>NC_062213.1:84065270-84378615 GCF_902686445.1 Sciurus carolinensis
GTATCTCTAACCCTCATTATTACATCTTTTTCTTTTTTTTTTTTTTTTTTGGGGTGGGGACAGAGTTGCTTAGGGCCTCATTAAGTTGCTGTGGGTGGTGTGGAACTTGGGATCCTTCTGTCTTAGCTCCCCAAGTTGCTAGGATTATAGCCATGTGCCACCATGCAGAGCCAGGATTCTTTTATTCAATTAAACCTCTTATTGACAACTAAGTATAACTAAGCAATTTACATATGAGACATATGGTGAAAAATGTAAAGGAATTCTTATACTTACTACTAATAAGAGATATGTAAATACATTTTCCAGCATATTAATTTGCATTCATCAGAATGTCAAATTAAAGAGTATATTATGCTGTAGTTTAGAATGTGAAAAAAATGGAAATCTTCACAAACCAGTGTTGAGCATACACATTCAAATGTCATTCTGGAAAACAGTCTGCAGTACTAATCAAAATTAACAATGTGAAAACCTTCTGATCCAGTAGTCATAGGTCAGTAGGAAACACACATAAAGAATTTATTCTACTACTATGTTTAGTAGCTTGTAACTGAAAGCAATCTAGGGGTCCTTCTTTAGGAGATTGGCAGGAGAAATGCGATAGGTCACCAATATAGAATACCATACAGTACTTAAGTACACAAACAATACAACCAGGTCTTAATAAATATATCAGTGAAGGAAACAAGTGATAGAACAAGATTTATAACAAAGTACCATTCATATAAATTTATAACACCTGTGAAAAATATTCTATTATATAAAGATACCTTCATATTGAAAAATTTTTTTCCTCATGAAGTCCAATAAATAATTAAAAGAAAGGGAGAAACAGAAAAACTATGTTAGTAAAGAGGGAGGGATGAATTTTACTGAATGAACCTGAGTTACCAGCACAATAGTGCAGTAGTTAATTTGAATCTGACTGTGGTCATGATTTTCATCTTGAGCATCAAATTTAATAAATTATGCAGCATGTTTCTTCATTTATGAAAGAGGGATCATAATTGTTATCTAATTCCTATTATTCTTGTTCAAATTGAATTTACTATGACATTCAAAGTGCTTAGCTCATGCTGAGCTGCTCTTGTTATTTTTGGTACAACATAAGAAATGAACATATATGAGATCAGAACAGCTTGCAGTTACCCCAAAACATTACCCTGTCAGTTGTGGGAAACCAATGGAGATTAATAGGCAAGAGCAAGGAAAGACTAAGATTTGTGTTTTAGCAGATAAAACTGATAGTGGTATAGATTTGAAAAGATTTAGGAACTGATGCTGAGGCTGCTAGTAGAGCTCTGGAGAGAAAAAGCTGGACTGAAAGAAAGTACAGGCAGAATTCAAGGAAGATTATTGATAAGGCATGGGAAAGGAGGTGGCAACAAGCAATGACTATGCCAAAATTATTGGCTTGTAGATCTGGTTAGAGTAACATTTCACCAAGACAAAATCCTGAAAAAAAGAAGGGAGGGAGGCAACAAAGAAGAGCAGAAAGGAGAGAGAAAGAATACACTGTCTTCAAGAGAACTGAAGAAGTCTAAAAAGAAAGGTGAAAGTAAATTTTAAAAATATAATACACTGCATAGTGTTGCTATTTTTCATATGCCCTATTTTTATCTGCAGTTTTACTTGCCATTACTTGTTGCAAAAGCATGGTCATTTGCCCTACATTTCACATTCTGGTTATACCTGAAGGAATCCCAGTGGTGGTAGTGATCATATTTCATTGTCCCGCATATTTCCTGTAAACTATTCTTAGCTCTAGCTCATTATTCTCCAGTAGAAATGGAATGTCAGTCACACAGGTAATTTTAAGTATTTTTAGGAGTCACCTTTAAAAAGCACAAAGAAACAGGCCAAATTAACTTTATAACATATTTTATTTGAGGACACTTGACACACAACAAACAGGACATATTTATAGCATACAGATTGGAACCATCACTAAAATCAAGATGTTAAATATATATATTATCCTTAAAAGTTTCTTCATGACCCTTTGGAATTTCTTTCCCCACCATTCCTGTTTTCTCCAGTCCAAGGGATATAGTTCTGGTTACCATAATTTAACTTGCACTTTCTAGAGTTTTATGTAATTTGATACACATACTTTGGCGGGGACATGTGCTGGGAATTGAGCCCAGAGCCTTATGAATTCTAGGCAAGACTTCTACCACCAGCTACATCCTCAGCCCTGAAACATACACTTTTTTGTCTGACTTAATTTGCTCAGCATAATTATTTTGAAGTTCACTGAGGATGACACATGTATCAGTAGCCAGATTAATAGTTAATTGTTTTTTATTGCTTGAAATTATTCCATTACATAAATGTCCATTCACCTCTTGCTAAACTAGACAAAGGTGGTATGAATATTTATGTACAAAAATAAAAGGAAAAAGAGAGTAAAAACTAAGTAAAGGGAAGATTTTACATGTTTGTTGCATATTTTCATCAAAGCAAATAAAACAGACCATGTTATTAAAAAAAAAATGAATCATGCCAAAGTGAATATTATAGAAGAAACCATTGTTTATGTTTCATTCTCAAGAGCATTTATATTTTTATTACTTTACTTGGACCACCTTGGTAATTTGTATTTTAATTATCAAACATGTCAATGATACTTCTACAACAATTCTCTAAAGGTATAATTTGTATAATGATTCTTAAAAGAATATTGAGTTTATTAGAAAATCAACTCATACTAATAAACAGGGAAATAGCAATAAAAA
This sequence comes from Sciurus carolinensis, assembly GCF_902686445.1. Lineage (NCBI taxonomy): Eukaryota > Metazoa > Chordata > Mammalia > Rodentia > Sciuridae > Sciurus > Sciurus carolinensis. Next base: position 84,068,012 of record NC_062213.1, read on the forward strand.
AGAGCTTTGATACCTTCAGCAGATCACTAAATTTTCAAGGAAAATAATTAAAGGAATCTATATAAAAAATAAAGTGGTGTTTTGATCTAAATCAAATTTTAAATTTATTTCTAAAAGGCATTAATTTAACTGACATAATTTTGGTGTACTCTGCTAATGAACCTTATTCCTGTTATGTCATTTAATTCATATCCATTAGTTTGCAATGACCCTTAGGTCTTTGCATTTTTGAAACTCAACCATTGCCAAGTCTATATGATAATTCCAATTAGAATTCTTTTCAGTATTCATAAACTTTTTAAACAAATTTCAACATTAATTAGTTTTAATTGAATCCACTTAAAATTTCAAGTGCCAAAGTTCCTTGCTACCTCTATAAGTTGAAAGATCACAGATCTTATAACAGGGCATTTAACAACCAGAAAGGCACAATCACACTTCATAGGCCAATAGAAAAATTAAAGGAGAATTGAAATTAGAATAGGAATTCGAAGGACCATAAATGAGTACATCTGCTAGGCTCTTAAGTGAATTGCAGTGGTTTAGCAGTTGCCAAGAGCTGGGGGACTCAGTCTCATATCCCTGGACCTGAGTTGCAGGCAGAGAACCAAGGATTATGACAAGATCACAAAAGGAAAGCCACAACTGAGGGGCACATCCTCTTACTCAGTCTTAACCAGGGCTGAAAAGGTGAAAAACAACATGCATTTGAGATGCATGATTTTTTTCTTGTCTCAGCTCTCCTTCTCTTGAACCCATTTTTCCCAGTGAAAAAACATTTTCCAAACATAAAATTCCTCCTAAGCATCTCTACTGTCAACATAGATGTCTGTTGAATGACAAAAATAAATTATGGCCGTGGAGGTCTAAATGAAAGAAATAATATATGTGTCATTTAAAATGTACTCCAAAGTCACCATTTCATTAGAATTTTCTCCAAGCATTTCTTCTCAGATCAGATCATCCAAACATTTCTTCTCAGATCACATCAGAACATCGAGGACACACACACACACACACACAAACACTTCCTTCTGCTCAGTTGTTCTCTCATTACATAAATAAGATTTAGCAAGTCTGAAATAGAATCTTGAATCCATATTTTAAAAGTCTCCCACAATTGCAAGGCAAGTTTTATTAATTGATAATCTAGAAAACTACTTTGTTTACATCTTCAAACTTTTTGATATTGAAAGGTTTAAAATTATTAATGCTCAAAAAGTATTGATATTTATTTTATCATGATTTCTCAACCTAATAAATAATAGTTTCTTTTAAAAATGTGCTTAAGACTTTCCGTCTTTTTTTTATTTTGCAAAAGTTTCAAGAGAAATAATTCCTCCATTTCTGCATATTTTCCTAGGTTCCTTATAACCCCTGCCAGAGATAATTTGTGTTACACAAACATAATTCACATTTTAAAAAAGATTAGATGTTAAATTTATCTTTAACCTGTTCTAACTGGATACTGTTGTCACATGCATATACAGATATGTTGCTGTTATCTGTACATGTACTTTTGATGAAATATCATGTAAGCTAGACATAATCATGGCAGTGACAATTACTATGCTTATTAATTGAATTTATTTCACTTTGCAGAAGAATCACTCTCATTAGACACATATCCTTCAGGAGGATGTTTTCCAGTGAATAATTCAGTTCCACTTTCTCCCCGAGGTCTCTCACTTTTAGATTAAACTTTGCTTTCTCTATCAAAACATTTCCTCCTTAAATCAGTAATTTAATATTCAAGTGGAATTTGGCTCACATCTTCCTAATTTTCAAATACTATTCCATCATGCTTTTCCTGAGAGTAGGTCTATAGTATAAGAAAGAAAGTAAGTATAAATATCAGAAAAGATTTTTGCCCAAGAAAAGGTACATATAATCATGAAAGATATTCTTGTTGAAGGAAGGTATACCTGAAAAGAACTAGAGAATAACAAAGTTTAATTTAGTTTGATATGTTAAGTAGCAGCTCAGGGTTCCTCAATAGATAAGAGGCTTGCTCCCACACATTGACCTCATAGATGGTAAATTATTTTTCTCTGTCAGCATATTTGATTTCTGTTACAAACTAATTGGGTCACAGGAATAAATAAATATCTTGAATATAAATTCTTATGTTCACTTGTTCTTTTCTCTTTGCCAAATAGTTTGTAACCTAAGCAGAGACTATATATACATTGGTTTCCCCACCAAACTCACAAGACTAAAATCAGGTGGTTACCAATAAATATACATCACATGAATTAATGAGCATCAAATATGATGGAATATAAGTGAATAGGCTCACATTGACCCATTTCAAAACTTACTAGGTATGATAATAAGATTGCCTGGTACTGGGATGAGAATAGACATCTAGATTAATGAAGTAAAACTGAGCATTCAAAAATAAGTCCTTACTTGTATGGCCATTTGATTTCCAATAAGGGTGCCAAAATCATTCAATGAGAAAAGAATAGTCTTTACAACAAATGGTCAAATGATGTTAAGACAACTGGATTTTCCCCTTCCAAAAAATATCATACCTGTATCCACCTTTCTACCTACCTATTCGTATTTGTGCCTATCTAAATATATGTAATGGCTGATCCCCATGTGTGGCTTACTTAACATGGATTAAAAATCTATATATAAAGGCTAAATATATGAAACTCTTAGGAGGAAATTTAGTCATAAATGTTAAGTTGCTGGATTAACATTAAGTTTTTAGACGTGACACGAAAATCACAGGCAACAATAAAGATAAATTTGGCATCATCAAAATGAAATCTTTTATGCTTTTTTTGCTGTTAATTCCTAGTGTCCATCTTTACTTTGGTTTTTCTTTTATTTTTTAATTTTTTTTATTCATTGTACACAAATGGGATACAACTTTTCATTTCTCTGGTTGTACATGATGTAGAGTCTCACAGTTCATGTAACCATACATGTACATAGGGTAATGATGTTTGTCTCATCACATTATCTTTCCTTCCCATGGTCCCCTCCCCACCCCTCATTTCTCTCTACACAATCCAATGTTTCTTTCATGCTTAAAAGGACTTTATAAACAAAGTGAAAAGACAACAGAATGGGAGAAAATATTTACAAATCATGTATTGGCTAAGGGTGTAGTACCTGGAATGTTAAAAAAAAAAAATCTAACAACAAAAAGACTAGCAACTTTCTTAATAAAATGGGCAAAAGATGAATAGACAATACCCAAAGAAGATGTACATATTGTCAAAAAACACATGAAAAAATGCTTAGTCCTTAGGTAAAAGCAAATCAAAAGCATAATGAGATACTACTTTATACCTCTCAGGATTTTATAATAAAAAATATTGGTGAGGATGTCAAAAATTTGGAACATCTGTGCATTGTTGGTTGGAATGTAAAATACTACAGCTGCTTTCAAAAACAGTGTTGTCCTTTCTCAAAACCTTAATCAAATAGTTAATGTATATGACCTAGCAACTGAACTTCTGAATAAATACCCAAGAAAATTGAAAACACATATTCACATAAAAACTTGTAATGTTAAAAATCATTGAACATGATGGTTGTATTTATAATAGTTAAAAAGTAGAAACTGGGAGTGTAGCTCAGTGGTATAGCACCAAAGCCCTGGTTTTAATCTCTAGCACCACACACACACACACACACACACACACACAAACACAAATACACACAAACTTTATACTTTAAAGGGGTAAACATATGTTAAAGGAATTATACCTCAATTTATCTTTAAAAAATTATACAGAGAAGAGAAATTATCAGTAAATATAAAGATGTTCTGACAGTAGTAGTAGTAAGGACTACTTTGAGATGGTAAAAACAATGTGTGCCTTCAAACAACACTGAGCATCAACCACAAAAGACAGAGATGTTAATAAATAGTAAATCTATGAGGATTCTGTGGGTGTGCATTTGACTGCTCTTTCAAATTTTTTGTTAAGGTTGAAATTTTTCAAATAAAATATTAGAAGAAAAGTAAATGGGATCTCATTAAAGTAAAATAGTAGAGCAAAATTATGTATGTATTGCTATTTATTAAACTAGCAGACATTCATTTATTGAACAAGATGTTTGAGTTCTTACTATCAAGTAGTTAAAGTATGAGGAGTTAAACAGAAACTGTGTAAGTAAGCTCCTGTACTTAAGGTCAAATTTGCCCCTCATGGTCTATGTCTCTCCCATGACATGGATTTGGAGCTTCATGAAATGCAGAAGGTTGAAGTAAAATGCCTTCCACCTAATTGATGTTTTCAACTATATTAACTTATTTTTACTCTAATGTTAAAAAATAGAAGTGCACAAATTATGTAAAATATATGTGTATGCTTTAACATGTTTTCAAAACTATTAACTAGAAGTGACTACCCAAATTAAGATACTAAAGATCATCAGACTCTTAGAAACCTCCCTCATTCCTCCAAAACCCATCCCATTCTAAAGAGGGAACCAGTGCATTACTCATTCATCCAAAAACAATATGGTTTTCTCAGTTCAGGAAATTTTAATTTGGATGGTATCATAATGTGTCTTGTTTTTTCTTTTGTATTTTGTTGCTCTCACTTAGTATTATGATGATGAGATTAACTTATACTGAGCATATAAGACTCATTCTTTCATTTCTATTGAATAATAATATTCTAATGCATGAATACATGCTAATATATACTGCTAATTGTTACACTTTTTAATTTATTTATATATTTATTGGTTATGTTTATTTTTTATGAAATATGTGGGTATATGTGTAAAAGTGTTTTTCAGAGTAAATTTCCTGGATTTTTTTATGAGTTATTAAGCATCTGTCACTAAAATAGTACCTGAAATACATAGTTTGGATCTGGAATGCCCTCACAGACTGATGTGTTGAAGGCTTGGTTCCCAGCTAGTGGTGCTATTGGGAGGTGGTGAAAACTTTAAAAGGTTGGGCCAAGTCTTAAGGGTGGTGTCTTTAAAGCGGCCAGTGAAATATGGACGAAAACTTTGAAACCACAATCCAAAATAAACCTTTTATCTTCTAAGTTAGTTTTCTCAGGTATTTTATCACAGCAGCAGAAAGTTGACTAACACAAATAATCAAATTAGAAAGAGAAAAGATTTATTTGGGCTCACAGTTTGGGAGTTTTCAGTCCATGACTGAGTGGCCCTGTTGCTTTTGGGCCTGTGGTGAGGGAGAAAAATGGGTTAGGGACTGTGTGTGATGGAGTAAGACCACTTGCCTCATGACAAGCAAGGCAAAGACAGGAAGAAGAAGATAACAGAAGTCCCCATAATCCCCTTCAAGTTCATACCCTAATGACCTAAAACTGCCACTAGGCCCCACTTCCTAAAAGTCCACCACCTCCCAATAAGAGCACCATGAGCTGAGGACTATCCTGTATTCCATTGGCCTTTGGAGCACATTCCATATTCAAACTGTAGCAGTGGAAATTCAAATAATAAATGAAGCCAAACTGTTACCAAAATGTAAGCCAATTTACACTCCCACCTGTAACCTGAAAGCCTGTTGTTCTACAACTTCATCAAAGCATGCTGCATTTAGTACTTTGTCTTATCTCTTTGATTTTGTGATTCTTTTTTGCATTACCACGATTTATTAATAAGTTTGAGCATCTTTCCATTTGAGCCAAGTTTTTGTGATGAGTATTATAAAACATTTAACTTCTTTTTCTGTTGGCTTATTGTTTTACTTAAAGGTTTATTAAAATTTACTTTTTAATCATTGATATTTGTTATGTAATAGTAAAATGTATACAGTGATATGTGTCACTTTCTATTGATAGGTTACTGTATTTATTACTGTCATCTAAGAATAAAATTATTTTCTAATATCCACATTGCGTCTAGCATTTTTGCTGAGTTTTCGCATTAGGTTTAGTATCTTTTAGACTTGGGAAACTTTTTTCTACATGCAAACATTGGAGAGGAATGATAGTGGTTTTGTATATTTTTCTAACCATAAAAATTCTGTTGATTGTTATGGCTTGTTATCAGTTTACTGTATTGGAAAAGACCCTCAATAGAATGTTAAAGAATGTTAAGAATAGAATGGGAATGTTAATATTTAGTGTCATTATTTTGACTCTGATCTAAAAATGGAAAATTTTCAAAATATAAAAATTAAGAATAATGACTTGTGTAATATATGTGTAGCTTCCATACATACGATATATAAATGTACAATTGGCTCATATATCATATATATGATGGTATATAATGCAAAGTATATATTTACATGTTACATATTATATGTACATGTACACACATACACTCAAGATTTAGGAATTTCAGCCTGCATCAAGCTCCCCTAATAATGCTGATGACACAAGTAATTAGGAGACACAATGGGGAGAGGTGGTCATCCCAGGATGGCTGCCCAGGCACCTCGTTTCTGCCTCAGTCTCTTACATCCCAGTGTAAAAGACGACTCTAATTAGGTACACAGATGGACTTTTTCAAAACACTTCCATTCTGTCTCTGAGAAAGTTGAATAACATCTGTAACATTCTTCAAAGAGCCAAACATCCCGATCTATGAATTCCAAAGTGTTTGCTGCCCTCAGTTCTCAATCAGGAAAGCGCTGCACAGATATTCCACAGATGACTCTCCTCCTAGCAAGTACCATCTATCAGGATGCTAGCTATGTGCACATTTATGAAGAGATTACAGTGAGTCACAGGCCTTTATTTTGTCCCCAGGAAAGGAATGATTCACATATTCAATGCTCTCTTCCCCAGTGAATTATATTTTTCTACAAATTTATACATTGCAAATAACCCTTCCAATATATTGACATAAAGTGGTTCATAATATACTATGAGGTTTTTAATGAATTTTGTCTTCAGTAGAAATTGACTTACTTGTTCTCCTATTATCACTCCCTTTTCCTCAGTGTCACAACATAGATTGCTCACTTGTAATTCTGTTGAAGAACCAGTATTTTCTTTGTCAATTTTTCTATACTATGGGTGCTTTTATTTTCATTATTTACCTTCTTATATTAATTATAGTCCTCATTTCATTTCCATTGTGATTAAATTTATATTCTTTTAAAATTTTATATAATGCTAGTATAGTTATTTTCATCCTTTGTTCCTTTCTAAAACTATATTTAAAGCTAGAGAATTATGTTTATGTTGTCTAAATATCCTACAAATGTGAATGTGTAGTATTTATTATTGCTGTTTAAAGTATTTTATAATACCCCTTAAAACTAGTTTTTTGACTTTTATATTGTGGGGAAAATGTTTCTTAATTTACAAATGTGTGGAATTTTCTAGATTAAAAAAAAACATTAAATACATTTTAACAGCAGTTATAGGTTCACAAAAATATTAAGTAGTTTCCATATACCTCCTGTCCCCCACCCACACACTAACAATACCTCATCATAAACATCACCCACCAGAGGGGCACATTTGTTACAATTGATGAACCTCCCCTCACACACCATTATCTCTCAAAGTTCACAGTTTCCTTTAGGGTTCACTGTTGGTGTTGTACATTCTATGGATTTGAAAAAAAGTGCACAGTGACATGTGTCTACCATTACAGGATCATACACAAAAGTTTCACTGCCCACAAAATCCCCTGTGTTTTGTCTATTCCATCCCTGCTTCTCTCAAACCCCTGGCAACCTCTCATATTTTTGCTGTCTCCATAGTTTTTCCCCATCCAGAATATCAGAGAGTTACAATTATTCATTAAGTAGTCTTTCCAGATTGGCTTCTTTCTCTAAGTAAGGTAGACCTGAGGATCCTCTGCTTCTTCAGTTCAATAGCTCATTTTTTTCTTATTTCCTAGTACTAAATAGTATTACTTTGAATGTGACATAGTTTATCCACTCAACTACTGAAAGATATCTTGAATGCTTCCAAATTTGGCAGTTATAAATAAAACTGCAATAAATGTCCCTGTGCAAGTTTGTATGTGCATAAGTTTTCAACTTATTTGGATTGACGAGTTGTATGATTGCCAGATCTTATGGTAAAAGTTTAATTAGACTTAGAAGAAACTGCCAAACCGTCTTCTAAGAGATTCTGTCATTTTGCATTCCCTTAACCAACAAATAATAGTTCCTACTTTTCCACATCCTCTTAAGCGTTTGGTTTTGTTAGAATTTTGGATTTGGGACATTCTACTTTCTTAATTTTGGGAGGGGGGATGATTGTATTGTCATTTCATTGTTTTAATTTGCAATTCTAATTGTTTTTTCTAATTATATATGGTGCTGAAAACTTTATATGCTTATATGTCATTTGTATATCTTCTAAGGGTGTTTGAACTTTTATATAAATTTCAATTGAGCTATTCCTTATTATTACATATTAGGTTTTCTTTTATGTTTTGAATGATAGTCCTTTATCAGTTATCTTTTGCAAATACTTCCTCCCATACTGTAGTCTCTTTTATTCTCTTGATATTGTCTTTTTAAAAAATTGTGTCTTTAATGTTTTATCTAAAAGTCATTGCTGTTTCCAAGGTCATGTGAATATTCTCTTGTGTTATTTTCAAGGAGTTTGATAGTTTTGAATTTTATATCTAGTTTGATGTTCCATTGTATATAAGTCTGTTTAAATTATTTTTATATTTTGCATGTGACTGCCTGTTTGTTCTAGAAAATACACTAGTTATTTTTTGCTAATTCATTTTTTTTATTGTAAACAAATGGGATACATGTTGTTTCTCTGTACATGGTGTAAAGGCATACCATTCGTGTAATCATAAATTTACATAAGGTAATGTTGTTTGATTCATTCTGTTATTTTTTCCCTTCCCCCCACCCCTCCCACCCCTCTTTTCCCTCTATACAGTCCTTCCTTCCTCCATTCTTGCCCCCCTCCCTAACCCTAACTCTAACCCTAACACTAACCCCTCCACCCCCCATTATGAGGGCATGAAGCCCTGGGTTCAATCTTCAGCACGAAAAAAAAAAAAAAATCATTCTCTTAGAATTTTAGTCATATGAAATTTTGAAGTTCATATTATTGCACAATATATAGTTCAATTTTTATGTTGGTTTTGTGAATTTCTTAAAAATTTTAAAATAAAATAAATTTTTAAAAAATAATTTCTAAAATATTTTTTCTAAAATTTTTAATAAATAATCTATATTTGTACAGAGATTTTAAAACATTTTTCCAAACTCATTTTCACATTTTTTTGTCTGTAAACAGGGGAGATTATAAATTTGACAAATATATCACAGTTAACTAGAATATCTTCTTAGAAAATTAGTATTTTTATGGGGACTTTATTAAAACATTTAAATTTTTCATTCATTCCTAGAAAAATGTTAGTTTTTATGCTATTACATATCAGAAACTAATGTTTAGAGAACACAAGAAACCAGTATAAGAGCATCATTTGTCAATAGGAAATTAGTATTTAAAATTTAGTACAATATGACTAACCAAAATCTTATGCTGTTTCTAGTATATGACCTGCCTTTTCAGCACACATTGTTGATATATCCTTTAAATGATTAATAGAACTTAAAGGGAGTTATTTTTTATATTGATTACTATGTAACAAACTACACATGGATATACATAGTACCTAATGCTACTTTTGCCTCAAACTAGAAGCAAACTGTTGAAATCAACCAGTGAATGGGCAAACAAACTCATGTATCCACATCATGAAAACCATTCAGCATTTAAAAGTAATAAAGTACTTATATGGGTAAAAACTTGGGTGGTTCTCAAGATATTACTTGGGTAAATTGTAAAAGAGTTGATATCAAATCCTAGACACTATACCATCCCCTTTGTATAATATTCTCATAATTATAAAATCACAGCAATGGACAACAGATTAGAGATTTCCAGGAAGTGGGGAGTAAGACACACTGTAAAGGTAGAAGAAGGAAGTTCTTTTCTGATGACAATACAGTGTGTATCTTTATTGTAGTGGTCGGTGTGCAAATTCATACATGGGACAAATTACACAAGGTACACACAGACACACACATACACATACACACATGTTCAATTGAGTATGGGTAAAAATAGGTGAAAGCTAAAGATAGCTATAGTCTATTTGATTAGTACTGCAGCAATTTCAGTTCCCTACCATTGTGGGGAGCAAGATGAAGTTTCAGGAGAAATTCTACAACTTCCTTTGAGTCTATAACTATTTCAAAACAAAAAGTTTAAAATGAAGTGATTGAATATAGCATTGCCATATTTAGATGCACCATGACAGTAGTCCAACTGTGCCTGCTTGAGACTTCAGGAAACTTATATCTCACCCCTTCTCTAGTTTCTCAATGTCCTCAGTTGCTCATTTATCCTGAACTATGCTAGGGTTTCATAAAGAGATACCTATTAAATATTACTCAAAATTCCTTTACCATTCTTGGAGTTTTCATCATTAATTAAGTGATTCTATTTCAACTCAGCCATGAACTAAATTTAAACTTATAATGAATTGCAGACATTTTCTGGGTTTGCCTTCCTAAGGTTATAATCTGTTAAAAACGTTTCCAATTTTATTTTGCAATAACACCATAATTCCATGATAGCACTGCTTTTCTCCATTAGACTCTTTTCTTCTTGAATTTGGTCATAACAAATTTAAATAAAATCTATACTGTAATATTCTACATGCTGTGGTGCCCTAAAAATACCTGTACAAACAGGAACTGGTGAGTTATGAGCTGTGTTCACCTCTTCATCAGTATTCTGGCCACTTGGCATTGAATTTTAGAGTCTTGGCAGTATCAACAATACAAGTGTTGAACAGAGATTTTTCTAATAAACTTTTCCCCTATAAAGTATATTCATCTTTCATAATGAAAGACTAAATAATCAAAAATGACTGAACTATTATGTTTTCGATTATTACCTGTAAATCTTATTTCATAATTCTGTATATTATTGAAATTTAGGGGTGCTCCAGGTTTATTACTTCATCAGTTATATATCTTAAATTTTACTGGTTTAGCAGACCTATTTCTTGTACTAATCTTATTCACTAAAAATTAATCTGCTTTGAAATTTTCTTCAAAATACTCTAGAAAATTACAAAATCACTGGTATTATAGGAACACATGTACTGCTTTAACAATTCAATTTATAGAACTAATGATGTTCTATAATGTCTTGATTATCATCTGCTAGACATTTATTGCTAATTCACTTTATAACACACTTTATTAAAAGTCATTAAAACCTGCAGCTGCATCCCGTAATCATTTCCTAAATATAAAGACAGCATTTATAAATGATCTCCTTGTTCAAAATGCTGCCATACAGCTCACAAACTCTTTGTTGGAAGCCAGAAAGCTTTTATTCTTACAAAAAGAAACGCTAAGTAATTCATCAGATGCCAAAACTATTCCCCCTCTTTGGGCACATATTTGTCTTGGTCCAAGTTTCAAATTCCACGTTCTTTAGGAAGACTTATTAGGCAGTTTTAGATTAATACTCAAAATTTTTATCTGAGTGTCATATTGCCCCTACAATTCAATCTCTTAATATGTACCCATGAAAAACTTGCAAAGGGTAAGTAACTTGGCTTAGCTGAGAACACTGAAGTGAAGCGTTTATGCAAATATTCTGGAACTACACATTGAAGGAAGACACTGTATTTCACTTTCAATGTTGTTAATTATGTTCAGGAGTAAATAGCCGATTGAAGGCTTTATAAGCTTGTAAAAATAATGTAAATAATTTCTAGGTTTCATTTAATTTGTTATTCTATAATAATAAATTTATCCATATTATCTCTAAAAAGACTTATAAAGTTCGGTAAGAGTGAAATAAATTTCATTTTTGAAAAAAAAAACGTTTTATTTCTGTGTAATGCAAATTCTTATTTCTCAAAACAATTTCATCCATTCACATGCATGACTGCTACATCTCAGTATTTGTCAAGATTTTTAATAGTATTCCCTTAAATACAATGTGAAATACCTGTGATTTATGCAATTGAGTAGTATAAAACATGAAAAAGGGTTATCACCAAAAAAAAGTTACATTCAGTACAATCATTTACATTTAAGTATTTATTATTTTTTATTTGAGAGGGAACAAAGTAGTCCATTTCAGAAAAAAGCCTGAATAAAAATAGAAAAATAAAGGAGATGAATATTTCTGAAAGAACACCATCATGCAAATCTATAAGCAGATAGTTTCTTGTGATCATGAGTGGCTAATTTGCCTGTTATTGTCACATATAGAGAACATATAGAAATGATGTATAGGGTTTCCTTCCAGACAATGGCTGACAGAAGTATCTTCATTTTCAAGGATGAGAGCATTTCAACTGTAGTTCTCCTCTTTTGCTCACCCTCCTCCATCATGATAAACACCTTCCCACTCCCTATGGTTTAGCCTCATAGACAATGACTCAATGTTTCACAGTAACTCTTTGCAAAAGCTCCCATTATCGCTTTAAACTGTCTGATCCCATCAGCAAGAAGGGAATAGATTGTCCACCGTTTGGTGGTACATTAACTCCTTTGGGTTACTGGGGAGCCCTTTAGTACACTGAAAAGGTAATTTGCTAAATGGCACACTGATGTTTTAGAAAACTTAATTGGTCTCCAGAAAATAGGTAATTTACTCCTGCACTATCAAGATAAAGTCAGGCAATTATCTGGAGAATTTGATGGTTTGAGAAAATAATTTGAATATTGCATAAAAGCAAATTTATGTTTGCCTGAACTTTTTGGGGGAATTACAGTTGTCCCAATGGAACTGACTTGTCTCTGTAGGTCTTCTAGGTCACTCAGTCTCTGTTAAAGATAAAAAAGCACTAAGGAGATTTAGATAGGTCTCCAGATCTTATGTACTCATTCTTCATATTTAGAAATTGAATTCAGAAAAATGTGAAGATTTTTACAACATCGAAGGCAGAGAGGACTAATAGTGTAGATAAGAATATAGAAGAAGGATATAATAAAGAAAGACATCATTATTTGAGACTCTTTCAACCCTTTGGGTCAAATCAATATGACATTAAATAATACTAGGGAATGAAAGTCAATTTTTCCAGTGGCTAAAACAAATGAGTAATTATTGAACACAGTGTGTATATTTCATAGGATCACTTAAAATGAACATACAACTGAGAGAAATCAAACCTTTAAACAACCCTTTCTCAAATAATTTATCTGTCTTTTATGTTGACTATATAGTAAATTGTAATTTCTCTCTTCAGACCAAATCATCACAGACAGAACCAATTTAATGTAACAAAGTATTCACATTTTCAGACATTCCATGTCACCAAATATAAAGGAGAGTGACTACACCCTGGAAATGAAGGGTGGACAGCACAGAGGACTATAATAGTCCTGCAGCACTTTTCTCCACATATTTTTTCTCTGGTCATTCCATTATCTCACCATTGGTTTGATTTTGAGGAGCTCAGTGTCTGAAGATCATTCCAACAATTCCTCAGAAATTGTTGCCTCCATGATGCTCAATGATTCACCTTTAAGCAAACCCAAGGGCCTCAATTCTTCATTCCTTTGATCTCCCATCAACCCTGTTAACTACCTATATGTTTTTAGAATTTCATGTGTTTTACTTTCTCTTTATACTTTTATAAGTACTTTTTCTAAACTTCACTTCCCCTATTCTTTTTTCCATCTGAAATATATTTATGTGCATAAACAATTGTTTTTCTTCTTTTTCTCAAAAAGCTACTACATTTTCCATAGCTCTCCCAATAACCTACATTTCAATAATTCTGAGCTGGATTGATCTGGTTGCTGAAATTCATTGTTCCTCTATTTGCCATCTGGCTTTTGTATCCTTTCATTGTCTATTTTGACAAGTCCAAAGTCCAAGGTCACACCTTTCCTTCAAAGACTATTTTACATTGAGAGGACACTTTAATATTTACCTAGCAAATGTATAACTTACAAAGTATTTCACTTGGACTCCCTCACTTGATTCTTCTTTTGTTCTTATTGGCATCACTAGCATCTAAGCTTCCATTTTTTAAAAGCTTTTTTTTTTTTTTTTAACCACAGTCTGTGGAAATGAAGTGTGTAATGGGTAGAATTATAAGAGAGACAGGTTTATTCATCTCCCCAAAATACTTATAAAGAGATAAAACTATGAAATATTGACACGAAGTCTTAATTTAGACTTAATAATTAGAAAAATCATTTAACTTTTCTGGATCACAGTAATATCATTTGCAAAATATGAGGAATAAAAAAGTTAGCTTCCTAGTCTTGCTATGAGAATCACATAATATACCCAAAGTAGGACTCTAAAAATCATTAATATAATGCCAGATGGCAGGGAATAATACTGTGGATGGAAACCAAATGAGGATGTTAAGTTTCTTGGAATGTATTTACTATGTTGTATGAAGAGTTTTTACAGCAATGAAATTTTTTAACTTTAGCTATAAGCGACTTCCCAGAAACTTGTTCTCATGGAATGAAAACACAAAATGGAAAACAAAAATAAATTGATTAGATGGATAATAAGTAAAACTTATGTTTCTGTAATCAAAAAAATTCTTGAGTGGAGAGTGCGTTTGGAGAGCAAAATGAATAGACTACATGTTGTGAAATTAATTAATTAGATAAGTATAATTTACTTATTCTATCTTTAAATGTAACCTACTGTATTGTTTCTTGGTTCTATTATCTATACTCGGTGTTAAATAAAGTCAATTAAATTAGTTTTATTTTTAGGAGCTCCTCTTCTTTTAAGTTAAAACGAGACCAAGAAATCAAAAGGTAGATATTCTATCTAAACTTGAAAAAACTTGCCATGTAATAAATTAGGAAATATTATTTGGAATTAATGAAAAAAAAAAAAACAAAAATAGAATAAAACCCTATGCAGGAAAAAGTGCTTTTGTCCTACTGGACATTTTATTCCATTTGGGTGTCTTGCTAATATTATTCTTTTTTATGGGGGGTGGGTAACCAGGGATTGAACTCAGAGGCACTCAGTCACTAAACCACATCCCCAGACCTATTTTGTATTTTATTTAGAGACAGGGTCTCACTGGCTTAGCACCTCACAATTGCAGAGGCTAGCTTTGAACTTTTGATCCTCCTGTCTCAGCCTCCCAAGCCACTGGGAATATTATTCACTTTAAAATAATAAAACAAAAGGACACCCTTGAAACTTGAGTATACTGGTAACATTGATAGTCACAGGATGGACATTTTAAGATTATTTTTTCCTTAGAAACGAGAGATCTCTGAGAGACAATAAGGCAGTGACCTTTTCTTGCTGAGTTTTCCATCAACAGTAGATAAATTAAATGACTTTGAAATCTTTGGTAGATTCTTCAACAATATTGTAGTGTCAGTTCTTTCCTAGCCTATATATAGTTCACCTTCTGCTGAAATGTACACCCAGATAGCAATTTAAGGATCACCTGCATCCCTCAATCAATGTAGTTTGCATTGAATCTGTCTTAATTTAAACTCCAGTCTTAGTGTGTAACATTCCCTTGGCCAATCCTCGAACATGTAATGGAACTATTGAGAAAGAGGAGTGGATATGAAAAATAAATGCTTATCTAGAATGAGTGAGGACATGTGAAAGGAAAAGAGAGAGAGAGCGATAAGACAGACAAATGGGAAAATGACAAAGAGAGGCAGACAGAGGCAAATTGATCATATAGACAAATCCTGATTAAAAATGAAGACAGCATAATCTATTTTGATATTTTTATACAAGGGTGGGGAAAAATTTGAAATGTCTACCATCAAACAAACAAATGGTCACTATTAATAAAAGTCATTTAATAAATAAAAATAAATAAGTGTTCTTCTGGAGAAAAAATGAAGACAGCACTGAGGAATGCACACATTACTTGAACACCTGAACCCAGCCATGCCTACTGATATTTACTATTAACTTAAAAACTAGTTCTTAATTCCCAACTACTTTCCACCAGGAAAATATGAGAACATAAGAGACATGTCATGAGAAAAATGGAAGGAAAGTTCAACTAAACCTATGAGTTTTTGGTTGATTCCTAATGGACACAGTAAAGATTTACCTATAGGTCCAAGAAAATAAATGAATTATTAAAATGTTGGTATGATTTCTAAAAGATACTTGTTTTCTGTTAATTTGTTTTATTTACCAAATGAGCATTTTTCCTTTAAAATATTAAATCTTCAGTTAAAATTCTGAAAAAATAGTAATATGTTTGCTAAATACAAATGCAGTTTTAACTACTTCAAAAATTTTATTTTTTAAAAGTGCATGCATTATGTACATTAATTTTGATGAAGTGATAATTAGCAAGTATTCGAATGAATTGATTCAAAGATTTGTTTTTGGTTTGGCAAATAAACACCATAACATTAGCTTGCTGACAAGTTGAAGACCAAATTTATGAAAACTAAAATGATCTCCTGACACTCTGCATGTGTACACAGTGCTGCACAAGCTTCACAATGATAATTCAAAGATGACGTTCTCAGTCTCAAGAAATCAAGAAATTATTTCCATGATTTCTCTCAGTATATAATCTCTTCCATGGCTCTTTATCTGCAGTTACTTTTTAAAAATAAACAAAGACAAACAATAAAACCCAAATTAAAAAAAAAAGTATTACTATGTATTATATAATTTTTATCTCTAGCATAGTCAAATATTTTAACCACAATTGACTGAGGCAACAATCATTTATATTTCTTAAACATACCATCAGCATATTTTTACTGATAGTCCAGAAAACTATATCAAGAAAATGTTAGTAAATCAACTTGAAAAATCATCATAGTTAATTCTAAAGTTCCATCTGATGAATGAGATGTAACTCCAATTTCCAGAGGAGACATGTGAATAGAACCCAGGGTTTGTGCTAAATCAATACTATATCTTTAAAAAGTTTCCAATTTATTCCCATAAAATCAACACCCACAGCGTACATATTTTACTCCATCCCCACTAGTTGGAAACCAAATCAAAAATGCTTTCTGGATGTTTCCAGAGAGTGTGTTTAAAATTTTATTAAGTCCTATGAGCTTTCTTGTCAGTATCATTTATGATAAGTATTAATCCTCTTTCATAGACTAGAAAATTATGACACAAAAACAGTGATGAATTCTTCACAGGTCACAATTAAAGTTGTTAAAATGAACTTGGGCCATAGTGACCTAGGTTTGACTAATTGGTATAGAACATCATGTCAATTTTAAGTAATAAATATTTTAGACCACATTGTGCCTCTCTTGACAAGTTATAGCATTAAAAGATGTAAAGAAAATTACTGAAGAATTATTAGGAATGTATTATTTTCTCTACACTGAGAGTTCTTAAGAATAAGAGGTGTGCCTGTCATAGAGTAACTAGGAGGGAATTTTCCCCTGAATGAATAAATGCTAAAGGAGATTTCTTGTAATAACTCACAGATTGGCACTTATGTTTCCAAAACACTGTCAAAAGCAGCATATTTAGACTTCCTGATAGTCCACAAAGTAGGTATCATTCATTCATTTCATAAATAAGTTCATCTGTATGTGAAGTAGGCTGGGAAAGTTTCCACATTTCAGGTTAAAAAAAAATTATTTCACTAGGTGGAGTGACTTGTATGAGGTCTGATAGCCAGTACATAGAGATTCCTAATCTTCCTCCCTCTTCCTCCTCCTCCTCTTCATCTTCATCTTTGTCTTTGTCTTCTTTTGTACCAGGAATTGAACTCAGGTGTGCTCAACCACATCTCCAGTCCTTTCTATTTTTATTTTGAGATGGGGCCTCACTAAGTTGCTGCAATTGACTTTGAACTGGCAATCCTCCTGCCTCAGCCTCTTGAACTGCTAGGATTATGGGGGGGGGGGAGCTGCCATCACACATAGAGAGATTCCTGATCTTTTGACTTTCAAGTAGTATGTGTCTTCTACATCATGATTCATAACATGTTTTTTACTGCAGTAAGTTGTTTCCCTCGATGCATGCCAGATATAATTCAATTTTTAAGCTAAATGGAGAAAATATCAAATAAGGGGTGTTTCTTCATTTCAGTCCTATTCTACGAATCATTGTAGAGGTTTCTAAGTAGTTAGATCACTATATAAGTCATTTCTGCCTTATAATTTTCTTCATTAGTGACTCTTGCCATACTTGATAGAATGGAATAAATGAACAGATTAGTTGCCTGGAATTTGCACCTTTTGAAAAGTGGGAAAGGTCAATTACCAAAGGACTTTCTTCAATCTCAGTAATAATCATGTCCTGCTGTTACATTTTTTGATAAATTTTGAAACTGGTTCAAACCCAAGTAAATAACTCTGAAGACAACCTATAGGCATTCAAATCCAAGATCATCTATGATTATCAATAATTACATTAGA
The DNA here is from genome assembly GCF_902686445.1 of Sciurus carolinensis. NCBI lineage: Eukaryota > Metazoa > Chordata > Mammalia > Rodentia > Sciuridae > Sciurus > Sciurus carolinensis. Next base: position 84,086,316 of record NC_062213.1, read on the forward strand.
ATATTCAGTTAATATTTATAATTTAAAGATTCCAGCTAGGATGCCCTCTCTCCTCTTCATATTCCATTTCTTGTTGAAGGAAGAAAGGTAACTCAATTGAGTCCAGAGCTCATTTTAATTATCTTCTGCTCCTCTAAATACTTCACATTTTTCCAGTCACATAATCCTATTTCCCTTTACGCTTTAGAGTTTCATATGAAAGCAACACTCAACAACATTTACCCTTACCCATCAAAAGTTTTTTTGAGGGGTGGTACAGAATGGGATTTTGAATTATTAATTATTGTGTCTGGTGCTCCTAAAACCTCATGCATCCTCTTTAAGTACCAAGACAAAATAATCATCGAGGCAAAGGGATTGCTTTAATGAATTAGATGCAGATGTTCCCAAAAAGAGTGCTGATCTCACTTTAGACACAAGTGAAATCAAAATGAAGATTAGTTTCCACTCCCCTCACTCCTTTATTTATTTATTTTTACAATTAGAGATTAGCATTTAGGTGGGCATTAAGTTGTCTTATAAAAGTCTATCTCAATGCAAGAGCATTTTTCCAGAGATAAGGAGTGACAGGCTTCTATACATGTTCATGAGTTAGGAAGAGTGAATTAGAGTTATTTATTTCAGTGAATAAATCTCCAAAGGGATTAGGAAAATGTAACTTTTACTTTGCACAGTTTCAGCTACACATAGAGAAAGTCTGCCCCCTCAACAACTAAGAAAGGAACTGCGTCCATATACCCACAGGCATGCATTCTGGAACACATTCCCTGATTTCATTTTATGGTCCACTGACCAGGGAAGTCTGACTCTGATAATTAATTGACAACCAAAATGATAGTCTAACCACATACTATAACTCTTCTAGAAACGTGATTAAGTCTTCCATGTGGTAATTTCACTTCCACATCTCTCAGACTGAAAAAAAAATTGAATTGGGTTAGGAGCACATTGTAGAAATCTGAATCAATGATACATCTTTCAGCTCCTCAGATAATCATTTCTGACCTATCTAGGGCAAAAGAGCCCCCAAGGATCTCAGTGACATAAATGCCTCTGCTCCCTTTCTGCTAAGCAAGCAGGTTCATGGTAAGTGGTAAGTGACAGTCAAGAATGATTTTTCCTCAGAGTATAATTGTTAATCTAAGCCAATGCAAAACAAGAGGCTATCAGTCCACCCACAAATATCATTGTAACTTAGAGGATATTGTGTCTTAGAGGATATTTATGTTAAAACTGAGAAAGAGAATAAGTATATGAATGCATTTGAAGTATTTTATTATCAGTCTTATAGGCCTATAAAATTAAAAGAAAAACCTTCATAACTCCTGTAGTTTTTCAAAGGGGTAAACTCTTTTCACACACTTGGTTATGCATATACTGTTCCATGTATTTATATGATTGTAAAAGTTCATCCTTGTAAGTCAACTCTGGGCACTGAACTGAACATGCTCATTGGAATTAATCGAGTTCTTTCTGAAATGTCAGGCATGGGCTATAAATTTGTATAACTGCTTTTACCCAGTGAGCCCTTTTTATTAAAGCAGAATGCTTATCAAGGTCACTGTAAAAGATTGTCATTTTAAAGCTCCAAAGGAAGATTCTAGAAATAAGAATCAAGAAAAAACAGATTTACTTAGCATTCTAAAGTTTATGGTTTGTTAATAACCTATTGACCTCTCTCATTTTCTGGATTTCAGTGACAAATGTATTTTGTAGAACTAAAAAGTCAGAATGCTGTCAAAACCCAGCTCTTATAAAGAGACACAATAAAGGTTTTCATTTTCTGCTTTCTATTGGGTCTGGTTTGAGCAATCAGTTTTGAGATTTTAAAGACTGGAGAGGATGCTGAGCAAATATATGTGTGTTTCCTTAGGTAAAATTCTACAGGTGTAGGTGTGCTTGTGGTTTGGATACAGAGAGGAATCAGAGGCTTCTGTATACATGTTTTTGTGATTGTAAATAGTTTGGCAAATTATGACCATATAAAATATATTAGAAGGTAGTTAAAATATCTCTACTTCAACTTTTTGAGTCTTGCACACTATGTAACACAGGCAGAATCACTTTTAAGTGCATACATAAAACCAGAAACACTCTCTTGCAAGACACCAGTTTACAATAGTGTTGAAGAAAAAAATGAGTAAAATATTCACAGATCCAAGCAGGTATTAGATAAGAAATATGAAAGTGTCCAACTAAAAGTTTACTTCAATAATGTTAGCCAACTATATAATATTTTTACTATTGTTGCCACATGAGATACTTCAAAGAGGTAAAATATCTGACTATTATTTTAAGCAAGAGATTTTCTAACATCACGCTCTAGGAATAATAACATAGAACAGAATTATTTATCTTTTCCTTAATTCACAAGAAGAAAAGGATGTTTACGTACTTTCTGTTAAACCTTGGGGAAAGTCATTACAGTAGTAAAAAGCCATAAATAATAGTATTACCACTTACCAGCTAAGTAGAGAAAATAGATGCCTTTTCAGTTTCTCTAACGCGGGGTTTTGAGTAGAGCTCCAACCTCCTCTCACAAAGCTATTTCCAAAAGAGTTACAATCCACTCAGGAACATTCTGCTTATTTCATGAACTGTGGGCCTTTGACTATTTCAACCCCTACTGCAGCGCCCATGATTTCTCAGTGCTTCTAAGAACTTCAACTTCACTCTTCAGCCTGCATCTCTTCTAGCTCCCCTATAGAAAAATTATTCTTGAAGTTGCTGCTGAGAGTTTAACTGTGGAGCAAGAGTACTCCTTAGAGTCCTGTCTCTAGGTGTAGCAGTAAAGTAGGGAGGGTTATTTTTCGTCCATCAAGGAGGGGACACAGAGGCAAGGGGTATGAGGAGGCACCGCCTTTTAGCTGCGAGGAGCAGGGTGCTCAGCTGCCCGTGGCGACGACAGTGGCGGCAAGGACAGCAGCGGCGGCGGCGACAGCAGCGCAGTTCTGTCCCTGTGGCTGCAGCCCAGTCCGGAGATGCTGTCCATCCCCTCCGGTGCTGAAGTAAGGGACTGGAACCCCCCAGCGTGACCCCAGATCGCACTTTCCTCCACCAACGAACCCAAGCTGCTTCCGTCTTCCAGCCTCGCCTTTTCTCCTCTGGTGCTTTATTTTTTGGTACGGGAGTAATTGTTTCTCCAAAATTATACCTTCATACTTATTTGATGGCAGCGTTTCTGGAAAGGCAGGAATCCATGGGAAATAAGATCTAAGCCTCTCCTGACTTTTCAGTGGCCCTGAACGAGTTTCCTAATGGTAGAAATGAAAGAGAACGCACGAACACGCGCGCGCACACACACGCGCACGAGAGAGAGAGAGAGAGAGAGAGAGAGAGAGAGAGAGAGAGAGAGAGAGAGAGGGAGAATGTGTACTGTGGAAAATCCAGAGCTTCTTTGGAAACCTCGTGGGTCTTTAATTACATAAGATGAAAAGGGTTATTTTGGAAGACTCTGAAATCTTGCTTACCAATTTAGGGCGAGGGGGGATACATTTAAAATTTGGGAAGCCTATTTGAAATTCTTAGGTTGTGTACAGTAAAGATTCTTAGATCCTACACAGAGAAACGACAGGTTATTGTTAGAAAATTAAAAAAAAAAACAGAGGACGAAAGAATGAAAAAGAAAGGCTTCTCGGTTTTGCTAACCTTTTTAAAACGCTGCCAGATTGGTTCAGAATCGTGGTAGAGCAGCTAAGAAGATCCTGCGGAAGAGGTTCCTGTGAGTGTCAGCGCTGGGTTTGGCGAGCGAGCGGGAAGCCTCCGGAGGCTGCATTCCCAGGGCAGTGCTAGCAGCCGCCCACAGCCCAGGCTCCTGCAGGGGGGCGGAAGCGGCTTATTGCACAAAGGATGGGATAAGAGGAATGCATAAAATCAGCAGGAGGGCTAGACTGTCCCTACCTTTTTAAAACCAGAAAAAAATGCCCAACACACTGGGCCCTTTGCCGAGGTTTTCAGCCCATTTCCCTTATTTTCCTCACACTGCCCTTTTTTTTTTTTTTTTGCCTCTCCACTCGGGAGTCTGAGCTCTGCTCAATCCTCACAGGCTCTTCTCTCCTGCTCCGCACAGACCCCCACTTCTGCCCGCTCGCCTTGCTCTTGGCAACCAGTTGACACTGAGCATATAGACAGGTTTGGGTGGGTTGCCCCGAAGGCGAAGGCGATCTCTTAGGGCTCTGCCACCCACATTTGGCAAAGGGTGCATACACGAGTGAAGTGAGATAGGATATTGAAATTCACGACATTGAAACTGTCGGAAAACTGTTCAAAATCACGTCCACGCAGACCCTCAGAACTATGCATGATAAAGAGGGAAGACTAGAAAGGAAGGGAAGTCCAGCCCACTTCTTCAGATACAGAACTTGTGCAGTGCTGGTTTCTGCACCAGAAGGTTGTTAATAGAAGACAGGAAATCGGGAAAGACTGACTAAGGGGCAAGTAAGTGGGTGGGTAAAGGAAGTGACACGGATGTTTCTTGGGCAGTAGGATGAGGCTAATGTCTGCTCCTGTCCTCCCTCCGCAAGCAATGTCTTAGGTTCTTCTTCCTCCGACCCTGACAGTGGAGGGGAAGTGGTAGATGCTGTGCTTTCCTCCCACGTTTCCATCAAAGATTAGAGCGTGCTCGGACTGATCTGGAACTGTCCATTCTGAGTGGGCTGATCTTTGCCTCTTGGAGGCAGTGCCCTCTCCAAGGTGCCTGCGGAGCAAGAGAGGGCTGAGGGGAACAGTGGAAGTCCGCAGCAGCCAGGGGAGTTCAAGGTGGTTCTTTTGAGAAGAAACGTGATTAAGTTGGAATTCATTCAAAAAGGAAAACCAGATCGGCAGCTTTACGTACTCCCAGGAAGAATCCATGTTTTTGATGAACTTTGAGCTAGTTCCTGCACCAACAAAGTCTTTGTTTCCCTGGGATGGTCACTGCTCATTCCCAGGCTCTGACTGGAAGAGGCCATAGACAGTGTTGGACTCATTTCAGGCTGCAGACGCTGTGTGGAGCTGCACACGCAGGAAATGTTCACAATAAAAGGAAGCCCCTGATTAACTTTCTTCAACAGTCCTTTTGAACAGGGACACTATTATAAGACATAACTGAGTCTCTAAAATCACATCTAGTGAAGACGTATGACCTCACTGAGATACACAAACCAAAAACAGACTATTTGTTATTGGAGGCTGATTTTGAAGGGTATGTTTTGTTTTCCACTTCATGTGAAAAGAAATTTTCCAAGATTAAGGAAAATAAAATTTCCCTTTTCCTTGCACAAATTCAGACAAATTTGTTGTATCTCCATGAACAAGTATGTGTTATCTGTACAGATAAGTTTCAGGCAGTACCCAGTTTTTGTTGGAGAAGGAAAACAAACCTGCTTGATTGAGAATTAAACTCTTATGGTGCCATTATTCCCTGTCAGCAAAGAGATTTTGCTCTAACATATTTAATTCTATGGTTATTTCAGTTTGATATAATTGATTGTTTAAATTATTTTCTCTGGACATGTAGGAACAGGAATAATCACAGAAAATTAACACACCAAATAAAAGAAATTCATTTAAATGAAGCACAGAGTACAAAGATATTGCTAATTAAAAACATATGCACTTGATTTTCAAACCTGGAGGAACAGATTTTTCCTTCTTTCTGAGCACTGATTGACACTAATGCAGCCTCTCTCTCTCTCTCTCTCCCTCTTTCTCACCCTCCATCTCTCCTGCCAGGAAAAGAAAAAAAGAAACAGTTGATTAATTTGAGCTGTCAGAACTAACAGATTATGTTAGTTTGATATCTTTTCTTGAAGAAGCAAATTCACTCCATATTTTTCCTCATCAAGTTGTATAACCAGTTATGGAAATTAAGATGATGAACATCAAATGCAGTCTAACATCTGATGTTACAAATGAATATAAATGAGGTATAACAAAACAAGGGGACAGAAAAACTGAAATGAATTTAAGAACTATTTTAAGAATTTTTACCCTTGGATCAGATTTGTAAAAATTCATCTAAAATGTGATTTTATACTTGTTACCATGGTTTAAAAATATGAAAAATATGTAAGCATAGTAAATGAATATGAATCATCAAAGCAATATATGAATCATTATATTCACAAGAAACTGTAGTAACCTGTGAGTCCAAATCAGATCTTTCAGTCCCTCTTGGTTTATAAAATTAGAATAGACTCATTGCCCAGTCCACCCTTGACAGTGCAAGAATCCTAGAAAACATAATTCTGTAGCACATTTTGAAACAATTTGAAGTATTTTGGGGGAGGGAGTTCTCAGTGCAGAGAAAACCAGGATACTGACTGTAAAACTTCCATAAACCTCCTAACTAGTTAAAGTCATCTTGTTACTATATATAAAATAGTGATAATGTGATGGGAGCAGTGGCACACACCTGTAATCCCAGCAGCTCAAGAGGCTGAGGCACAAGTATCTCAAGTTCAAAGCAAGCCTCAGCAAGAGCAAGGCACTAAGCAACTCAATGAGACCTTGTCTCTAAATAAAATACAAAATAGGGTTGGGGATGTGGCTCAGTGGTTGAGTGCCCCTGAGTTCAATCACCGGTACATTCCCCCCCACAAAAAATAGTGATAATATAATTTCAACCTCAAGGAATTGTCATATGCGAGAAAAAATATCTCACAAAATTGTCATGTGAGAAAAAAATTTGTAAAATGTAATATAAAATGTTTCTACAAAAATTGATATTACCATCTATAAAACAGTAGCCTTTGTGTTCATGACAAAGGTAATTTAGGGGTTTATTTTTTGATTAATATATTTCTAATCATCTCTGTGCTTCATTTCATCTTTCATATTTAAAAACAGAACTATACAATCCGTATCTGAATCATTTTCAATTAATGGGTTCAATATCTTCAGAATAGTTTTAAGCTAATGTTTCCCCTTGTGATCAAGTACAAGTAAATATTGCTTGTCTGTTAGCAATTATTTCTGTTTTGGAATAGTCAGAAATATTGGAAAATATCTTTCTGTGGGTTTTCTAATAAGTTATTGAGTTGTATATTCTTTTGCTCCTTTCATATGTAAGAAGCCTTAATCTCATATTATTCTGCTAAGGTTGTAAATTTGCTGAATCATCACCATATAATTCTAGAAGACTTCACGTGTGTTTGTTATGTGTCAGTTGAGTTCAGTTGACTAGTTACAGTTAAAGGTGGATGGAAACAGAACTCCATTGTACTAACTGAAGTACAAAAATCCATCAGTTAGATTTGTTTGTTTCTTCCCTTAGGATGGAGGATGACAAGTAGCAGTCAGACAAATTTAGGAAATTGTTCATGTTTAACTACAAATGCCTATTAGGAATATTTCATTTTAGACAATGACTCCCTGAATACTTTCTTTTCAAATTATTTCCTCTATTGAGAAAAACTCAAGTTGAGGACTTACTTACTGAAAAAAAGGGCTATTTTCTGCCACTTGGATAAATTTCTTAAACTTTGAGTCTATTTCTTCATTTTAAAATGAAAAAATAAAAAAAGCAACCTACTACTTAATTATAGTACCTGGATGCAGACCTTACACATAGGCTGTTCCACATAGGATAAAAGGCTCCTGTGGCATCTCTCCAATCCTCTCTAACAGGACAGTGTCTCAGAGAATGTCTTGTGTTCACTAACAGTGTGCAGGAAATACTGGCTTATTCAAAAAACAGCAATGTGAAGAATAGAGTTTGTGTACAAAGTGTGTAGTAATTTCACATACAAGAAAAAATTATTGGTCTGTGATTTTTCTCATTATTTGTCCTCTCCTTCTATAATATGGACTGCACAAAAGGTAATTACCTTGTGTAACTTGACGTCTCCTGCACTAATACAATGCCCCAGCCTATAACAGATACCTAGGAAATTGTTGGTAATCAAAAAATTATATGTGAATTTCTGTGATACTTGCTGAGAGTAACAAACTGAACAAAATATTGTCTTTGCTCTTCAAACCCAGGAAATGTTTGTTATTTATAGGCAAAAGTCTTAATAGCATGGTTACTTCCTGTAATAATGGCCTTTTAAAAATATACTCATCCACTTTGGAACAATCAAAGGTGTATTTTCAATTTTGCAATAAAGGATTTATTTTTAGATTCACCTCATATGCCTTCATAATTATAATCTTTTCGTATAATTAACTAGATGGATATTCATGTGCAAAATTGTTAAAATTATTCATACTCTGGCAAAAATGAAAGGAGGGCATAGACAGATTTTACTGTAAATGCCTTCCATAAACTCTGATCTCTGTTTCTTGCCCTTTACTTTATTCTGTAGAAAGAATAATATATTTTGTTTTTTAATAAATTAATTTTCTACATAAAAATACAATGATGGTTACAAAAAATGTAATGGAAAGAAGAAAATAATCTGATACATCCTTACCAGTAACATCAAAATTTCATATTTTCTTTCAAACCTTTTTACATGTACCCATTCATTATCACAGTACACTCACTTTTTTAGTTGGTTCTTTTTAGTTATACATAACAGTAGAATCCATTTGGATAGAATTATATAAGCATAGACTATGTTTTACTAAATCTTTTTAAATTTATTCTCTGTGTAAGATTTTTCTGTTTTATATAGTATTTAAAATCATGTTTAAAAGGGAAATATAAGAACTGAGATGTAGTTCAGGATAAGAGTGCTTGCCTAGAATGCACAAAACCCTCGGTGTAATCTCCAGTACTGGAAAAGAAAAAAATGTAAAAGTGACAGAGGTAACATATGCCATTCTTTACTTACTTTATAATATTTATTCTATTTTCAGTTTCTGATATTATGCGAAAACCTTCATGGATAAACCCTTCTCTCATTTCTATTATTTTGGGGGATTGGGGGAGAAAGAGTCAATTGATATTGTGGAATATCAATTTAAAGTAGCACTTATTTATGGTGTATAATATGTGAGATGTAAGTATAAAAGTTATGGGGTTCAGGGAGGGCTAGAAGAAGGATAAGGGGAAGAAAGAGGTCCTAAAGAAAAAGGAATTTCTTTTATTGGTATGTATTAGTTTTACATAATATTGGGTTTCATTGTGACATAATCATATATGCATAAATTTGATCAATTTCACTCCTCAATACTTCCTCTTACACCTACTGATCCCCTTCCCTTACCCTAATGGCATCCTTTCTATTTTCATGATGCTCTTTTCCTTTTTTTGCTCTTCAGCTTCTTCATGTGAGGGAAAACACAAGATACTTGTCTTTTTTTGGGGTCAGGGTTCATATGATACTTTCCAGTTCCATCCATTTTCCTGCAGATGTCATAATTTCATTCCTCTTTGTATGTATATATTCATCTGTTGACTGATGTCTGGACTGATTCCATAACTTACCTATTGTGAATTATGCTGTGATAGACATAGGAATCCACATGGCATTAAAACATGCTGACTTTGTTTCAGATAAATACCAAGGAGTGATACAGATGGATCATATGTAGTACTCTTTTTAGATTTTTGAGGAACTGCCACACAGATTTTCATAGTGGCTTTATCAATTTACATTCCCACAGTGTATAAGAGTTGTTTTTCCTGCATCCTCACCAGCATTTATTGCTATATGTATTCTTAGTGATTGCCATTTTGACCAGCATGAGAAAGTATCTCACTGTAGTTTTGAGTTGACTTTCCTTGGTGGTTAATAATGTTCAACATTTAAAAATATATTTGTTGGTCATTTGTACTTCTTTTGATAAGTGAATGTTCAGTTCATCTACACATTTATTGATTAGTTAGGGTTTTTGGTGGGGATGTTGAGTTTTTAGTTCTTTATATATTTTGAATATTAATCCTCTGTAAAGTAATTGACAGATTTTGTTCTATTATGCAGTCTGTCTTCTCACATTGTTGTTTGTTTTGCTGTGCAGGAGATTTTAATTTGTTGCTGTTCCATCTGTTGACTCTAGTTATAATCTTGAGCTATAGTAGTACCATTCTAGAAACCATTGCTTGTGTCTATATCTTGAAGTATTTTCCCTATATTTTCTTCAAGCAGTTGTGGTTTCTGTTCTTTTATCTGATTCTTTGATCAATTTTTGAGTTGACATTTATAAGGTGAAAGATAGGGGGTCTAGTTTCATTTTTCTACACATGGATAGCTAGTTGTCCCAACACCCTTTGTTGAAGAGGATAGTTTTCTCCAGTATATATTTTTAGGAATCTTGTCAAAATCAGATGTCTGTAGCTGTGTGGTTTGTCTCTGCCTTCTATTCTACTCTCTTAATACTAAAGGATATGTCTGTTTTTAGGCTGGTATCATGCTGTTTTTGTTACTATGACTTTATAATATAATTTGAAATTGGGTATTGTGATGCTTCTAGTGTAGCTGTTTTTGTTTATGATTGCTTTGTCTACACTGGGTCTTTTGCCCTTCAATATAAATTTTAAGAATTTTTTTTCATTTCTGTGAAACGTGTCATTGGATAATTTTAATGGGGATTGTGTTGAATCTGTTGATCACTTTTGGTAACATGGCCATTTTAACAATAGTATTTCTGCCTATCCGTGAACATTGGAGATCTTTCCATTTAGTGTCTTCAATTTCTTTCTTCAATCGTACGTAACTTTGATTGGAAAGATATTCCTTCTGGATTATGTTTATTCCTAGTTTTGCTTTAGTTTTTCTTTGAAACTAGCATGTACAAAATAGTTGTTCTGATTTCTCTCTCAGTGAGATCATTATTCATCTATATAAAAACCATTTTTTGCTGATGTTGTACTTTCTACATTGCTGAATTTATTTATCAGCTTTTGAAGTCTTCTATAGAGACTCTAGGGTCTTCTCAATAAGATCGTATCATCTGCAAAGAGGGACACTTACTTCTTTCTTTCCTATTTGTATATCTTTTATTTCTCTCTTACTTAATTGCTCGAACTAAAATTTCAAGTGCAATATTGAATATGAGTGGTGACAATTGACATCCTTAACTCATTCTTGATTTTAGAAGGAATGCTTTCAATTTTTCCCCACTCAGTATGATGTGGGCTTTTGTCATGTATGCCTTTAATATACTGAGGTAAATTTATTCTATTTTAAGTTTCTTTAAGAGTTTTTATCATGAAGTAATGTTGAATTTTGTAAAAGTCTTTTTCTGCATCTATTGAGATAATCATGGTTTTTTTGTCCTTCATTCTATTTGTGTGATATATTACATTTATTGATGAGTGATATTGGACCATCCTTGTGTCCCTGGAATGAGACCAATTTCTCTTCACAGTGCCTGATCTTTGAATGTGGTGTTAAATTTTTTTTTGCAAGTATTGTATTAAATGTTTGCATTTATGTTCATAAAATTTATTTATCTTTATTATCTTTTCTTAATGTCTTCTCCAGTTTTGTAGTCATGGTGATACTGGCTTGAAATAATGACCTTGGAAGGCTTCCTTCCCTTTCTCTTTCTTGGAACAATATAAGAGCACTGCTTTTAGAACTTTAAGTGTCTTATAATATTCAGCTTTGAATCCATTTGGTTTTTATTAGGAGAATTTTATTATTTTTTAATATCATTGCTTAGAAATCTGTTTAGGTTTTCTATATCATCTTGGTTCAATTTTGATAAGTCAGATGTATCTAGGAATTTCTTCTAGATTTTCTATTCATTGAAATAAAAGTTTTAAAACAGTCCCTGGTTTTCCTCTGTATTTCAGTGATGCCTGTTGAAATACCACTTTTTAATCTCTAAAGCTTCTCTTTCTTTCGGTTAGTTTGGCTAAGTGGTTATCAGTCTTGTCTATCTTTTCAAAGAATCTGTTATTTCTTTTTGCTTATTTTATTCATTATTTCATTAAATTTGACTCTGGTCTTCATTATTTCCTTTTTTTCCCCACTAGGTTTGGAATTGGTTTGTCCTTGTTTTTCTAAGACCTTTAATCATTTGGTTGTTTATTTGAGATTTATCTGATGTTTTTAATGTAGGTATTCATAGCTATAAACTTTCTTCTTAGAACTGCTTTTGCGGTTCTACTCCATGCAAAGTAACAGATTTTGGGATGTTGTGTTTCTATTCTCACTTGATTCTAATTGTTTTATTTACTTATTATTTTTTTAAAAATTTTTTATTGTAAACAAATGGGATTCATCTTGTTTCTCTGTACATGAAGTAGAGGCATACTACTATGTTTAATCATACATTTATAGAGTAACAGTTTTTGATTCATTCTGTTATTTTTTTCTTCCCCCCACCCCTGACCCCTCTTTTCCCTCTATGCAGTCCCTCCTTCCTCCATTCTCGCACCCCTCCCACCCCCATTATGTGTCATCATCTGCTTATCAGCGAGATCATTCATCCTTTGGTTTTTTGAGATTGGCTTATCTCACTTAGCATGATATTCTCCAATTTCATCCATTTACCTGCAAATGCCATAATTTTATTCTTCTTTATGGCTGAGTAATATTCTTTTTTAATTATTTTTATTTGGCTTTTAATCTTTTATAGACTGCATTTTGATTCATTGTACACAAATGGGGTATATAATTTCGTTTCTATGGTTGTACACGTGCAGATTCATACCATTCGTGTAGTCATACATGTACATAGGTCAATGATGTTTGTCTCATTCCACCATTTTTCATATCCCTTCCCTCTCATTTTCTTCTACATATTCTAAGTTCCCCGATTATTCTCTCATTCCCCATCCCTAGCCCCATTATATATCATCCTCCACTTATCAAGGAAAACATTCAGCCTTCAGTTTTATGGACTTGGCTTATTTCACTTAGCATGATATTCTCCAATTCCATCCATTTATTTGCAAATGCCATAATATTATTCTTCTTTAAGGCTGAATAGTATTCCATTGTGTATATATACCAGAGTTTCTTTATCCATTCATCTGTTGAAGGGCATCTAGGTTGGTTCCACAATCTGCCTATTGTGATGTGAGCAGCTATGAACATTGATGTGGCTGTATCTCTGTAGTATGCTGATTTTAAGTCCTTTGGGTATAGGCCAAGGAGTGGGAGAGCTGGATCAAATAGTGGTCCCATACCAAGTACTCTAAGGAATCTCCACACTGCTTTCCACTGTGGCTGCGCTAATTTGCAACCCCACCAGCAATGTATGAATGTACCTTTCTCCCCACATTCTCACCAACACCTATTGTTGTTTGTATTCTTGATAATCGCCATTCTAATTGGGGTGAGATGAAATCTTAGGGTAGTTTTGATTTGCATTTCTCTTATTACTAAAGATGTTGAACATTTTTTCATATATCTGTTGATTGCTTGTAGATCTTCTTCTGTCAAGTGTCTGTTCATTTCCTTAGCCCATTAGTTAATTGGGTTATTTGTATTCTTGTTGTAGAGCTTTTTGAATTCTTTGTTTATTCTGGAAATTAGTGCTGTATCTGAAGTATGTGTGGCAAAGACTTTCTCCCACTCTGTAGGCTCTCTCTTCACATTGATGATAATTTCCATGGCTGAGAGAAAGCTTTTTAGCTTGAATCAATCCCAGTTATTGATTCTTGCTTTTACTTCTTGTGCAACAGGAGTCATGTTAAGGAAGATCCTAAGAAGACATGTTGAAGATTTGGACCTACTTTTTCTTCTATAAGATGCAGGTCTCTGGATTCCAAGGTCTTTGATCCATTTTAAGTTGAGTTTTGTGCAGGGTGAGAGGTAGGGATTTAGTTTCATTCAGCTCCATATGAATTTCCAGTTTTCCCAGCACCATTTGTTGAAGAAGTTATCTTTTCTCCATTGCATATTTTTGGCACCTTTGTCTGGTATGAGAAAATTGTATTTATTTGGGTTGTGTCCATGTCCTCTATTCTATACCATTTATCTACCTGTCTATTTTGGTACCAATACCATGCCGTTTTTGTTATTATTGCTTTGTAGTATAGTTGAAGTTCTGGTATTGTAATACCCCCTGCTTCATGCTTCCTGCTAAGGATTGCTTTAGCTATTCTGGGTTTTTTATTCTTCCAGATGAATTTCATGATTGCTTGCTCTATTTCTGTAATGTACATCATTGGGATTTTAATTGGAATTGCATTGAATCTGCATAGCACTTTTGGTAGTATGGCCGTTTTGACAATATTAATTCTGCCTATTCAAGAACATGGGTGATTTTTCTAAAATTTTCTTTAATTTCTTTCTTTAGTGTTCTGTAGTTCTCACTGTAGAGGTCTTTCACCTCTTTTGTGAGATTGATTCCCAAGTATTTCATTTTTTTCAATGCTATTGTGAATGGGGTAGTTTTCCTAATTTCTCTTTCTGAAGATTCATCACTTATGTATAAAAATGCATTAGATTTATGAGCATTGCTCTTATATCCTGCTACTTTACTGAATTCACTTATGGTTTCTAAAAGCTTTCTGGTGGAATTTCCTGGTTCCTCTAAATATATAATCATGTCATCAGCAAATAGGGATAGTTTGAGTTCTTCTTTCCCTATTCATATCCCTTTAATTTCTTTGGTCTGCCTACTTGCTCTGGCTCAAGTTTCAAGGAAAATGTTGAATAGAAGTGGTGAAAGAGGGCATCCCTGCCTTGTTCCTGTTTTTAGGGGGAATGCTTTCAGTTTTTCACCATTTAGAATGATATTGGCCATGGGCTTGGCATAGATGGCTTTTACAATGTTAAGGAATGTTCCCACTATTCCTATTTTTCCTAGTGTTTTGAGCATGAAGGGAAACTATATTTTATCAAATGCTTTTTCTGTATCTATCAAAATAATCACGTGATTCTTGACTTTAAATCTGTTGATATGGTGAATGACATTTATTGATTTCCAGATGTTGAACCAACCTTGCATCCCTGGGATAAAACCCACTTGATCGTGGTGCACTATCTTTTTAATATATATTTGTATGCGATTTGCTAAAATTTTGTTGAGAATTTTTGCATCAATGTTCATTAAGGATATTGGTCTGAAATTTTCTTTCCTCGATGTGTCTCTGTCTGGTTTAGGTATCAGGGTGATATTGGCTTCATAGAATGATTTGGGAGGGTTCCCTCCTCTTCTATTTCATGGAATACCTTGAGGAGTATTGGAATGAGCTCTTCTTTAAAGGTTTTGTAGAACTTGGCTGAGAACCCATCTGGTCCTGGACTTTTCTTTGTTGGTAGGCTTTTGATGACTTCTTCTATTTCATTACTTGAAATTGATCTATTTAAATTGTGTATGTCCTCCTGGTTCAGTTTAGGTACATATATCTCTAGAAACCTGTTGATGTCTTCAAAATTTTCTATTTTGTTGGAGTATAGATTTTTAAAATACCTTCTAATTATGTTTTCTATTTCACTTGTGTCTGTTGTGATATTTCCTTGTCCATTCCGAATTTTAGTAATTTGAGTTTTCTCTCTCCTTCTCTTTGTTAGTGTGGGTAAGGGTTTATCAATTTTGTTTATTTTTTGAAAGAAGCAACTTTTTATTTGTCATTTTTTTCGATTGTTTCTTTTGTTTCATTTTCATTGATTTCAGCTCTGATTTTAACTATTTCCTGTCTTCTACTACTTTTGGTGTTGCTCTGTTCTTCTTTTTCTAGGACTTTGAGCTGTAGTGTTAGGTTGTTTATTTGTTGATTTTCTCTTCTTTTATTGAATGTGCTCCATAAAATAAATTTTCTCTAAGTACTGCTTTCATAGTGTCCCATAGATTTTGATCTGATGCATCTTTGTTCTTGTTTACCTCTAAGAATTTTTTAATTTCCTTCCTAATATCTTCTGTTATGCATTCTTCTTATAATAGCATATTATTTAATCTCCAGGTGTTGGAGTAGTTTGTGTTTTTTATTCTGTCATTTATTTCTTATTTCAATCCACTATGATCTGATAGAATACAAGGTAATATCTCTGTCTTCTTATATTTGCTAACAGTAGCTTTGTGGCATAGAATATGGTCTATTTTAGAGAAGGATCCATGTGCTGCTGAGAAGAAAGTGTATTCGCTCTTGGTTGGATGGTATATTCTAAATATGTCCGTTAAGTCTAAATTATTGATTGTGTTATTGAGATCTATGGTTTCTATGTTCAACTTTTGTTTGGAAGATCTGTCCAGTGGTGAGAGAGGTGTGTTAAAATCACCTAGTATTATTGTGTTGTGGTCTATTTGATTTCTGGAATTGAGAAGGATTTGTTTGAGGTACATGGATGAGCCACTGTTTGGGGCATAGATATTTATGATTGTTATGTCTTGTTGATTTATGCTTCCTTTAAGTAGTATGAAATGTCCTCTTTATACCTTCTGACTAACTTTGGCTTAAAGTCAACATTATCTGATATGAGGATGTATACTCCGACTTTTTTGCTGAGTCCATGTGCATGGTATGTTTTTTCCCATCCTTTCACCTTTGGTCTGTGGGTATCTCTTTCTATGAGATGAGTCTCTTGCAGACAGCATATTGTTGGATCTTTCTTTTTAATCCAATCTGTCAGTCTATGTTTTTTGATTGATAATTTCAGGCCATTAACATTTAGGGTTATTATTGAGATATGATTTGTATTCCTGGTCATTTGATTCATTTTTGTTTTTCGACATGAGTTGGTTTCTCCCCTATTTGACTATTTCTTTAGGGTAGTTCCTCTCTTTGCTGATTTACATCGTTGTATTTCATCTCTTCCTCATGGAATATTTTGCTGAGAATGTTCTGTCATGCCAACTTTCTTTTTGTAAATTCTTTTAGCTTTTGTTTATCATAGAAGGGTTTTATTTTGTCATGAAATCTGAAGGTAAGTTTTGCTGGGTATAAGATTCTTGGTTGGCATCCGTTTTCCTTCAGAGTTTGAAAAATGTTCTTCTAGGCCCTTCTATCTTTTAGGGTCTGGGTTGAAAAATCTGCTGATATCCGTATTGGTTTCCCCCTGAATGTAATTTGATTCTTTTCTCTCACAGCCTTTAAAATTCTGTCTTTGTTTTGTATGTTAGGTATTTTCATTAAAATGTGCCTTGGTGTGGGTCTATTGCAATTTTGTATATTTGGAGTCCTATAAGCCTCTTGTATGTGATTTTCCATTTCATTCAGATGTGGGAAATTTTCTGATATTATTTTATTGAATAGATTGTTCATTCCTTTGGTTTATTTCTCTAAGCCTTCCTCAATCCCAATAATTCTTAAATTTGACCTTTTCATGATATCCCATAATTCTTGTAGATTCTGTTCATGATTTCTTACCATCTTCTCTGTTTGGTTAAATTTGTTTTCAAGGTTAAATATTGTTTTCTCAATGTCTGAGATTGTCTTCCAGGTGTTCTATCCTATTGGTCATGTTTTCTATGGAGTTTTTAATTTGGTTTATTGTTTCCTTCATTTCAAGGATTTCTGTCTTTTTTTTTTTTTCTGTATCTCTAACTCTTTATTGAAGTGATCTTTTGCTTCCCACCTTTGCTCTTTTATGTGTTGAGTGGTGTGATCCTTCAAAGTCTGCATTTACTCTTTCATCTCATTGTTTGCTTCTCTGATCATTTTAATTATGTACATTTTGAACTCCCTTTCTGACATTTCTTCTGCCATGCTGTCATTGAATTCCATTGGTGTAGCATCTAGGTTTGTTTGGGACATTTTCCTCCCTTGTTTTTTTTATATTGGTCAGGTAGCTACTCCTCTAGTAGTGAAACTCTATTGACTTATAGTGTCCCTGTAGATTTCCAATAACTCTCCTTATAGCCTTCAGTAGTCTTAAGTCTTGGAGAATCTTGATAATGCAGTGATACACAAGGTAGCTGCCCCTCTAGGCGTGGTGGCCTTCAGGTGGGGTATATTTCCTGCTGCTGGGAAGAGGCGCCTCCACTTGTTGACCAATGGTCAGTCAAAAGGGGGCTACACTGGGGGTTGGGGCATGGCTGGTCTGGTCCTGTGTCTCTGGTGGGAAAGCCCTGCCTGGCAAGGAAGACTCACCCAGTGGGAATGTCTTGCTGGATAGCTGGCAGCTTTCCTCCGAGAAGTTCCCTTCAGTCCAGAACTACCACCTGGGCTGGGAAGCCCTCCTCTGCGATGTTCCCAGAGGTCTGGACCTACCTCCTGGGCCAGGGAGCCTCACCCTGTGATTGAGACTCTTGCTGGTCAGCCTTCCTCTGTGAAGTTCCCTGGGGCCCAGATCTACTACTTGGTCTGGGGGGCCTTGCCCTGCAAGGGACTCTCTGAGCGACCCTCCTCTATGACATTCCCTGGGGACTGGACCTACTGCCCAGGCCTGGAATTCTCACTTTGTTCCGAAGCCTGTTGCTGAGTAGTCCTCCTCTAAATGCTCCCAGTTTCACAGCTCCAGTGGGGAAGTCTCAATGGGCAACTCTACTCCATGAAGTTCCCTGCATTTCAGGACTACTGATGCGTCCAGGGAGCCTGGCCCAGTGGGAGACTCACCTTGCTGCTTTGAGTTGGCCTGAGTCTCTCAATACCTCCTCTTCTTGAATCCTGAGTCCTGTCAAAGGGCCTGTAGGTGTCTCAGCCCTGCCAATGATGATGGCCACGCCCTCAGGAATAATTCAAAATGCCTGCACCAGCCTCCAAAGAAGCTGGGGTCCCCCAGTGAGGGTGTGCTGAGTCAGCACAGAGGCAAATGCAGTGTCCCTCAGCAGTAGGGGGCAGGCAGTCAGGCTCAGCGATGGCGTCCAACCTCAGCGTGGGGGTCAGGCGGGCTGGCTAGCTCTGCTCGATCTTGTTTTATTTTTAGTTTATCCCAGCTTTCACAAAGGCCTGCTCATCATCCAAAAGAGTGTTATTCAATCTCCGTGTGTTTGTATGGTTTCTGTAGTTTTACTCACTGTTGATCGATAAAATGTTATGATTTGATAAAATGCAGATGTTATTCTTTTTTTGTATATTTACTAAGCAAATACATGATCTACTTTGATGAAAGTTCCATGAGCAACTTAAAGAATGGATTTCAAATGTTGAGAGGTAAAACATCCTGCGGAGTTTGATATCCATTTTACCTAACATATGGTTTAACTCTAATATCGTTGTAGAATTTTTTTTGTCTGGTTGAATTATTAGCGATACTGTTGTACTGAATTTACCCTCTATTATTGTTTGAGGGCCTGCTTTTCCCTTTTTGTTGAATAGTGTTTGTTTTATGAAATTGGGTTCACCAATGTTGATGCATAAATATTCACAATCACTTTATCTTCTTGTTGTACTGTGCCATTTAGCAACATGTAATGACCTTCTTTGTCTCTTCTGACTAAATTTGATTTGAAGTCTGCTTTATTCAATAAAAGGATAGCTACTCCATGAAAAGGCAATATAATTTCCCATTCTTTCACTTTTAGTCTGTGTATATCTTTGTCATTGAGCTCTTTTTCTTATAGACAACAGATAGTAAAGTCCTTGTTTTTGATCCAATGTTCTAGTTTATTTCTTTTAATTTGAGATTAAGACCATATACATTCAGTGGTATTATAGAGACATATATTACTTCTTGTCATTTTGTTTTATTTCTAATATTTGATTAATTCCTAATTCCAATTTGCTCATCTACTTTTCTAATGAGTGTCTTTTTTTTTTTTTCTTGTGCTCTCATGCCTATTCTTATCTTCCTCTGTGCATATGCTTCCTTTAAGTATTTTTTATAATGCTTGCCTAGTGGTCATGAATTCTGTCAGCTTATGCTCTTCTTAAAAGGTTTTTATCCATCCTTCAAGATTTTCTGGATATAGTAATCAAGTTTGGCAGTTATTTTCTTTCAGGACCTGAAATACATTATTCCATGACCTACCCGCCTTTGGAGTTTTTGCAGAGACCTCTGCTCTTTTTCTGATCAGCTTGCCTTTATAGGTGACTTGTCACTTTTGCAAATTTTACATTTGCTTTGTTCTAAATTTTTGGTACTTTTAACAATAAAATGTCATGGTGAGGTTCTATTCTGGCCATATCTACTTGGAGTTCAAAACAACTCCAGTACCTGCATATCCAACCCACTCCCAAAATTAGAGAAATTTTCTGTTTCACTAAGCAAGTTTTCTATACCATTGACCTATGTCTACACTCCTTCCCCAAGATCTATGAGACTTCAATTTGCCCTTTTAATGTTGTCCTAATATTAATGCATATTCTGTTCACAGTTTCCTATTTCTTTATTACTGGCTGAATGTTCTAACATTGTCTTTGAGCCCTGATATTTTTGTTTCTACTTGATCTACTCTGTTAGTGAAAATCTCCACTGAATTTTTTATTTGACTTCTTATTTTTTTCATTTCCAAAATTTCTGTTCGATTCATTTTTAGTGTTTCTCTTAAATGAAACACTCTCTCATATCCTATACTGTCTTTCTTAACTCATTCCCTAGTTTTTCTTTTAATTCATTGACCATTTTAGCAACCAACTTTCAGAATTCTGTGCATGGCATTTTTTTCACTTCAGTATCTTTGGATTCAGTTAAGTGGGGAGCTATAAAATTTGGAGGTGTTTTTTCATGTTTCCTATATTTCTATATTGAGATGCATGTATCTTTTTGGATGAATATCTCTTCCACTGTTATGCGGGCATATTTTCAATGAGTTACTTTCTCTTTATAATGATTCTGAGAATAGGAGCACATCTCTGCATCAATATACCCATGATACATTTTCAAAGTGCTATGGTGAGTCCCCAGAACCACCTTGAGAGGAGAAAATAACCACCAGTAACAGTGACAACTTGAAAGCAGTTTACTAACATAGTTAAAACTTTTTGAAAATTTTCTCTGCAACCTTACTTACCAAAGAGAAGGGAATGCATTGAGGTGTGTTGCTTGTACATTATTGGTCTATAATTTTATTGAATAGATTGAATGAATAGGCAATGAAGAAAGTTACATTATTTTGAAACTATATCAAACAAATAGAAAAGAGAGAAAAAAAAGAAAAATTGAAGGGAAAGAGAGACAGAAAGATAACAAATAATAAGAGAAAGGCAAAATAAAAGAGGATAATAGAAAAATTAAAGAGAAAAGAGAATAAAACCATTTAACGTTGAGAAATAAATTTATGAAATTGTATAAACTATTCAATAACAAATAAGGGTAATTTAAATAAATAATACAGAAAACAATAGAAGTAAATTCAAAAACTAACATTAAAAGATGAAAAATTCCTCCTTGTTGAGGTATTTAAGGTAGAGAGAATTTTCTTGGAAATTTCCAAACTCAGAATTTATCAGGAATTGAGGGCATGGCACATGTTCAAGTCTGAGCAGGGTATTCTCAGAATGTCCCTGGGCATGGAGGCTGTGACTAAATCAATGGTATTGTATGGTGTTTTGTATTATTTTTTCCACATCTAGATCAGCATACTGCCTCAAAGCACTGTGCAGAACTTACATTATGGAACCTATCTATATGGTATTCACCTTGCCCAGCTCTAGTGCTACCAAGGTAACTCTGGAAGCTCTGCTGTCAATATAGGTACCTCAAACCACCAACTTCAAAAGAACGTTCTCTCACCTTCCTCTTCTCAGCAGAGCAGCAGTCAGCATCTCCCACTATCTAGAGCTTTCAAAGGATTCATGTATAAACTCTTTCCTGGACCCAGACTTTGTCCCTGGGTGGTAACTGCCAACTCAGGGAATGAGAATAAGGAGAAGGAGGAGAAAGATGATGAGGATGAGGATGAGGATGAAGTATGAGGATGAGCGTTGAGGAAAAGGAAGAGAAGAAGACAAGGAAAGTGCAGGCAAACTGCTGCAACTGCGGTAGATCCTCCAATTGCAGATTGTCTCTGGGTGTGGGAGAGATAGCTAGGCCTCAAGGGATCTGTGTTGAAGAGGGCACATGTGCTGTAAGCTTTTCAGGGAACCCAACTAAAGCACTCCCAACCCAGCTGCATCATAAATGCTCATACAACTGAACTAGCTTCCTGTCACTCCAACCACTAATTCTATTTGTGAATGTCCTCCACTTCTCTTTGAGACTGTAGACTGGCAGTACAGCAGATCTGTTACCTAGAGTTTTCAATGGGTTTATGTTACCTGAAACCATGTTGATGGCGTGGACAGCTACTGGTCTTGTGAAAAGAAGAGTGGCTGTTGGGTTCTGGAAATTTAAAACAATGCCTGGGTTTAGGATCTTCTGCTCAGTAAGCTCAGACAATGTAGTTCCTCTTAAGATGACTTCTAGTCTTGCCATTGTCTGAATCTGCATGAAAATGCAGGGAAACTGTTCTCTGGCATAGGTACCCTGCATAAAATCCAAATCTGCTCTCTGCTCAGACTGTATATTTCTAAGACAGTAGAGTCTACATTTCTTGAGATTGCTGCTATTCTCTCTTTCAGACAGCAGAAGGGGCGTTTCCCCTCCCCTACTGAGCCTTCGCACCATGTGCTGGTGTGATCTTTTTCTTTTATTAATTCTTTTATCATTCAAAATCCAATATTTCTGGGTTTCTCCTGGTTACTGACTCTCTTGACTTTCATTCCAGTGCTTTCTTACTGCCTCATCATGCAGCCACATGCCTGTTGATTTGATTCAGTATTGGGGAGCAGCTGGTCCATGCTGAATGCCTCTAGTCCACAATTTTCCAGTCATCCCAGAGAGGAAATTAATTGGACCATCCTGCTAAGGAGAACCAGGAACCAATTATCACTTATACATAGTAGGTGGGTGCTATTCTAGTTCTACTGTGATTTTCTCCAGGATGCATTGAACAGTTAGCCTGATTTCAAATTAATATGTACAATGTTTTCCTTGTGACTCTCCCTATGGGCTTATATTTACAACTCCTATTCATCATTTACTTTTTCACAGTTTCTTAACATATGGGGCAATATCATATTCTTTTGGTAATGTTAGATTTTCAGCCTCTCAAGAGGTTGAATATCTGCTTTTCAGAATACCACAAGACTTGTAATTTTGTCAAACCACCTAAAAAATGCCATTCAAGTGTGGTCAAAATACATTCGCACTCAAACTTTTTGGGGCAAGAATCACTCATTATCTTTGACATTCTCTCCAGGGTCATTCTGTGTAAATTTCAGATAACACATGTACTTTAATGTAAGGTCATCCCAAACAAATTTATTCAGGTTTTAATAAGAGACACATATTTTAAAAATTAAACAAATTTTTCATTTCTTGGTTTTTATACTTATATATATTTTTTTTTCCAAAATACTGGAACCAAACATGTTCCAAAAGGGAATGTATGAAAATTTAAAATGATAACCATAGATTACACATAGCACAAATACTGCTTTTTTTTGTACCAGCGATTGAACCCAGGGTACTTAACAACTGAGCCACATCCCAGCCCTTTCTTATTTTTTTATTTTGAGACGGGGTCACACTAAATTGCTTAGGACCTTGCTAAATTGTTGAGGCTGGCTTTGAATTTATGATCCCCCTATCTAATGCCCCCAAGTCATTGGGATTACAGGCATGTGCCACCATACCCAGCAAAATATTGCTGTTTTAATACTGATTTATAAACTCCTAGGTGAAAAACCCCTGGCAGGGATATAACTATATGCTGTTATAATCTATCTATATGATAAATCAATAACAGTTTGTTATTCAGATACACACACATGTGAAAATCTATCTATATACCTACCTAATTAATGGACTAATTAAAATAATAAATTGAATTAATAACCTGACTCTCTACATTCTGAAATGATACTTTGCGGTTTCCATACAGTTGCTATCTACCTCTCCACCTCTTGACACAGAATAGCCTTTAGGTTTGCCTTTACTAATCAACATGGCAAGTGATGTTGTCTTGATTCCAAGACAGTAGATCAAGATTCTTTGAATGGTTAGCTCTCATGTGGGCCTCTTATTCCTACCCAGACAGCTAGAGGATGAGAAATGATAAAGAGCAGAGCTGAATTCTTTCACCTGACACTCTATAAGCCTGGCTATTACTCAGTCATCTCAGTTTACCACAGACACATGTGGATGCCCTCCTGAGATCAAATGACTGAAAATCATGTGTTTGGGGGAGTTAGTTTCAAGGTGGTACCTCACTGTTCTGATAGATCTTATTTAGACTTCAAATGCCATAATTTCCCATGAATGCTTTTACAAATAACATGCTTGAGTTAGACATATTCTATTCTCTGATCTTACATTATTTGATAACTCCTTCTTTCCTTCCTTCCTTCCTAACTTCCTTTCTTCCTTCCTTCCTTCTTTGCACTATATTAAAATCAAATGGGGCCAGGGATATAGCTCAGTTGGTAGAGTGCTTGATCCACTTGCACAAGGCCCTATGTTCAATCCCCAGCACCACACCACACACACACACACACACACACACACACACACACATCAAATGGAATAAAGGGGAAGGTGGAACTAATCCCAAAATATGGATCTATTGCATGTTTCACACCAAATCATAATTCCTTTAGTTATCATTTTGACATTTTAAAAATAAAACAGTGTAATGTATTCATGCTTTAAAATGGGAATCCCAGAAAGTAGATTTAGGAATCTTTAGATATCAGAACTTCAACCTATAGTAGTGACATTGCCACTATTTTTATCCTGCCCTTCTATGAGTTAGCTAATCATCGCAAATGTTTAATGGAAAAGAAAAATGGACTTATAGCTCCTTATTTCAATTATTCAATGTATTGTGCAAAACATTAATTGTTCATATATCTGACTCACTAAGAAGTGAATGATAAAAGGACAAGACTACAATCTAACGATCTTTGTACCTCAAGTAGTGAACACATGGACTCAACAAAAGTGAAAGCATGAATCCATCTCTTTATGGCTATTCCCCTGAAACAGCCCCATGCTTAATAACTTTCAACTCCATCTAAATCACAAATGTAACCAACTTTCAGATCTGAAGACTTCATGTTGCTTCTAGCTAACCTTAGTGTTCTCCCCTCCTTTTCCTCACTAGGATATATAAAATATATACTCTTACCTACAAAGAAACTCCTATCGTACAAAGAAATGGAGCAATTACCTCTAGAAGCAGTTTCTTGCACTGAAGAACTTCACAAATGAAGACCAGATGTGTGTTTTAATGTTGCAGTAACACTTACTTTACAGTGTGTGAATTAAATATTATAGTTTCTATATACCAACAATATACATAGACATAACATATGCATATATGGAATCATGGAGAAATATTTTACTCTAAAGCAATTATGACTCTTTAAGTGAGTCTTTAAGTAATTTTTCATATTTCTATAGTCCTGAATTTCTAGAATTAGATGAAGAAAGCTGTATGAAATCCCTGACCATGTTTAGTTATATTTGTAATACCCGAAATTTACTCTTTAATCTTATTTTTTCTTCCCTCTTCCATTTCTACTTCTAAGTCTTCTCCTACTTTTCTTCCTTATGCTTTGATAATGGTTATTACTTCTTTTTCCTCTTTTTTCATTCTCTGCTCTACTTTTTAACTTATTACCTATATGGGGAAAATGTAGAAATATGTAAATGAAATAAAAATATTTCTCCCTAAAACATTAAACATTATTTTTGGGCTAGGGATGTAGTACTTGCCTAGCACGTGCAAAATCTGAATTTGGTCCCTAGCACTACAAAAAGAAAAAAAAGAAGGGTGTTTTGCTAAAAACAGTTAAAAATGCAAAGAGACCTCCTCTGTTTCTCTCAGTTTGCCTGATGACAGGACAGAGATACATGGAGAGGAACCATCTTTGTATGCCCCTCTACTTCCTGCTAAAGTCAGAGATGTAAATCCTATAAGCCAGAGACAGCTGCTTATCAGCTTGGAGTCTTCGCCAGCAGGGCAAAGGAGTCTGAGAACAGACTTTACCACTTTCCCTCTGAAACATGGAACTTCTTGCTTCTTTGTCTTGTCATTTTGGGATTTATTATTCTTTTTTAAACCACTTTTTAAGACTGAGTTCCAAGCCATTGCTTTGAGAGAGTTATTTTCCAGAGAGAATTGCTTCTCTCTCCAGTGATAGACATGCATGTGTTATTAAAATTGCTTATTTTTCTTTGCTAATCTGTCTTTTGTTAATAGTAATCTGTCCCAGTTAATAACCCATTAGAGTTGAAAAGAGAAATTATATTTTCTTCCTTTCATTGGCAACCCAAAGATTTTGTAACCATTGGAAATGTATACTTGCACAACAAAATTATTCTGTGACTTCTAATGTTCTCTGAAGTTGTGATAATAGCAACCTATGTTCAAAGGTCTTTACAACTAAGCTTAGTTTGTATTATGGGTGGTCTATTTTATTGAAATTGCCTCAGTATCATTTGAAGCTCTATTTGAGAAAATGCTGTGTGACAATCAATTATTTTATTCCTTCAACCTTTTATTCAATACTTATTTAGTGATTGTTTTGGGATAGCTACTTGCAATGAAACAAAGCTCAAAGTTAAGTAACATGGATTTAAGGTGCTTAAATTGGAGTTGGGAGGCCATTGCTAGTCCACACCTGACCTTGTGAACTGAACTGCAGAATGTGCCTTGCATGCAAGTTGACCTTTGAAACATTAATCTCTGCTGACCTTCTGTACAATGAATGGATCCCTTCTCCAAACTGCCCAGAGCTTTAGACTACTCTCAATTCTTTTCTTGCAAAGCCAAAAACCAGCACCAATAATAATTCCTGACTAGAGCATGATGTAATTTCCAAAACCATTGTAGTTTAAAGCTATAAATATAGTTGTCATTTTGGAGAGCCTCAGAGAACATTTTCAAAGTGATTTGAATCTGTGTTTTCCCAGGATTATAATCCTTATTAGCCCCAGGACAATCTTTATTTAGGCCAAAATACTACTTGCAGACCATCTAGCTAGGCACATTGGGAAAGACTTCTTGGTAGGCACTTAGTGAGACTGCACAGGAAAAAATGTGTCCCCGCCCTAGTGAACCTCCATGCAGTAATAACAGGCACACAGTCCTGGGGCTTTGAACAACATCACACCTCAGTGAGTTCCAATGGGGTTGACCTGTGAAATATATCCAGGAGCAGGAGAGTAAGAGGAGATGTACATTTGTGGATAAACAGGATAAATAAATATTTCAGTTATAGAAGAAAATCGACATTAGTAATGTTATATCACTTTTATGAGATCCCCTCCTATAATGGATATAGAATACAAAAAACTTAGAGAACAAACTTAATGAACCAATGTGATAGAATGAGTCTGATTTCTGTTCCTCAAGTGGAACTCTGAGAACCCACTATTTGCATGAAGTTTTAAATCTACATGGGCAAGGAAGAAGATCCTGGGACATCTTCATTTCTTTGCTAATGGGGCAAAAGTTGAACAGGTTTGCTTGAAGCCTCTCTACAAAATTGAGGATTTTTTTAAACTCAGTGTAATTCAGTGGTGATACAAATGCACTATGTATACATCATCAGCCTCAGTCTACTTCTACTGACCCCGAGTCACTTAGAGGACATGAGAAATGGATTCAAGCTTAAAACTCATTCTGTTCACTGTTTTGTGAGTAGTAATGTCCTTTGTCTCTGAACCTTAATTCTTGTACCTTATACCAATGTGCATTAAACTGTGGTGGGATAACTTGCAGATTTCTAAGTAGGGCAAAATTTCTACCCTGTCACAGTTCCTGACATCAGAGACAAGAGAAGATGCTGAAGAAGCACAACTGTGAGACCTGGGAGGATGGAATCTTACTTGGGTGATGAAGTTGAAATAGGTAGGGCTGTTTTTGCACATGCTTAGCTGTCAATTTATTTCAACCCCAGTGAGGGGTGAAAATAAACATTAACAGTTACTGTTTTAGAACCCATCCCGGAAAATAATTTAGGAATCAAACTTTCATTTGTTTTTTACACATATTAGGACAAATTGCAGAAGAAAGTCAGTGGAGTTGTTAGTTAATTAATGATTACTTAGAGTTTTCAACCATCTGACTTTAGTCAGTTAAGTTCTTACCTGCAAAGCTATTGAAAGTTTAGCTGAATTAATCACTACTCAATGATTCTTAAATGCATCAGTGAAATCTTTAAATATGAAGACACCAAGGAGGATTAAAATAACACAGCTATATGAATTGACTAGATTAATGGATTTTGAGTTATGATGCAGTTAACACAAATTTATTTCATCTTTGTCTAAAGGAAAAATATATCTAGCCATCTCAGTATCTTGTCTTTCACAGATTTTTATATTATGTTTACATACATCATAGGAAAAATATTTTGATAAAGTATTCTCTTGTCTAATCTGGTTATTTAAATAAGCATTTTTAAAATAATTAAGAAATTTTACACTATAAACCTGCATTTTAACATTTCAAATTACAGATCTAAATAAACTAGACTGCACATTTTGCTTTAGAAATGATTTATTTAAAACATTATTATGTGGATAAGCTTGAGAAATAAAGTGAGTTCCCATTTAAACAGATCCAACACTGCTGCAATCTAACATATATTCTAAATTTACACTGAGGAAAGGATCTTATCTTCCAAAGACTAAGCAAACAGTCATGTATACAGATATCGGCACTTTGTTGTTATTGGTGAAAGAAAGGAAAATCATGAAGAGAAAAGAAAGGAGGGGAAATAGAATTTGTTTTATTTAACAGAGAAAGTTTCATGTTGGGATAATTAGAAATTTCTGGAGACAGTAATGATTGTCACACAACAAGATGAATATAATTAATACCACTGAAAAGTATATTTAAAAATTGTTTGGATGGTAGATTTCATCATATGTACATTTTACCAAAATAGAAAAAAGCAAAACATTCAATTAAAAAAATATTGCTTTTTCTCTACTTGGTCTCTTACTACATAATTTTCATAAACTTCCATGTTTTCTGTGTCCCACACTTTGTAAGTTATTCTTCTTGTTGTATGGTCCCTTTACATAAACTTTAGAGAGAAAGATAAACTATTTTTATCATTTTCAACATTTTATTTGCATATGCTCCAGCCCAAGTTATCTTTCTTTCCCCTAATACATACTCATGTCATTGCATTATTTTTTTTTTAATTTCCTATTGCTTTTATCCATCAGCAACTTTGGCTAAAACTTTATATTTTTAAATTGTGTCTTTTCAAGGAATGAAACAAATGTTAAGTATCAGAAAATGAAGAAAATAGGTAGCAGGAAAAGATACAGAATTTTAAGGCCTGAAATTTTCAAGGAAAACTGTAACTACTACTATGTAGATGTGTACTGTGTAGCTACTCACAAATGATGTGCAATTTTATCTTTTCAGGAACTTATGATACTCTCCTCTGGTCTACTCTCAGGGCAGTTGCAATTACGTTTCTAATTTCAACATTAAGCTAAGCAAGTGGTCAAGGGATGATTATTTAGTACCCTGAAGTAAGAGGTTAACCTGTGCCTTCCATTTTGTGTAGTTATTCCCTTTGATGGAAAGACTGCCAAGCAAATATCAACATTATTCTTAATTTGGTCAGTTTTCATTAAATTAAGTATTGGCATATATATATGCTATACACAAAATATAGACCAGTTAGGTTTTTGAATCATTTGGACTTTGGAAGTCCTATGAACCATGTGACCTGAATGCTGAATTGCTGGATAAAATGTATGCATTTTGTGTGTGTGTGTGTGTGTGTGTGTGTGTGTGTGTAAAAATGTCCACAGTTCATATGAGTTGCTAAAGTACTCATACCACTAAGGGAATGAAATATGTTGTTCAGCTTGAAATATGTTTTTCAGGAAGCCTGTATTCTAAGAATGGCCATTAAGTACATCCAGTAAGTTATTTAGAATATGGAAGTAGGCGATTTTCCTAAGTGTACAAGATTGGAATATTATGTGGACATGCTATCTCTTCTCTGTTGTTTTCATTTATAGACCAATGATTTCTAGGAAACAATAAAAGAGCCATTTATGATACCCCCAATACATACACTGAACCTCTTTTCTAAATAGCTTTTTGATCAACAGATTTTTGCCTTTCACAATGTTATTGTGTGTAAAAGCACCTCCATTAAGAAGGACTTTTCTGAGAAGAAAGGGAGACAACCTAAAAGGCTAAGCAATCTTGATCCAGCTCTTCAACAGTGCTTTCCAGTGCAGTGCAATGGCCCACACCTGGAATCCTCAGGAGGCTGAGGTAGGAGGATCACTAGTTAGAAGTAAATCCTAGCAACTTAGTGCAACCCTGTCTCAAAACAAAGGGGGAGGGCAGGGACTGGTGATGTAGGTCAGTGGTAAATTACCCCTGGATTCAATCCCCAATACCAAAAAAACAAAAAAGTGCTTCCCATAGCTCAGGTAGGGTCTTGTCAAAACAGTGTCTTGTGATGCTGAGGAAGGAGGCTTGCACATCCTGTGGGGCTGTGAATGGACTTCTATCTGAGAACACATGAATGCCATCTGTTTACCAAGAGCCTAATGCCTGCTAGTGAACATGTTACTATAAAAGACAGGAAGAGAGGATGACTTAGAGAAAGGCATAGAAAGGGAAGGAAAGAGGCACACAGAGACTTGAGACAAACTACCTCAGGATTTTCAAACTTCAAAGAGCCATAGGAGGATACCATGTTGTCTCTTTGCAGCTTGCTGATATGCAAGTTAATATAGCGTAAATTACTTAGGGAAGGAGAAACTACTTCATCCATATTTAAAGACTTTTAATTATCTTTTAGGCAGCATGTCTCGTAAAAAGTACACTGTGTAGTAATTTAACTGACATTGAAATTCAGTGAATTGAAAACGTTTATTGCTTTTCAGATGTGTGTTTATTCTCTTTAGCATTATGCTCAGTACCTTTATTGGATTGGCATACCTGAATTTATTTAGCTCTGAGAGAAGCAGTCTATATTTCTGATATATGAAAAAAAATTTTTTTTTTTTGAGGCATAGGTTACCTGGAAATGTCTAAATTGCTTTAAACTTTCCTGATATGAAACATTCCCACTTTCTTAGTCCTTGGGCACAAAGTTGACAATAATGATAATAAAAATCGCAATAATAATAATAATAATAATAGTCAACATCTGTTGGTGTTTCCCAAGTTCTATTATTCCCCTTTTACTTATGCCAAAACTGATGTTCAAAAGGGGAAATTTAACTTACTTGCCAAAGATCATGCAGCTAGCAAGTAGTCATTATTCAAATATAAGTTGTTGAACAGGATAGTCCAGACACAGCAGGACATACAAGTATTGATACCTTTCTTCGAGTAATTCCCTCCTATAAAGTCTCCCATAAAACAAAATTTTCCTCAAGACCTAGTCTATTTTAATGGCAATATCAAACTAAAGATTTTGACTTATACTACTTTTATTCTGAAATAAGTATATTCTTTGACTAATATCTGATAGGTGCCACTTTTTAAAGTTGATCTCAAACACACATCTAGAAAACATCTGAAAAATACTAATCTTGAGTAAATAATAAATTTTTAATGGCTAAAATCATGTTCTATTTTCACATGAGTCATGCTCTTTCTACGACTACAAATATGAGGATACCTGAATGAAAGTAACTCGGGTGGATATGAGAAAGCATTATTTAAAAAATTTCTAGACATAAAAAAGTAATCTGGGTCATTATGAAAATACTTAATTACCTCACCTACTACTGTGTGGAGAAAGACATAAATGTAAAAGCTAAGTCTTTGTCTTAAAAAATAAGGTCTTGGGTAAATTTATTAATATTTTAGATAATTTATAAGCTTTTAATTAAATATACTTTAATCAGTTTATTTCAAATCTTTCTGAACGCTTAGTCTACATTAGTCACTGGAGATATAAAGGTAAATTTACTTTCTTGGCATAAAGTAAGTAGTAATTTTGATAGGCTATGATAAGTGCAATCCTAGAGACACAGGTGAGAAGAAATTTGCAGGGATAGCAATTAGCCTCGCTGAAAATGGAACAGGAATGCATTAGAAAATGATTCCTGTATCTATTGATCTTTGAGATTTCAGGGATGAGGAGTTGACCCCTCAAGGAAGGTGGCATGGTTAATCCAGGCACCGATAAATGAGTTCATTAATTAATGTGCAAAGACAAGGAGATGAGCACCCTCATGACATTTTAGAATGAAGTAATTAGTCTAGCACAAAGCTTCAACTATTCATTTAAAATATTGTAATTTAACACTGGGTATATAGCATCTTGCAAATATCTGTGAAAAAGGTGAAAATGGTGAAAACGGGCTTTTGCTAACAGTTTGAAATCTAGTTGAAGAAACAGTATGCACAGAAAAGTTAAAAAATTTTGATTATAGTAATATAAAGAGCGATTTCATAAATCCTTGTATGCCTCTTATTCAATGCCAGGCATTGTGCTTTTAGGTCAGAGGCAAGTACGGAAAGAAGATTCAATTCCTTCCCTCAGGGAGTTTTTAGCCAATGTTAGAGACAAATGTGTCAACAGGAACTTTTAATATAAACTAGTAGAGGCTAAATAAAGCAACACACAAAATAGCTTGGAAACAGGAAGGACATCTGTCCTAGGCTGGATGTGTCAAGGAAGCAATCAGAGAAGTTGATACTGAAGAACAGATAGAATAACCAGACCAGAAGCAAGGAGAAAAGGGCAGAAGTTACTTCTAACAATAATGGATAAAGTCAAGAAGTAGAAAATCCTCACCCCCCTGCCAAATCCATAAGGAAAGAAATAAATATACAAAGGGACAAAATTGTTACAAACCACCTTATCTTTTCCAGACTCCAGAAATTGGCCAAAGATAAACAACCAATAAAGAAACATTTAATCATGCGAAGTCCCTGAGATTTGAATGACAGCAGCATAAGCCTGCTGTGTCTTCTTGTGAAGCGGCTCTTACCACTGCCCCTCCCCTTCCCTGACAAGCTCAGTAGCATTAACAAGGACACTAACCATGAAAATAAGCAGCTTTGCTGACAAAAGGTACTAACCTGATATGGAACAGAGGAGATAAATTCATGCCCACTGCTATTATCATTAGTACTAGCAATCTTGTTAGTAAATAAAAAGGAAGAGCCTTTAATCATGGAAAGTCATGGAAGGAGTACATGCCTTCACATTTGTCTTTGGCTGACCAGGAGCTTTTATGCTTACTTGGGAGGAGAGACTTGAAGTGGTCAAGCACTCTGCATACCCACACCTGCTCCTGAAAGAACAGGTAGAAAGTAAAAGCTAAAGCAGTCTTGGAACCTTCCACAACATTGAATGTTCTTCCCAAATCACACACAGATTTATCAAGCCCAGGTGGAAATCTCACTTTATGGAGCCATCTGAACCCAGTCTCTGACTTACCACTTGACTTATCACTGACCTGTGTGGAATAAGGATTGATTCCTAAAAAAGCAAATTAAAAAACTAGAAAATAAAAAGAGGCATTAGGGGGCTAGGGTTTTAGTTCAGTAGTAGAGCCCTTGCCTTGCACATGTGAGGAACTGGGTTTGATCCTCAGCACCACATAAAAAAATAAAGTAAAATAAAGATATTGTGTCCATCTACACCTAAAAAACAAAATTTAAAAAAAGAGACATTAGATGCTACCCAACACTATGCAGAGAGATTTCTCACACTAAGTAAAAGTTAGATATTAAAAAGTAAAAACCAAACAAACAAAACCCCCAAGAAACAGACAAATAATTATATAGTCTAAAATTTAAAAAATCCCAGAAACAACCAGGTGTGTCTGTAGTACCAGCAACTCAGGAGATGGAGGTACAAGCCAGTCTCATCAATTTAGCAAGGTTCTAAGTGTCTTAGCAAGATGCTCTCTCTCAAAATAAATAAATAAATAAGTAAATAAATAAATACATAATTTAAAAGGTTGGAGATATGGTTAAGCACCCCTGCATTCGATCAACAGTACAAAACAAACAAAACAAAAAAACACAAAATCCCAGAAAAATCAGCATACAGGGGAAAAAATCAAAACCGAGTTGTTACCATAAAATATATAAAATTTTCAGTTTTTAGTTTTCATTTTTCAGCAAAGAGCTATGAAAACATATAATGAAACAGGAAATTGTGAACCATATCCAAAAATAAAAACAATGTTGTTGCCTATGAGTAAACCTACAGATTAGATGCATACAATACAGACTAAAATTTCTATAGTAAGTTTCGTAAAAGAATTTTTAAACATAAATATGCAAAAAATTAAAATGGCAGGATGTCAGCAAAAATGGCAGAGTAAGGACATCCTAAAACTTTCTTTCTCACAAGAACAATGAGAAAATTGTCAATAAAAATGTTATAATGAAACATTTTAAAAACTCTAGGAATTAACTGATTGCTTGCAGCAATCAGGGAGGAGGAGTTCAAGAAAAAAATGTTGAAACTCAGAATAAACTTTTGTTATTCTTTAACATAATGTCATCCTATTCCCCACTCCCAATTCCAGAATAGCTTTGAAATTAACCTGTACCCACAGCTGAAACCACTATCTTGGCAGCTAGAGAGAGTAAAGCAGGATTGGAATTCTTTCAAAGACTCCTCCAGAAGAATTTGCTACATTTGACCTGGTCTTTCCATGGAAGATCTTGCTTGCCACATGATTAATATTTGAGTTTATTTGAACTATTATCAGAGTAAAATGTCTTTTTTTTCAAAGGCAATTATTAAAAACTATTATAAAAAATTGTTTAACTTTGTGAGTGCCTGAAAGTGTGAATAACAGGGTAAATAACAGGGAGAAACAATAAACTAAAAGTTGAAAAGAAAAGCTAGACAATGAGAAGTCCACTGGGTCTTTGGAAAGAGATTCTTTCTGGAAACCTTTGAGGATGTACGCACACAAGAGTGTGTGCATGCCAAGGGCTGTGCACTCACTTAGGAATTGATGAGAGAAAGGATGTGACCTGGTGGTTCCACACAGCAGGATGTGAAGGGTAAGGCAGAGTTTTCAACTGTTTCTGTGTTAAAAATATATCTCAAGACACACAGAGCCACTTTGTTAAAGAAAAAAAAAGGCTCCAGGAATTTTTAAATACATATGTTTAAATATTAGTGACTATTAAATGAGTTAGCCAGGAAGAGACTTCAGTGACCATAAAAAAAAGATTATAGACTTTGCAGAATCACTACAGAAAAGCGACTCCACAACTTAACATACAAAACAAAAACATAACGAACATTAACAATAACCTGCCCTAAGTAGGAAATTGTATCAGATTTCCCAGGTGTATTCTCTGACACTTACTGTCCTCCAATATGTATTCAATTCTGACACCAACTTATTCAGAGTTAGCAGACTTTACATGCAAATGCAAACATCCTTCACAAGACACTCCTCACTTCAAATGACATTCACAAAATTCAGGGACAACCTGTACTTCTGAACCACCAGCTATAAATTTAAGGGGTTCCAAAATTTATATCATTAGGTTTAATAATTCACTAGAATGACTCAAATTACTAACTTAAAATGCTATATTTATTATTATAGTTTTATCTGCAATCACAAGCACAAGAAGAAACAAATAAGAGAGACACATAGGGTAAGTTCTAGAAGAGTCTCAGATGCAGAACGACCATGACCTTTCTACACCAATCAGGACACATCACCCACCTTACGTATCAGTGTATTCACCAACCAAGAGGTTTCACAGAGCTCTTGTTACTTGAGTTTTTATTGGAGATTCATTGTGTGGGCATGATCAATGTCCATCTTTAAACTTAACATTCAGACATGCTCCCCACCTCTTCTGAGAGGTTGGGCTAGTTATCTATTGACGTGATTAGTGTCTCTGATGACCAGCCAAAATCTCTGAAGGGTCTCACTCTGAATTACCTCATTAGTGTAACAAATTATGCTAATATTTATGACAAAATAATTTCTTGTCACTCCAGAAATTCTAAACTTTGAAGTTCTTTTCCAGGAACTCAGGATGAAGACCAAATATTTATCCTCCATTATCACCCACAGAGTTATCAATTATTATTTAAAGTGCCCTAGTTTTAACATAAAAATATGAGACATGCAAAGGATAAGAAAGATTAGCCCATACATAGGAAAATAAAACCATAGTAGCTGTTCCTGAGGAAGCCCATAAATGAGAAGTAGTAAATGTAAATTTTAAATCATACATTTGAAAATTGTTCAAAGAGCTAAAAAGAACCATATTTGATGAACTGAAAGAAAATATGACTACAATGTTTTACTAAATAGGGAACATCAGCAAAAAGGCAAAAATCATAAGAATCAAATATAATTCCTGGAGTTGAAAATACAACAATTAAAATGAAAATTTCACTGGAGAAATCATTAGTATATGTGAGCATACAGAAGAAAGAATTTGTGAACTTAAAGACAGATAAATTGATATTAGCCATTTTGAGTAACAGAAAAAACAATGAAGTTTTTCCAAATGATCTGGACCTCATAGCCTATTAGATATCTTCAAACACACCAACATGCATATCATGAACATACCAGAAGGAGAGGAGAGAGAGAATGCAGAATTTTATGATTGACTTCTTTCAGTTACAGTAATATTTTTGAGGTTCATTCATGATTTATAAATCATTACTCTTTATGACTGAGTAATAATCTGTTGTATAAATATTCACTCAACTATTGGTAAACATTTGAGTTGCTTTCACTTTTGAACTGTTATGGAAAATGCTTCTGTGAACATTACTGTTCAATCTGTTTATGCTGCATGTTCTCATTATAGTTCATTTCTCCCTCCACTCATGCATATTGTCCCATTGTCCCAGATGTGGAACATCTATAGGAACATTAATATAATACATAATATATAAGAGCATAACATAAAGAAATTATATAATAATATATATTTTTAAATACTATTAATATCAAAATAGTACATAAGTTCTAATTATTATTTTCAACCTGTTTTAACACACCTTCATCTATTTTGTTGAAATAGTCACAGAATGAAAAACTTGAGACTTAAGGAATTAAATCATAAACAGATTAAAATAGTTAATTCACTAGAAACTCTTCATTTCTGTTCCTTGCATTTGCAATAAAACCAGAGCCCTGTACTCTGACCTTATAACCCTTCAGAATCTCATCCTAGCCTTAGTTTTCAACTTTGGCAAACTGCTTTCATCATTATTCCATTCCATTCTCAGGGAACTTATTGCCCCTTGAACACACTTAGCTATACTCCATCAGTGCCTTTAACTTATTTTCTAGAAAAGCTTAATGATAATTTTTGCAAAATATTTGTCTAAATTTTATAAATTTTATAATTTACCTTTTTAATATTTTTAAATTTAATATTTGTTTGCCATGATTACATTCTCAATATTGTGCAACTGTTGGTACTACCAAATTTCTGTAATATTTTCATTATCCGTAGGTTTCATGACGCTGTCAACTTCTCTTTCCAAATTATATTATTTAAATTTCTTCTCACTTACTTGTTTGACTAGAACCACCATTACAAAGTTAAATAGCAGTAGGGAAACAGATATCCTTGTCCTTTTCCTGGCTTTCTTGTCTTTCTAGGGATATGTGCTTTTCATCGAAAATGTCTTTTTTTGGGTATA
Organism: Sciurus carolinensis; assembly: GCF_902686445.1. Classification (NCBI taxonomy): domain Eukaryota; kingdom Metazoa; phylum Chordata; class Mammalia; order Rodentia; family Sciuridae; genus Sciurus; species Sciurus carolinensis. Next base: position 84,123,625 of record NC_062213.1, read on the forward strand.
AAATTTTTCAAAATATTCTTCTATAATCCTTTTGATTTCTATAAGTTCAATAACAGTGTTCCCACACTGATTTCTGATGTTACTATTTTATTGTCTTCTATTGTTTGTCATTTTCTTCAACACTTTTCAAAGATTTTTTTTAAAAACTGGATACTGAATTCTAGCCTTTTGTTTTTTCCTTCAGCATTTTAAATATCTCATTGCACTGTCTTCTTATTTGAACGATTTCTAAAGGGAAATTTGTTGTTATTTATATACTTGTTCTCTATTGGTGAAAATTTTATTTACCCCTCCAACACCTTTCAAAATTCTCTGTGTTTAGTCTTTCCTTTAATTTATGATAGTTTGAATATGATATGCTCAAGGGTATTTGTTTTGTATTTATCCTGCTCTGCATTCTCCGAGTTCCTTCATTTGACTTCCATCATTAATGTGGGGAACTCTCAATCATCATTGCTTCAGACATGTCTTTTCTTCTTTTATTTTCTTTTTGATATTCCCATTATGCATATTTGTCTTTTTAATGGTTTCACAATTTTTAGATGTTCTGTTCTTTTTCATTTGTTTTCTCTTTGCATTTCAGCTTTAGAAGTTTTATATTGGCATTTCCTTAAGCAAGGAACCCTTCCAATGCATTCTTAATTTCTATTAAAATATTTCCGATTTCTAGCCAGTTGTTTTATTTTCTCGAGTTTCTATCCCTTTGCTTATATTACAAGTCTGTTCTTCCATTTCTCCCATCTTTGCATTAGAGCTCTTACCATATTAATCATAGACACTGTAAGATCTCAGTGTGATAATTAAAAAATCTCTGGCATAGATGAGTCTACTTCAGATGTTTATTCTGTATGATTAAACTTTTGTGTATGTGTTTGACTTTCATTATACTTGTAATTTTCTGCCTTTATGTTAGTTTTATCTGATGGACCCTGACTTATGTTAGTTTTATCTGATGGACCCCCTACCTGATTCTTGCAGTGAAGATTAAAAAAAATAATCCAAGTAACAACAAAAACTCTGTTTCTAGCTGGGAGAAGGAAAGATTAGTCATTTGAACTATATAATATTCTCTTATTCAAAATAAGGTGTTCTCTAACATGAAAATATTTTACCATAGGCTTAGAATAATCCTCAAAGAGCATTACCAACTGTGATTTTAAACATCATTTTAAACACAACACAACAGACCTTGGATGAAAAGAAATACCCACCTCTAGCCTTCCAGGACAGGGAATGGAAGTACCACTGCTGTCTTGTGTAAGAGGTGGGGAAACAGCACAGCTCTTGATCACCTGTGGTCTCTGAACAGAGGTTCACATTCATAGGAGAGTAGAATACTACCTATGGAGAGAAGAGACTTGGATCATGGTCTTTGCCTTGGAGCTATGGCTGTGTTTTGCCCTGGGAACATTCTGTGCAAAGGTGTAGGATGAGATTACCCAGGAACTATGGTAAAGCCATAGTCCTGAGGAAGTTCTGTGCAAAGGTACGGAACAATAAGTCTTGACCTTGAGCCCAGATACCAACCACTGGGGATATAGAATTCTGCACATGACAAGATAACCACAATATCTTGCAAGTGCTGCAAACTTCAAGCTTGCCTGCTTTGCAGAAACTCAGGACAATGGGCTTCCTGGGTACAGTAGGATAATAACAGGATGTTCCTAGCACTGCAACAGTAGAATGGCTACAAAAATTGTTCCTAGTTCTGTAACTTTTTAGTTGACAAACAACAGTGTGCACTAACTTCCTGATTGTGAGACCCTATATAATAAACATGCTGAGCTAGCTCTGGGTCACTTCCTCCATCAGAGGTCGGATTCCAACCTGGTCCCAGCTTTCTCTCCGTAAGCATTTGTGTTTCTTTCTTGATTCCCCCATCAACCTTTGTGGGTTTCTAGGGTTGGGTTATTCAGGTCATGGCAGCCACTGCCACACCCACTACCATTATATAAACAAGGTTCCTGTATAATAACAGGAGATCAAAATTGCACATCTCAGATCTTATGTAAGAAGTACCTAGGGAATTTCCCAAATAATAGCAAAGATAAAACTAAAGCAAGACAGAAGGAGAAAATAAGAATTGAGATCATCCAACCAGTTTTTTCTGAACACAATGGAAAAAGAATTAGAATAAATAACAGAAAAATTTGCAAGTATATGCTTATTCATTCAGATACTCTTTAATAACCAGGAGTTAAAGATGAAATTCCAAAGAAATTTACAAAATAATCTGAGGGAAAAAATAAAAGGTGTTGTATCCAAATAAATGAGAAAAAACTAAAGCAGGGCTTAGAAAGAAATTTGACAGTGAACTTTTATATTTAGAGGTAGGAAGGCATTAAATAAATAATCTCAATTTCTACCTTAAAACTGGAGATATGACAGCAAACGAGAATCAAGCAAACTGAAGAAAGAAGGGATGAATGTTAAACTAGAAGTAAGAGAAAATGGACAGTGAAAAGAATAGCATGTAAACCAAAGTAATTTCTTGGAGACAGTGAATAGAAAACAAACTCCCAGCTAGATTTATTTAGAAAAAAGTAGAACACTCCATTACTGAAATTATGAATGCAGAAAGTACTTAAGTAGTGACCTTATAAAAAGAAAAAGAATTTTAAGAGAATACAATAAGCAGTTGTATGCTAACATATAAGAGAGCCTAGATGACATAAAGAATACATCCCAGAGAAATATAAACTAGGGGGAAATATAAAATGCAAATGGGTTTGGCACAATGACACACACCTGTAACCCCACCTACTCAGGAGGCTGAGACATGTGAATCACAAATTCAAGGACAGCATGAGTAACTTAGCAAGATTTTGTTTCCAAAAAAAAAAGAAGCAAGTGGGCCCATAACAAGTGTAAAGAACTCATTATTCAAAGATTGATTAAAAAAAAAAAGCACAGAAACAGATAAGTTCATTGTTCAATACAATCAAAAGTTTAAAATATTGGTGCCCATTTTCTCACAATCTTCCAAAATAGAGAAGCAAGTCCTTCAAAACTCCTACTGTGAGGCCAGAATTAGCAAAGACAAAGATATTATATAAAAAGAAAACTTCAGACAAACACCCTTTATCAATATAAGTACAAATTATCTCAAAAACTAGTAAAGAAACTCATTTAGCAACATGCAAAAAATTATATATCATGACACAGTGAAATTCATTACAAGAATAAACTAGGATTATCATATGAAAATCAATCAATACAAAGAGCCACATCTCTATAATAAAAGCTAAAAAAGCACATGATCAATAAACAAACACAGGAAAGGAAACTTCTTCATCTGATAAAGGGCATCTATGAAAAACTCACAGATAACGTGATAGTTAATGGTTAAAATATTAAATGTTCCCTCCCAGCATCAAGAAGAAAGAGGACATCCATGTTGTTTCCTATATTTGCAGTAAACTACACAAAAAAAATTTTAAAAAATTCAGATCAAAAAGCAGCAACACTTTCCATTAGCAATTGTGTATTTAAAAATATTCTAAGAGATCAAGAAAAACAAAACTACTAGAGCTAGATATATTGCAGGATATAAAACCAATATAAACCAGATAAGTTTTGTAATGAACAATCCAAAAATTAAATTAAGAAAACCAATTCTAACAGAAGCAGAAAAATAATAAAATATTTTATTGTAATAAATTTAAAAACAAAGGCCAGTTTATACACCGATAACCACACAAAACATGAAATAAATTAAGGAGGACTTAAGTAAGTAGAAAGACCTCTCACATTCATAGGTTGGAAAACTTAATATTGTTAAGATGGCAATAACCTGAACATTTTTCCACAGACTCAATAAAATCCATGTTAAAAATCCAGGAGCATTTTAAAAGAAATTTTCCAGCTTATCCTAAAATGTATGTGAAAAGGTAAAGATGCTAGCATAACCAAAATAATCTTACATAGATGAACACAGTTTGAAAATTTATATATCTCAATTTGAAAACTTAATATTAAGCTGCCTTGCATGGTAATAGCACAAGGATAAGCACATAAATCTATGAAATGGAATTTAAAAACTAGAAATAAACCCACACATTTATGGTCAATTGATTTTTAACAAGTCTGCCAAGACTATCCTATACAGAAATAAGTCTCTTCAACAAATGTTCCTAGAATGAGTATGTGCCTCTACCTCATACCACATACAAAAATTAACTAACTCAAAATGGAAAAAAAGACCTAAGAAGGAGAGGTAAACCTATAAATGTGTAGAAGAAAATATACGTATGAATCTGCAGTAGCTTGGATTAGGTGATGATTTCTTAAAATATGACACCAAAAGCATTTATAAAAAGAAAATTAATCAGTCTTCATCAAACTGTAGAACTTTGTGTATCAAAAGACACACCAAAGGAAGTGAAAAGACAAACCCACAGAATGGGAGAAAATTTGCAAATCAAATACCTGATAAAGTTCTAGGACCCAGAACACATATTAATGGAACTTGCAAGTCAACAACAAGTAGTACTATTTTGAAAATAACAGGTAATATGAATATGCACTTTCCTAAAGAAAATATATAGAGTCAATAAAATAAAAACATGCTCAACATGATTAGTTATTAGGTAAATGCAAATAAAAACCACAATAAGATGTCTCTTTATGTTCATTAGGATGGCTATAATAATGAGAGATGGTTACAAGTGCTGGCCATCATGGAACCCTAATACATTTGCACTGGGAATTAAAATGATACCGTCACTTTGGGAAACAGTGCAGCAGTTCTAAAAACTGTCAAATATAGAGTTTGTATAAGATTCAGCAATTCCACCCTTTAGGCATATACCCAAAAGTTCTGAAAATATTTTTACATAAACTTGACCATGAATATTTGTAGCGACATTATTCCTAATAGCCCAAAAGTAAAAACAACACTAATGTTCCATGTACTAGTGAACAGATAAAAGACATTAAATATATCCATAATAAAATAGTATTTAGTGCAGGGCGCAGTGGTGCATGCCTGTAATCCCACTGTCTCAGGAGGCAAGGCAGGAGGATAGAGACTTCAAAGTCAGCCTCAGCAAAAGCGAGGCACTAAGCAACTCAGTGAGAACCTGTCTCTCCATAAAATACAAAACAGGTCTGAGAACATGACTCAGTGGCTGAATGCCCCTGAGTTCAATCTCCAGTATCATCCCCCAGAATAGTATTTAGGCATAAAAAATACTGAGACACTGCCGTATATTATGACATCCATGAACTTTGAAAATATTATGCTTTTGGAAAGAAGTAGACACAAAAACCCATCATTTATGATGGTTTTCATATAATTATATTAAATGTTCAGACTAGGCAAATATATAGCTATGAAAAATAGATTAGCGGTTGAATAAGCAATTTCTGCTAGTGTATAAGGTTCATATTAAGGTGATGAAATGCTAAAATTACATAGTAATGTTTGTTGTAAAATTCTCAATGTAATAAACTGCTAAATTTTGCCTTCTAGAGGAATGTACTTCATGGCAAGAATACATTATGTTTTACCCATTATAAAAAATTATAGTAAAATATGATGAAAAGATTGCAAAGGATCCTAAGAAAGGAATACAAAATATAAATTGAATGAAATGAATATTCTAGAGGAAAAAAAAACTCTACAAAATAATTCACAGAATATGTTCACTACTACATTTGAGATACTAGAAGAGAAAATATCAGTTATAGCAATAAAAACTATAAAATATGAGGGACAGAAAGGAAAAGAATAAAGAAAAATAAAGTCTCAGCGTTCTGTGGGAAATAATAATTATACAAACATGTATGTGATGACCATTCAAGAAGAGAGAGGACAAGGGAAAGAAAAAATGTAAAGAAATAATGGTAGAAAGATTTCAAATTTTATGAAAAATGTGAACATGTAGATCCAAATGGTTGATCTAAATTAACCCCAGTATGTAAACTTAATAATTCAACTCCTAGATGAACCATCATCAAATTATTTAATGTCAGAAAAAAAGAGAATCTTAAAAGGAACAAAAGAAAAATGATTTGTGTAGGAAAACAGTAATATAATTGACACTCAACTGCTTATGAAAGAAGACAGAGGAAGGATATTCAAAGTATTGAAAGAAAAGAGAAAAAAGAAGAGAAGCCTGTCAAAATGAGTATCTAACAAGATATACTTTGGAAATAAAGGCAAAATAATGACATTTCAAGAGAAGTGAAAAGTGAGAAAAATGTACTGCTAGTCTGCTTTGTAGGAATACCATCAGAACCCTGTCCGGACAAAATGAACACAAGACAGCAAATTCATAGGAAGAAATTCAGAACTCTGGAAATGTGGGTTAAAATGTATTTAAATATATTGTTTCTACTTTTATTGGTATTACAACTTATATAAGTGTGATAGATATGACTTTAACAGCACAAATGTGGAGGGGAAGACGGAACTATATTTGAACAAAGCTGCTGCTTTTTACAAAATTATGTCAGTATTTACCAGAAATAGATTTTCATAAGGTTAAGTTGTACATTTAATTCTCAAAACAACTACTAAGAAATAGTTTAAAAATAAAGTTAAGACATCAACAGAAAAATTAAACTTGTTCACCAAAAATGTTCATTTAATACAAAAGAAAAAGTAAGGGGGAACGGAAAAACAAAAATGAGATTCAGTGGTAAGACTGAATAAAAAATATAAAATAATTAAATGAAAACCATGATTCTACCTCATACCATCTACAAATTTTAAAATACACATAAATTAAAAATAAAAGTATGGTAAAAGATACATGTGGCAAACCATAATCAGATGGAACTGAAGAGACAATATTAATACAAGCTCAAAAGTACTTGAAAGAAAGAAATACTTCTAGACTGAAAGAAGAACATTGCAAAATAATACAATTACTTCATCATGAAGGTACAAGTAAAGTATAATAATTATAAATTTATAATTACAACCTAATAGCAAAATCCCACTGTGCATGCAGGTAAATATGACATAATTAATAGTATAAACAGACAAATCACTAATTATAGTTAAAGAGAGGGTGGAGAGAGGAAGAATAGAAGTTCATTAGATTAGACAAAGGGGAATGAAGGGAAGGGAGAGGGAATGCAAATAGAAAAGGCAGTAAAATGAATCGGATCTAATTTTCCTATGCTCATATATGAATACACAACCAGTGTAACTCCACATCATGTACAACCACAAGAATGGAATTCTAACTGGAATGGGTTGTACTCCATGTATGTACAAAATGTCAAAACATACCCTACTGTCATGTATATCCTAAAAACAACAAATAAACAAATAATGCCTCTTTTCAATGGTTGTTCAATGGTATGTTAGAAAATTAGCAGGTCTATGGAAGACTTGAGTACTATTGAACAACTCAGTTGGAGTTGGTATTATGGAATAGTTTATCCAATAACAGCAAAACACACATCACATTTATTGAAGTTCACAGTCACATTCTCTACAATAGTGTACAATATACCATAAACCACACCTCACAAAATGTAAAGGATTAAAATCATTCATTCTGGCTAGGCATAGTGGTACATGCCTGTGATACCAGCATCTAGGGTTCCAATTTCAAAGCCAGACACAGCAAGCTGTTCAGCAAGGGCCTAAGCAACTCAGTGAGACCCTGTCTTAAAATAAAAATAAAAATGGCTGGGGATATAGCTCAGTGATTAAATACCCCTGTTACCGCGATAAAAAATAAATAATTCAGTCATTTCTCTGACAAAAAAAAATTGAATTAGAAAACAACAACAGAAATACGTTCAGGAAACTTTCAAAATTAATCCTTATACTTAGACACACACTAAAATGGAAACTAGAAATGAATCACATTTAAACGCAAAGCAAACCTAAGCAAGCGAATGAAATATATTACATCTATAGAAATAAAATTGAAAGTACAAATATGAAATAGAAACTAAAAGTTAAATTTTGAAAATACCAAAATACAATTGATAAATCCTTAGCCATACTGACCCTAAGAAACTATGGAAGACACAAACTACCAAAATCTGGAAGGATGAACATAATTATTGACTCTTGAGAAATTAAGAGGAGTAGCAGAAAATTTTTAACAGCCATTACTTTGCCAGCAAATTAGGGAACTTAAATTTAAGAAGGACATAATTTATTAAAACTGACTAAAAATTTTTAAAAAATCGAATAGCTCTGTAACAGATAAAGAAATTAGTAATTGAGAGTCTGGAAGGGAGATCCAGGTCTGGGATGCTTCACTTTGAATTCTGCAAAAATGTTAAAAAATAATATGAGCATTCCACAGATTTTTCTAGGAAATAGAGAAAAATCCCTTCCCAACTCATTCCCTCAGGCCAGCATCATTCTGAAACAGAAGCCACATGGACACAACAAGAAAACTGCAACTAACATTCTCTAAGAATATTGATGCAATAATCCTTACTGATTTATTAGCAAATAAAATTCTTGCCAGGTGTTAAAATACTATATGACATAACCAAAAGACAAATGCAAAACTGATGTAAACTCAAAGGTTATTTAATGTATTACAGCATACAAACAAAATAAGGAGCAGAAACCCAATAATGATCGCAACAGTTATAGAGAACACATTTGATGAACTCAATACTGATCCATCATGAAAACTCACACTAAATATGAATATGAGAAAGCGTCTTCTGTAAGATGAGTGATATTTAGTAGAACTTATGGCAACTTCATAATAAATGGTGACACAGTCCTATCCCTGTTAAAATTGGGGACCAGGCAAAACAGTCTTGTCATTGCTATTTGGCATTGAAATGGATGTTTGAACAGAGTAATAAAGCACAGAAATAAAAGTGAAGGCAAATAGTTGAGAAAGAAGATGGATAAGTATCCTAGTTCTCAGAAAATATAATTTGATATGGATAGAATTTTAAGTCATTTTAATATAAGAATTAAAAATTAATATATAAAAATCAGTTGTCTTTCAAAGAATAATCATAAAATTAATTTTAGGGAAAATTTCTATTCACATAATTATAAACAAAAATTAACTACACAGAAATAGTTTTAAAAGAAATGTAGTAATTGAACACCAAAAATTATAAAACATTAAAAGAATTTAAAGAATATCTAAAATAAATAGGACATTTGATATTCATGGATTAGAAGATGATATTAAGATGACCATTATCACCTAATTGACTCAGGGCAATCTGTATCAAAATTTCAGAAAGATTGTAGAAGCTGACAAACTAATCCTAAAAGTTATATACAAATGCAAAGCACCCAAAACAGTCAAACAATTCTGAAAAAGAATAAAGTGGGAGAAATAAAACTAGGTGATTTCAAGTTTCCTAATACTAGCAAATCAGTCAATTCAAGTTTGAATAAAAAGAGGTATATAGATCAATGGAGCAGAATAGGAAGACCAAAAATAAATCCTTAATCCTGGTTTATTTGTTTTCTTCTTTCTTCAGGGCATTATACTTCATCCACTGGAAGGAATTCCTACATTTCAGGATAATGACAGTTTTAGAGCAATATATTGTGATATACTTGCTTTTCCAAATGAGATTTTCCTTGGTTAATGTGGTTCATCATTGTTTTTTACAGTTGTGGGTCTAGATAAATGTTTTGCACTTATAGGTCACTAGGTCATGAGACATCTTTGAAGGGCAGAATACCAGTTAAGTGTCATAGACATCAGCTGGATACCGTAACTGTTTGGGGTTGAGATCCTGATCCTTGTGTTCATGAGTTGACTCTAGTGTGGCAAAAGGGGATGCATTCAAGTCCAGTAGTCATATGGTATTATTCCAGTGGACACTGATGGCTGTCTACCCAAACACATTCCCCATTCTGCTGGGTTGGAATGATGGCCGGGTGCACAGCACATTTCATATACTTACTTTCTTCATTGAAGACAAGTGGAAACTACATATGAGTCATACTGACTGGCATCATAAGTCAGTAGACATGTCTCTTGGATGAGTTTTTTTCCTCCTTTTTGGAACCACATAAAAAGTGCCTACAATCTGTCCTCCAATACATAAATAAAACTATATGCCAAAGATGAACAACAAGCCAGGTGGAAGGGAAATGCTTCATCCCCCTAGCACACAGGGCATATGCCGACTGATCCACATGTTCATTTTGGAAAGTTCTCAGAAATGTAAATACAAAGAATATATGCCATAGACTTGTTTTTCAAATTCTGGTTAATACAATATGCCCTAATATTCATCTAAAATGAAGTTAAGTGTGCCAAGGGTATGGGGAATAGAAATTCATCTCAAAAAGTGATCTTGAGAAAGGTGTATATAACCATGCAAAAGGATGAAGCTTAAGCCATACAAAAAGTCAATTCAAGTTGGGTGCAGTCACACATGCCTATAATTTTAGCAGCTCGGGAAAATGAGGCAGAAGGATCACAAGTTCAAAGTCAGCCTCAGCAACTTGACAAGGTACTAAGCAATTTATCCAGACTAAGTAACTTGGCCAAACTCTGTCTCAAAAAAAAAAATTAAGTTAAACAGGTCAAAGATTTAACCACAAAAGCTAAAACAGTGAAACTCTTATAGGAGAATATAGGGCAAAATCTCATGACATTGAACTTAGCAGTGGTATCATACTATTGCATAGGAAGCACAGGCAACAAAAGAAAAAAAAATACATAAATTGGACTACATAAAATTAAAATCTTTTTTGTATCAAAGGACACTTTCTCTTTTGAAGTTTTTATTAATGCCTTATACATAATTTGGGGGTTCATTTTAAAATAATCATAGATGCATGCAATATAATTTGCTCCATTTTAGTACCCAATTCTTCTTTTCCTCCCCTTGTCCCTCCCCCTGTTTCCATTCATCTATTCTGATGGTCTGCCTTTTATTTATTTACATTTTTTAAAAAAATTTAGTGCTCTTTGAATATACATAAAAGTGAAATTTGTTGTGGCATACTTATGTGTGTATATAGCATAATTTTGTCAATATCATTCCACTGTTCCATCATTTTCCATTCCCTTCCCCTCCCCCTCAATCCCCTTACTCTCCTCCACTGATCTCCCTTCTATTTTCATTGGATACTCACCCAATTTCTTTTCCCTATTTTAGTCTAGTTTCCATGTATGAGAGAAAAAAATTGTCTTCAAAGGGCACTTTCAATAGAATGGAAGTTAATCCAGAGAATGGGGAAAATATTTGCAAATATATGTGATCAGGGGCTAATATCAAGAACATATAAAGAATGTCTCCAACTCAATAACAACAACAAAAACAAACTACTTGATCAAAAAGTCTGCAATGGATTTGAATACATATGTTTCCAAATAATATGTACAAATTTCTCATGAATAATAAAGAATATAAAGCTGTTCAACATCACTAACCTTTTATGAATACAAACCAAAACCACATTCACATTCTGTGTCCAGCCTCTGGTAACCATTCTTCTGTTCTGTGCTTTTATGAGATCACCTTCTACAGATTATAAACATAATTGAGATTATATGGTATTTGTCTTTCTGTGTCTGGTTCTTTTCACTTAACATAATGCCTTCCAGGATCATCTGTGTTTCTATAAATGATAGAATTTCAATGATTTTATAGCTGACCAGAATTTCATTGTGTATATATACCACATTTTCTTTATCCATTTGTCCACTGATGGAAAATTCTACTGATTCCATTTCTTGGCTATTGCCAATAGTGCTACAATCAAAGTGGGAGTACAGATACCCCTTTGAAACACTGATTTTATTTCCTTTGGGTACATAATCAACAGTGTGATTGCTGGACATATGGTACATAGATATTTGTTTTAATTTTTGAGGAACTTCCATATTATTTTCTATAACAATGAAAAGTGTTTCCAACACAACAACAATGTATAAGTGTTTCCATTTTTCTACATTCATATCAGCACTTTTTTGCCTTTTTGATCATAACCAAATTAAATAAAGTGATGCTTCCTTGTGGTTTTGATTTATTTTTCACTGATGATGTAGTGATGCTAAAATGTTTTCATATACCTGTTGGGGGCTGTGCCATGTGGGCTGCGCCGGGATGGCACCTGGCGGCCAGCCGGAGGTTGTTTTGATCACATCAGCGGTGAGGAGGTTGATTAATATAAGCACACCCAGGTGATTTATCATTGGCCATATTCAATTAAGTCCATGCACACAATGCGTGCACAGGTGTTCCCGAGTGCTCCTGCTTGGGCCTGCTTGTTTTAACCTTTGCCGTGATAGGGCAGCTGGCTCCTCACCTGATCTCAACTGGCATGGTCCTGCCCTCCACCTCCTGGAGGGAATATAAGCGGGCAGTAGGTAGAAGGCTAGAAGAAGCAGCTAAAAGAAGCAGCAGCTAGCAGAGAAAAGAAGCAGCTAGCAGAGAGAAGCAGCAGCTAGCAGAGAAAAGAAGCAGCTAGCAGAGAGAAGAAGCAGCTAGCAGAGAGAAGAAGCAGCAAGCAGTAAGAAACAGGCAGTGGCAGAAGGCAGAGCATAGAGTGGAGAACTGAGAACACACCTCTAGGTCATAGATCACAGATCGCAGTATGCGGGACGCACCACTAAGAAGCACCTCAAATAGATAGCACCTAGTTCACAGGATGCGGGACCTACCACTAAGAAGAAGAAGCAGAACTCTAAGAAGAAATAGATCTCTGATAAGTGTAGAAGCCTGTCTTTCTCTAAAACGTCCTAAAAGCAAAGTCTCTTCCTTTAAGCAAAGTCTCTCTTCCTCTAAGCAAAGTCTCTCTTCCTCTCAAAGAAGCCTCTCTTCCTCTAAAAAAGCAAGCAAGCAAGGAAGCAGCACAGAAATAGAAGTAGTTTATTTCCAGTCCACCTCCGATAAATACCTGTGCAATTGGTGCTATAGGCGGTAACAAATATCCGCGGGATTGTTGCCAAGGGCAGCAACATATACCCATTGATGTTTTTCTTTTAATAATTTGATCTGCAACTGGTTGAATTTGTAGATATGAAAAGTATGTATATACATGTATTTATAGAAACTGAATTGCTAGGTCAGATCCTATGCACATCTGAAAGCTTTTGGGCATATTGCACAATAAAGAGCATGACTTTAAAGATACTGTTGTCACCAACCAGTACTTGTACAAATTATATAATATGGGTGGCATTTTAATGAATGAAAGTCTATTCATAATCTTATGAAATTTAACAGGACACTTAAAAATTATAGAGTGAACTGGTTTTATCAGGTTATTACTCCAATGATTTACCTTAAGTGAATTATCCATATTTTTTGAAAAAATATTTTGATTTAAGCACTCTAAGTCTAATAAAGAAAAATATATATTGCTCTATGATATTGAAAGTCATCACTTGCCTTTAAGGAAATTGTTGCTATTGAAAATAGAATATAGTTCGCAAATAAACAGCTTTTAATAGTTTCTTATGAAAAAAAAAGGAGCCCTATACTGTAGACTACAACAAGGTAACTAAATATTGCAACACCAGAAAGACAGCAGATGGCTTCACTTAACCTCCCCAGGATGCACATGGTTTTATAGAGTTGGTGAAATTCTGAGACAAAATCAACCTGAAGTAAGTTGCTCATAGACAGAATGAGGTTCATGTTACCAAACCACCAGTGAGTGTAAAATATAAAAATCAAAGTGACAGCTGGTACAAAAAGAAATATTAAACACTGACACCCAAAACTGAAGCAACATCCAATTTTAAGTAAAGGAAAACAGAAAAATTCTGGATGGTGGCCTTATTTTAAAAAGTAATGAATGTACACAGACTTTTCTTGTCATTTCCTAAACATGTAACTATTATTTTCATTATATTAGGTCTCATAAGTAATCAAGAGATGATGTAACATATGTAGAAGAAAAATAGGTTATATACAAATACTACTTCATTTTACATAAGGTGTTTGAGAATCTTGGACTTTGGTATCTAAAGGTGTCCTGGAAACAATCCCCCTCATATACTGAGGAATGACTGTATATCATAAGAATAGAGTTTATTGTATTAATGTAAACTTTGGAGACAATATAAATATCCAAGGGTTTGATGTGGATGCCCATGGGATGTGCTATCAGCTGCAGGGTGGAGGAGTCCCCTGGGCAACCAAGTGTCTACACTCAACCATTTCAGCTGCTAAAGGTTGAAAGCAGCTTGCTGACACCAGGAAGGGTCACTGGTCTGGGGTGATTTGCACCACCTCCCTGGCCTTGTTCTCTCCCCTGGAAGCACTGGACAGTTTCTCAAGTCTGCTGGTTCTGAGGGACCTAGGGCTCATCCTTCAATGACTCTGAAGGACTCCCTCTGTTTCAGTGTTGTTCTTTTCAGCATGGCGTGGGGGTACAGAGTGCTGGCAGCTCTGGTTTATTCCTCTTCTGCTATCTGAATCTAAAAGTGGTTCCTTGGTAAGGATTTGGCCTTTTGAGAACTACAAAAACTCCCAGCAGGACGAATCTACCCAACCTGAACATTCAGAGACTTATTTATGTAGCTCCTAAGGGTAGTGGTGTTTATGGGACTACCCCTCTCCCTTATGTTCAAGGATGTATAAAGAATTTACTATTGCTTTGTAGTATAGTTGAAGGTCTGGTATTGCGATAACCCCTGCTTCACTCTTCCTGCTAAGGATTCCTTTAGCTATTCTGGGTTTCTTATTCTTCCAGATGAATTTCATGATCGCTTGCTCTATTTCTGTAAGGTACGTCATTGGGATTTTAATTGGAATTGCATTGAATCTGTATAGAACTTTTGGTAGTATGGCCATTTTGACAATATTAGTTCTGCCTATCCAAGAACATGGGAGACCTTTCCAACTTCTAGGGTTTTCTTTAATTTCTTTCTTTAGTGTTCTGTAGTTCTCATTGTAGAGATCTTTCACCTCTTTTCTTAGATTGATTCCCAAGTATTTTATTTTTTTCAAAGTTATTGTGAATGGGGTATTTTTCGTAACTTCTCTTTCCAAAGATTCATCACTTATGTATAAAAATGCATTGTATTGATGAGCATTGATCTTACATCCTACTACTTTACTGAATTCACTTATAAGTTCTAAAAGTTATCTGGTGGAATTTCCTGGTTCCTCTAAATATATAATCATGTCATCAGCAAATAGGGATAGTTTGAGTTCTTCTTTTCCTATTCGTATCCCTTTAATTTCCTTCGTCTGTCTAATAGACAGGTGGATCAAGGGTACAGAATAGAGGACACGGACACAAACCCAAATAAATACAGTTTTCTCATACTAGACAAAGGGGCTAAAAATACGCAGTGGAGAAGATAGCCTCTTCAACAAATGGTGCTGGGGAAACTGGAAATCCATATGCAACAGAATGACACTAAACCCCTATCTCTCACCCTGCACAAAAATAAACTCAAAATGGATTAAGGACCTTGAAATCAGACCAGAGCCCCTGCATCTTATAGAGGAAAAAGTAGGTCCAAATCGTAAACATGTTGGCTTAGGATCAGGGTTCCTTAACAGGACTCCCATAGTACAAGAAATAAAACCAAGAATCAATAACTGGGATAGATTCAAACTAAATGGTTTTCTCTCAGCAAAGGAAACTCTCAGCAATGCGAAGAGAGAGCCTACAGAGTGGGAGAAAATCTTTGCCACGCATACTTCAGATACAGCACTAATTTCCAGAATATATAAAGAACTCAAAAAACTCTACACCAAGAATACAAGTAACCCAATCAACAAATGGGCTAAGGAAATGAACAGACACTTCACAGAAGAAGATCTACAAGCAATCAACAAACATATGGAAAAATGTTCAACATCTTTAGTAATAAGAGAAATGAAAATCAAAACTACCCTAAGATTCCATCTCACCCCAATTAGAATGGCGATTATCAAGAATACAAGCAACAATAGGTGTTGATGAGGATGTGGGGGAAAAGTACACTCATACATTGCTGGTGGGGATGCAAATTAGTGCAGCCAATCTGGAAAGCAGTGTGGAGATTCCTTAGAAAACTTGGAATGGAAACACCATTTGACCCAGCTATCCCACTCCTTGGCCTATACCCAAAGGACTTAAAATCAGCATACTATAGAAATACAGCCACAACAATGTTCATTGCTGCTCAATTCACAATAGCCAGATTGTGGAACCAACCTAGATGCCCTTTGATTGATGAATGGATAAAGAAACTTGGTATATATGTACAATGGAATATTACTCAGCCACAAAGAATAATAAAATTATGGTATTTGCAGGCAAATGGATGAAATTGGAGAATATCATGCTAAGTGAGATAAGCCAATCTCAAAAAACTAAAGGATAAATGATCTCGCTGATAAGCGGATGATGACACATAATGGGGGGTGAGAGGAGGGCAAAAATGGAGGAAGGAAGAACTGTATAGAGGGATAAGAGGGGTGGGAGGGGTGGGGGTAGAAAAAAAATAGCAGAATGATTCAAAAACTATTACCCTAGGTAAATCTATGATTACAAAAATGGTATGCCTCTACTTCATGTACAAACAGAGAAACAAGATGTATCCCATTTATTTACAATAAAAATGAATTAAAAAGAAGAATTTACTGGTTGTGGTAGTCAAAATGTATGATAGGTTCCTGTCTTTCCCTTTTTCAGAGACTTACTTAAGAAAACTTAAATTATAAATAATTTCTCTGTCCTTTTGAAATGTACATGCATCTTCTACAACATAGATCTTTTGAATGTGGGGACATTCATTTGAAATGTAATCAAGAAGGCGAGGTTTCTGAGTCCCAGTCTCTGGGGATCTGTAGGAGCCTAAGGCCCAAGAGGGTTTGCTGATAGACACAGATGGCCTGTTTACATCCCTAACCTGCCTTAATCTAGTCCTGTGTCACATTCCAGGATTTAATCCCCTCCAGGCTGGCTTTTGTTTTGGCCAATGGAGCTTAGTCACACCAGGTCTCTCACAACAGCAGAACTGAATAAAACTGCCTTTAACTATGTCAGAGTCTCTTTCTCTTTGACAATGGGGACTTGTCTTAGGAGTTTGAGCCCCACCCTAAAACATCTGCAACCTCCTTTGACATGGGGACTTGTCTTAGGAGTTTGAGCCCCACCCTAAAACATCTGCAACCTCCTTCCTGCCAAAGCTGCTTCTCTCTACTGTGCAGGAACACAAACCAGAGGACCTTTCTATCTCAAGGATATTCAATGTTTAATTTAGTATAATGACTAAGAAGCTAGTATGATGTGACTGAGGGGTGCCTGTGCTCCTGAGTGGTCAAACCTCAATCTGAAGTCATTATGTGGCCTAGGTGACCCCCACTGCTGTGTAAGACTGCTTACCAGACCAGCTTCCATACGATTTATGTCATTCCCTGGGAGTCTGTGTGACCATGGTGGGGACAGCACAATTATTGTGTCTGTTTTCAGTATCTTAGCTGGGGAAAAAGTGGACAAGCTCTAGGCTTATGCTCACAGGTCTGTGCAGGCTGACATCTGCTCCACTGCCTGCCTCCTTTTCATACTGAATGTAGTGACACATATATGTATACATGTATCTATGGTATATGAATATGAGGTATGTGTGTGTATAAAGTTGACAGTTTCACTGATAGGCAGTTTGAAATGGTTTCTAATGAGAAGAGAAATCGTAACAAAATAAATCTGAAGATTATAATATCAGGAAAACACTAAATCACTTCCCTTACACTCCGACTATGCAAATGATTTTGTAGAATTGGTGAAATTCTGAGATAAAAACCAATAAGTTGCCCAAAGACAAAATGGAATTTGTATCACAGTGACAACAAAAAGTGACAACAAAAAGAAGCACTAAACATCAACACCCCAAAGGGAATATACACCTACAATTAGAGGAAAACAGAAAAATTCCAGATGTTGGGACCATTGATCAGCAACTTATATGTATGTTTATATGTTTATACACATATAAATATACTCATGTTATAGACTATATAGAATATTCTAAATATGCATATATACATATATCAATTTATGTGTGTATATGTATGCACATTTATATATCTGCATATACATATACAAGCACACACATATAGATGTATAGATATAAAACACACACACACACACACACACACACATTTGCCTATCTTTAGGTCCCATTTTAACCCTTCAACACTCCTAGAAAATTCAGCA
This sequence comes from Sciurus carolinensis, assembly GCF_902686445.1. Classification (NCBI taxonomy): domain Eukaryota; kingdom Metazoa; phylum Chordata; class Mammalia; order Rodentia; family Sciuridae; genus Sciurus; species Sciurus carolinensis. The sequence continues at coordinate 84,141,710 of NC_062213.1, forward strand.
AAGAAGGAAGAAGAGCTGTCATGTAGGAACAGCCTGCTCTTTTCTGGAAGTAAATGTGCAGATGTGATGGAAGTTGATATCCCAGTAGTCTCTCAGGACTTCACTAGTTCACCCTGTTTCTCATTTTAATTTCCGAAATATGTCAGAGATGACATTGCGTTTGACAAAAACAATGTGATAATTATGTGAGGCGTCCCTGTAGGTCATAATTTCCAGAAAAGGTAAAGGTGACTCTTTGCTATATTTAAATCTATTGTGATGAATGATAACACTGCTCCATCTGCATTTTAATGATCACATCATTTTCATATAAATCACTGTGTTCACAGGGAACACAGTTCTTTGTTGCGCCCACCCACTGCGAGAATGAGATTTTTAAAAAGTGAAGTTTCAATTGTGCCACAAGTGTTGTTCCTCAGAGCTCTGAAGTGGGTCATTCTAGACCTGAAAAGGAACTTTTTGCCAAGAGTTCTCCATGGACCTGTCTACACTAAGCTGTTAATAGCCTCCATATGTCTTAGATGAAGTCCTTTTTAAGTAAGAGGTAGGAATTACAAGTGGAAAGTATGCAAAATGGGAAAAATTAATGACACTCTAAAACACCGTTTGAAAATATGCTTCTATGTCTTGTCATTGATCAGGTTGTGGAGGCACATTGGGATTTTAGAATAGCTTTAGACAGGAGAGGTATTCTTGCAAAACCTCACGCAACTAGGACAGAGAAAGCTGGTAAATAAAGCACATGTTGATATAGGAGTCAGGAGTGTGTAATGAGCAGTTTTTTTTCTGTTGAATTTACACTAGACATATTTTTAAGTTTGATTTAGAATTGAAAGCAAAAAGAAATTGATACAAACATGAACTTCTGAAGTCACAGAGAGCAGGGATGTCAGCAAGCAAATTGCCAAAAAACAAGGCAAGTGTTTGTGTTAATGGATATTACTGTACTTCAAAAGAATCTGTGAGGGAAACCAGGTCAGCCAGTCACACAGAGGCCAATGAAAGGGTCCTATTTTGCTTTAGATATCACATTCTTAGAATTATTACTAAATGTTGCATCCAATAAATAAAACAGAATAATTTTTTAAATGGTGCTTGTTTGAGTTTTATTTTGTGTTATGTTTGGTTGACTATGTTTAAAATACTATACAAAAATTTTTGTGTATTTACCCACAAGTGACAGACTGTCAAGAAGTCGTTCCATTACAGAGCTGGTGATGGAAGGAAAGAAGGCAAAGCAATAAGGAGCCCTGAGGTGATAGCATGGTATGTGGTCCCTGATATTTAAATCACAACTTTAAAAATTATAATTCCAATACTACTTCAGATCTGTAAACATGGGCTGATTTTAGCACTATTAAAATGGCATGAAACAGAGCCATTATAAGGTTTCAGAGAATATTGCTTCTTACTAAAAGCCTAGTGACCCAGTGTTGGTGAGCTGCACAGTGATTGTCAGGGTTGGGGAAGTCAATTAGGAAAAGCATTGCAGAAGGATGGCTCTGGCAACTCCCTGACCTGGACTTGCCAGGGTCTGATGAATCATAACCACCATCTTTGAACTCAGGAAGCTTTGAACTCAGGTTGGTGCCATTGTTCATTCCTGCTCTTGTAAGGTTCATGCAGTAACATTATCTTGGGTAAGATAATTGTAGGCTAAGAAATATACTGAAAATGCAGAAATGTTTACATGATCAACTTAGGTATTTTTTGAAAATTATTATGAATGTGTTTATAGTAACTAAGGTTTAGATAGTAATTTATAATTTGTCAAGGTATTTACCATGTATTTTCATGTCTTCTCTTAATAAATACAATCAATAGGGTATTTTTCAGGTCACAATTAATTTGTCCTAGTTATTTCAATAAATATGAAGAAATAAATTATGTATTTTTGGAAGAAATGGATTACACATTTGACCAATCAACCCCAAACTAGCAAGTGATTCTTAAAACTCCACATAGACAATGCTTCCATTGTCTTTTTTTCCCCTTCCAATGTCTTGGATCTTTTTACATCTTCCATTCTTTTCTTTCCCTTCTGCTCTGATCTTCTCTTCTAGTATTTTCTTAATATCAACATTGTATATGCCGACTCTGAGACCTTCATCTAACATTTAAGAAATATTTGACAATGCCCTACAACATAAGGAATGTTAAAATAGAACAGAGTCAATTTTCATCAACTTTGACAAGAAGACATTTGTATTTAACTAAGAATCTTCAGATTTGTTTGACTATAAGGCATATGTGTCTAAGCAATTATAAAATCAGATCTAAGAATGTGGCAGTGCATATGAACTGGATCTTCACTTCAGAAGCTAGGTAGACTTTGGACAATTTTTAATTGCTACAACATAACTGTAACATAAATGCAAATACAGAGCACAATGAATAATTGTGTGGGAAATACTGAATTAGCCCATGACCCAATAAGAAACAGATATTACCAGGGCTCTAGAAACCCTCTGTGTTCTTTCTCTACACTATATATAACCTCTCTTAACTTTTGTCATAATTAACTCTTTGTATTTATAGTATTTCCTGTAATTCAAATATTTTAAAAATTCTGTTACTTTTCCTCTTTAGCATCTTACAGATCACAAACTTTAATCATTCTTTAATGTCCTATTCCTTCTACTCTACAATGTGTCTACAAGAACTATTCCTATGTTGTTGCTATTCCTATGTTGTTGTTGAATTGAAAGCAAAAAGAAGAAATTGATACAAACATGAACTTCTGAAGTCACAAAGAGCAGGGATGTCAGCATGCAAATTGCCAAAAAACAAGGCAAGTATTTGTGTTAATGGATATTACTGTACTTCAAAAGAATCTATGAGGGAAACCAGGTCACACAGAGGCCAATGAAAGGGTTCTATTTTGCTTTAGATATCACATTCTTAGAATTATTACTTATTATTCATCTTCATCACTGAATACTATTCCAATATAGAATATACCAAGATTATTTATCCTTCCTAAAATTTGTGAAAAATTGTTCTTTCCAATTTAGGACTATTATAAACAATGAGGATTAAAAAATATATATATGTATATGGCCTGAAATGCATGGTCTAATCTCAAATAATGCCTTCATACCCTTGTGTACTCTCAGGTCACTTCTCACTCACCTTCCATCAAAGTTGATCTCCCTGGCTATGATCAGATAACTCAAGAGAGAAAATGGTACTTCAAAGAATAGATTATAAGGGTCTGCATATCTGCCTTGGGTGCTGACTTGCTAGCTCATCTGCTCTGCATCTCTCTCCTCCCTCTCTTTATCAGATCTCTTACTCTAGAGGAAGCCAGCATCCGTGTTGTAAGCAAACCTATGAAGAAGCCCATGTGTCAGGGAACTCAGGCTTCTGACCAATAGCCAGTGAGGAAGGGAGACAGCTCCCAAATAAATACAAGAATGGGTTCAAAAGTGGATTTTCCTGTTGAGTCTTAAGATAGCTGCAATTCTACCCTGAAAGATGGATTGTAACCTCGTAGGAGATCCTAAATCAGAAGAATACAGCTAAATTTATGCCAGATTCCCAACCATGAGAAACTCTGTGTAATAACATTTGTTCTTCTACCTTGTGGGGTAAGTTTTATGCTACAATATCTAACAAACACAGCATTCGTTTCTCTCTGACTGGAATCCAGGATTGAAATTGTTAGGTCATCTATTTTGTGTATTTTAATCTTATTAGATTATAAAATTTTGTTTTCAAATTTTTATTAATGAACATTTTTTTGGGGGATGCTGGGGAACGAACCCAGGTCCTTGTACTTACAAGGCAAGCACTCTACCGACTGAGCTATCTCCCCAGCCCCTCAAATTCTTTATACCACCAGTCTTATTGAACATTAGTATTGTTAGAACTGGGTTTTATTGACAATCTAGTACCTATAGGATCATGTCTTAGTATAGTTTTAATGTTCATTTTTCTGATTATTAATGAAATACTGTCCTTTTTGTAATCATCAATTCCCATTTGGATCATTCTTTTGTTAAGTAATTCTTCAAGTCCTTTATCTGTTGGGATATAAAAAATATTCTTCCATATTAATTTTAACTTTTGGATTGTCACATTTAGGTCTTCTTATGCAAATAATTTTCTTAATATGATAAAAAGTATGAATTGTTTTTATGCATGCAGATACATATTTGTTGAAAAGTTGTCTGTTCTGATTTTTTTGTTTGTTTTGTTTTGTTTAGCAAATGCCCTCAGGGGAAAAGCAGTTTTGAATGCCTGTCTTTAAGGAATTTGTCCTTACCATGGTTTTTGGCTTTATAATTTCTTACCAGCTAGTTAGCTTTGGGGAAACCTTAAGAAGCAGTTGATAAGGTTATGTCTGTGAAATTCATGTAGCATTTTTCATTGTCTTTAGTGAAAGGATAGGTCTGAATTATTTAATCACCCATAGCTAGAATAAATTTCTACTCAACCATCTCAAGATTTAGAGTAGTTTTTAAATTAGATATTATCTGGTCTAGTTTTAGGCTCTGTTAACTTCAGTGTTCTGTCCTGTATTATTGAATAGTAAAAAAGGTCTTTCAAAAAGTCAGCTTCTCTGATCTTGAAAAATCATTAAAAATACATGATAGAAACATACATTTAATGGACATCAAAAACAAAATTATTGTGCATGCTTTCTTATACATTTTATTATATACACAATAATTTTGATGAACTAGCACATAAGTGTGTCTTACAATGATATTTATTCATGTTCATGTGTCTGTAGATGAGGCACTAGGCCTGCCTCTGAGTTTCGGTTGGATCTGGAAAGCTCTCTGTGTCTTCGTCCTCCAAGGACCCACAAGATCACTGGGATAGTGGATTGAGTTAGTCTCCTGGCAGTAGCAGAACATTCTGGGAGCATTTCAAGCTTTTGCTCATGTTATTCTGCCACAGCAACATCTATCTATTCATAGAGATTCTCGAGGAGTTGGGGAAAATCTTATATCTTTACTGAAAAGAATCGCAAAAGTGGATACAAAAGGGCCTATACTTAATGTGGAAAGGAACCAGGCCAATGACTCAATCTGACAATCATATATTCTCCATTTAAAATATACAGATTCAATTGAGAAATGAGGTTGTCCCGAGCACACAAACATGGTCTAAGGAATACATGGTCGCCTTTCAAAAGTTGTTTAATTTGGTTATTAAAATTCAATTTATGATATTTTTCTTTTTCTGTGAAGAATATTTGAAATTGGATAAACATGATTCTTGAAACTCTCTATAATACCATGAAAGTATAACAAACTTTAAGTGTATGTCAAATCTCATGAAAAATCACTTGACAACTATGTTGTTTTAGACATGATGGGCCCTTATCAATGACACCAAATGCTGTTTAAATTATAATCAAAGAGAACTTCAGATGTTTCCATATGTAATACATTAATCTATATTTTTTCTTGTGTGAATCTTTTAGAGAGCCCATACATTCCAATAAGTGAATATATCCATGCAAACAATGTTATAACAACGTTGTATTACTCCCTCCCTTTTTCCTTTTCCCTCTCTTCCTTTTGAGTAAATATTGAGGCATTGCTTCTAAATTAGAACACAAATGCATAGAATCCAAATATTAACCCTCCAAAATTCTAAATTGAAGAACTTCAGATCCAAACATCCAGAGTAAGTTGGCAAAGCTGATCTTTTACCTTTTGCTTCTAAAGGTAACTAAAAACTTCAGACCACAACCAGTGGCATGACTATTTATAATATTGAGATTTTTCTGACAAAACTTTGACTTCAGTTAGCTTTAGGCCTCATGAAATACAGCAATTTAAACCAGATTAAGTGGTACTAGAGAATCATAGGATGACTTAATTCACAGACCCAGAAAGTTAACAAAAATATATGAAAATGAAAATTACTTAAAATTCATGTAAATATTTATAATATTATCTTGAATATTAAAACCTAAACAATGGGGCCATGGTTCCAGCAACAAGAAGGAAGATTCCTCTTACAAACATAGAGCCGTGTTGAGAAGGTGCATGATGTAGTACAAAGAGGTCTTCCCCAGAGGTAGAAGTGGAAAAGGTTTCTCCAGCAGCTGGAACTGAAGACAGAGTTGAGGGCTGGAGCAGGGAGTACAAAAGTCTGGGATGCAGGTGGATGGTGCTGCCTGACTTTCATTTTCTAGAATTCGATTTTGTTACTCGAAGACAATCTTATGAGATAAGGTCTGAGGCTGGAGGAAAGTGGGAAATTGGAATTCAAGATCTTTCATTAAGCAGCAATCTCAAAAGGGACTAAATATTTTTAGTCGGTGACCCAGGAGGACAACAAAGCAGTTTGTATCTTCTGGAAAATACATGGAGAAAGTTCTCACATAAAAATCTAATTCTCTGGCTTGGTATTGGTGGTATAAATATTTGCCATGACTATGGTATATGAGAAATTCAAGTTTAAGAAAACCTGATGCCATGTCTGTCAATGATACCTTTGGGGATCTTCATAGAAAAATACCCCCACATGCCCTTTTAAGAGGAGTTTGCATTTAAACATTGCAAATACAAGAGGGAAACAATCCACCTGAATGAGCAAGTGGAACAAGTAGAGAATTAGCATTGCATGGACACTGACTGCTTAAACAATAGTATGAATGCAAAGATAAAATAAATGTTTATAGTGGCTAAGAAAATGTAATTAAGCAGTCTTTTAAAGGAAGAGATTATTAGAACATATAAGGAGAATTTATAAAGAATAAACCATAACTTCCTGAAATGAAAAATGGTCATTCAAATATAAGACCCATTAGGTGGGCTATAAGAGGGCAGATACATATGAAGAGAGAATCATTGAACTGGAAGAAAGTCTTAAGAAAATCCACCTCAAGGATATGGCATAGTGAGAAAAGCTCATAGGCTTTGATTCATTTCATCCTCACCTTAAGTCTATGAGAATACTAATATAATCCCCATTTCACATATGAAAGAAAACTTTCTTTTGAGGCAAAGAAAGTTCAAAAACCTTGTCTTTCCTCATCAAACCGGATAGGTATAAGAGGATTAGAATCTGAGCCCAGGTTTTAACCACCTAGTACAGGATGTACATTTAGTCCCTTAATGGTTACATTTGGATTTTACATAAACTATGTACTGTTTCTAAACAAGTTGCAGACTGAAAGCAATCTGTCTTCCTGTAGAATATGTGAAACTGAAAGTGATTTAACAGTCTATTTAAAGGATTCATTAGGTTCTAAGTCTTCACATCTTAATATTACTTGGAAAAAATGTTTTAAGTTTACAATTTTAACATAAATTATTGTACCTTTTGTAGAGTAAATGTATCTTGACATTTTAACTCTACCTGAACTGCTAATAGCTTCTTTTCTCTCATATCTTTCCTCTGGATTGCCTTCCTTTTACAGGGCATATTGCTATTTAGTAACTGAGGATGATGGAATATCTTTGCCAATATTTCTAACTACTCTTGATTTGCCCTCCCTCTTGTGTGATGGTTTATTTGTTGTAAAGTTCTAGATTTATTGATTTTTCTCAGCAATCTTGTGAAACAGTAATCCTTTGCATTTCGGCATACATATACCTGGTAAATAACCAACGTGTCGTCTTTTAGATCCTAAATGTATAGAGTACACATTAAAAATTGCTGACCTTCCACTCTTGTGTTCCTAAGCATGGACTTATATTTATCTTTATTGGAAATCAGACAGCTTTTTTTTTTTATTTGGAAGACATCTTTGAGTCTAGGAAATCTTAGCTATGTCTCTCCTTTTCTCCATTTACTTCACATGGTAATCAGAGTAGACACAAACTCAAACATCTCAGTCTATTTTCTGTATTTCTTAACTTTGCTTAAATTCATTTTATGTCTACATTTCTTTGTTTCATTCTGGGTGAATGCCTCATGTTTATGTTATAATACTAAAAATTCTTTCACTAAACCCAGAACAAAATGTTGGCTAATATACCAGCTCTTTTTTTTTTTTTTAAATCATGACTATATTTTTTTCATTTCAAGTATACCTGGTTATTTGTTTTAAAGTTGTATTTTGATGGTTCCATTTCTACTATTTTTTTAAGGTGAGAATTCCTTGTGTAGTTTTGATAGGTATTATTCATAAATTTTTCTCTTTGACATGTTGTTAGCCATATTTAGTTTAAATCATTCTTAGACTACTCCATTGAACAATTTTATGTTTCTGATATTTATTTTGTCAACTACATTTTTTGTCAAGAGATTTAAATTTTATTGATTTGGAATTGTGTATTTAGACTCAAACTGAAAGAGTGGTACTTTTCTTTATTTTAATTTTGTTGATGGACCTTTATTTTATTATTTATATGCAGTGCTGAGAATCGAGCCTAGTGCCTCACACATACTAGGCAAGTGCTCAACCACTGAGCCACAACCCCAATGAGAGTGGTGTTTTTCTTTGTGCATTTACTGTGTTTATACATACCTCTCTAGTAGCTTTCTGTTTGATTTTCCTTGAGAGTTGATTCCTAGAGTGATGGTTTTGGTCTCCTGGCCCACGGGGATAACAAAAATAAGTAACATTTACTATGTGCTTCCAATAAATTATTTATCTGTATTAACCCACTTTGTTTTTCAATTTAACTCTCTGATGTAAGCACCAATTTTATTCCCACTTCACAAATGAGCAATGGAAAATTTAAATAATATTCTAAAGGTCATAAGATCATAAATGTTAGAGTTAGGATTTGAACACAGACACACTTGCCCAAGTGTGTCTGCTTTAGCATTCTGTGAAACCTGAAGTTTGGGGAAAGGAGTGACCCAATCACTATGATTGGTTCAGCTCCTCCCTCCCCTAGAGGCAGGGCTGTGTCTTTGGCATCCAGCTTCCTGGTTCACAGTAGTGTTAATCTCATGCCATCCTCATATTCTCAGCTCAGGAGCCAGGCAAATCTGCAGAAAACTGGCTCCAATCTGCATGGATAGATTCCATCTAGACTTCCATGTGGAGCACCTTTTTCTTTCCTAGATTTCCTCAGTACCCACAGTCAGCTCTCTAACCCAGTATCTTGCAGCTTTATCTGCATTTAGTATTTGGTACTTTGATTTAATTTCTGCTGAACGAAATTGTTTGTAAACCTTGTTTTTTGTTGAAGCATAAGCTCATTGTGCTATTTGGACTGAAGTAGTCAAGATATCTGTCTCCTAGGTCTTTTCTTCACCACCAGGAAATCAGTATTTGGAGAACTTCCAGTGTCTTTCATTACAGATGTGCTAGTTACACAATTGCAGCAATATTTTAAGAAACAGCAAAAGGAAAATTTTTTCAATGCCTCAAAAAAAAAAAAAAAAAAAGAAAAAAGAAAAGAAATGACAGAATGGAATTCTCTCTATAAGTTTTTGTCCTGGGGACAGATGAAACCAGGGATTTTGTAATAACTGAGCTGGGAGACTTCCCAGAGATGAACCACCATGACCTCTTTTTTCAGATTTTGCTTATAGCTTCTCTGTTGTCAATTTGGGTATAAGGAACAACAAGCTTTCTAGAGGCAGCTTGTCAACTGGGTAGAATTTGGATAAACTTCCTCATTCTCCCTATCCCTCTCTATGACATTATCCACCTAATCACATTTTATTTCTATATACTATAGAATTGTCCTCTCATGTACGCCTCACAGGTAACCAAGTAACAATTGGTGCCACATATCAGCTGGAACTTCTGCCATGATAATCCACCCCCAAATATTTACTATTTTCAGTTAAATTCTTTCCCCTTCCAATCTTAAACTAAAAGCATTAGTTTAGTAATAGATGTGATCTGAATTCCATAACTCTGCCTTCTTCTGGTTGAGCTGTTTCTTTTAGATTTAGCTATTAATTTTGATATTTCACAAGAAATAACCTTATAATACTCCTTCAGTTCCTTCTAATCTACTGCCAGACTCTTCATTTGATCCACTAAACCTATAAATGCTCTTAATAGTTACAGGTTCAGTATTCTTATTCCAAAATGCTTGGGTGAATAAATGTTTCAGATTTTTCTTTATTTTTTTTTCAGATTTTTGAATATTTGCACATATATAAAGAAACATTTTGGGAATGGGACCCAAGTGTAAGCAAGTGTTTCATATCTGACTTATACACAAAGTGTGAAGATAATTTATACAATGATTTTTAGAGTGCCTGTATTTATTTTGAGACCCTTCAGATGAAGTCAGGTGTAGAAATTTCCATTTGTAGAAGTTTTTCCACATTCAACATTTTCTGATTTTGAAGTATTTCAAATTTTATATTTTTGTATTAGTAATCCTCCAGTACTTACAAGAATGATCTGTGTATCAAAACATCTTTCTTGTTGTGGTCTGTGAGTAGTTCCACCCATCAGGGCAATGTTCCTGCATATCTTTAGTGTTTAAATAACATGTACTGCCAGAAACACATTTCCCACTAATTTCTTCATCTGGTTCTAAAATTAAGGTTGGCATAAATGAGACTGAAAGAAAATCTCATTTGAGATGCACAGGATAGCTCATGGAGGCTTCCCCCAAACATGACCCCACCCTTCCAGTCATCCTTAGAGATTGTGAATTTTCCTTCAACAGCTTCACAAATAGTCATGCTTTTCAGATTCTCTGCATCCCCACTATGGTCTTATTCATTGGAGGAGGAGTACCTCTTATACTGAATAGGCTATTATTTGATTCAAACCCAGAAGGTTATTGGACTTTGATAATCAAAGGAACTTAGGAGCCTTGTAACTTTTGGAAAATCTGAAATTCTCCTGATTCCTACTTGGCTAAGGCCTTTCCTTGTAGTGATGGGAGTTATAAGCTATCCAAACACCTATTCAGAAGGCACAGTATCCATTTTTCTTGAATTAGCTTTCATGATCTAATCCTATTCACTTTTACTAGCCAAGTAGTAATTTGATGAAAATTTGATAAGGACAGCAAATATTTCTTATAGGAATCATGCTTTCTTGCTTCCTGTTCCTAATATCTCATTGCCTCACAAATCTTATTACTTATATCTTATGCCCAGAAGAAAGTTTGAAGTCTGGACAGTGGAAACTACAAGGACCAAAGATATTTGGTTTAAAAATAAAAATGTTGATCCCCACATGCTATACATCCAACAAAATAACTACATTATTGGAAATGCTTCTAACAAAACAACTGCATTATTGGAAATATTTCTTTACCTCCCCAATTACTTATTTTAAAGAACAACTCCTCCCCTTTGGAATAAAAATTATCTATGGGTATGTCACTACCAGTGTCAATAATAGTTGTTCCAAAATAAAACCAAATCTTTCATAAAGAATTATCAGTGGGCATTCTCCTACTTTATAGAAGGTGCCTGTGGTACATCTGTTGTTAAGCTATCAAAGTAGATGTGTTAATATTCAATCAGAGAAAATATAAATATGTCTACAAGTTGCTGATACTTTATCATTTGTTTAATTTTACTTTTTCATTTCTTTTCTTTTCTTTTCTTTTTTTTTTTTTTTTTTTGTTACAAGTGATTGAACATAGGGGTTCCATTACCATGGAACCACATCCCCATCCCTTTTTCTTTTTAGTTTGGAACGTCTCAGAAAGTTGCTTAAGGCTTTGCTAAATTGCTAAGGTTGGCTATCCTCCTGTCTTAGCCTCAAGCTACCAGGATTACAGGCATTTACCACCACACTTGGCTTTTAAATGCATTTAAACAGAGCTTGATAAAACTAAGGTTGGGATGCTACATTGTAAAACCACTTTCAATTGCATTCAGAATCTCAAGGATAACTGTGAATGTAAGGTATTTTAATTGAACAATTGGCAAATTATCGTGGTTTAAAAGCTTTGAGAAAATATATTGAAATGCAATAGATTTATTGGCATTTTAAACTAATTTTAATACTTTCATTGGTTTTGCTTGCCAATAATTTATTCCTCCAATGTATCACAAAAAAGTATGCAAATCCTCTGGCTAACTCCATGCTGCTAGGTCTGTCACAGATTCAACCCCTTTTAGAAACCATTCTCTTTCTGTCCTGCATAGCCATACTCCTTTTCTAGATTTGCTGTCAGTTGTCTGAGGTGAGGCCACCACAATCAGACCAGCCAGGTACATAAGGAGGCTGTAATGCTACTTTAATAGAGCTGCTGTCGTTGTTCCCACAGTAGTGAGAAATTGGGTTCCTGTGCTCAACTGAAAATACACTTGAAATACCTACTTAATCCTATCACTGCTAGTTCGCTTCAGCATTAATATTTTCTATTTTATTAATACAATAAAAACAACTCCACAGTTAGAAAAACTAATGTGAATGCCAAAGGTTTCTGCTTCTGATTCCTATCTTGATTAAGGAGAGGTCACCATTCCAAACTGGCACTAACGATGAAAGAATTGTTAGGTTCAATTTTCTGCATAAGCGCTCTGACTGGCCAGTCCCCACCTTTGCCTGACCTCACCTCTCAAGTACAGCAGTCATTGGTCTCTGATCTCTGTCAATACCTGGGCTATTCCAACAGCCCTCACAGTGGTAAAGTCCTATGAAGGTGATGAGGGTTGTGGTTATCCTTTTATGATGAATGACTGGATTTCATGAATGACCTTCAATTCTCTTTGTTTCTTGAATTTTAAAAAAGTTTTAAGAGAGCTATTGTGGTGAAAATTACTGTCATGAACTATTTTCTCAGTCTGTGATCTTCCTCCCATTTGTAAATCACATGCCTCTCAACTTCAATTTTTGTCAAGGGACAGCCTTAACCCTACCTCCTCAAGTAGCCTAGCACCTAAGAAGTCCCTTCTTGAACTGGCATAATCATTCTTACATAATTATATTATCTAATGACAATAGCTATTCCAAATAACCCGTATGCTTCAGGGTATTCTCTTGTCTGACATACCTCACAATGCCCTAACAGATCAGATCCCAGGCTTTGGAATAAGGTGTCCTGCATCAGAACACTGGCCCCATCATGTCTGAGCTATGTGGCCTTGGACCTCAATTCTTCTGTTGAATAGATAAAAAATATAAAATCTGCATTATAGAATTTCTACTATCATTAAAATAACTTTGGCATATAACATACCTTGAATAGTACTAGCACATATTAAGATCTCAAAAGCATTTATTTTCATTCTTATCATTTGTGTTTCTTGAAAGGTGGTGAGTCCTTTGGTTACCCTCCTAGTCTCTCAAACTACAGAGGGAATTCTATGCTTTTCCTCTAATCTTTCTTCTTCAAAGGTATCTGACAATACCTTAAATATGTGACTAAAATCAAATCCAGGATCCTCTGAATTTAAGTATTTAATGAAAAATAGCCTCAAGCTAACTGTATTATGTCTGGGAATAAACACGTATCCTAATTTTCCACATTAACTATCCAGGCTCATAAGTACTCTAACTCAGAGTATAGAGATAATAATTAATTTCCCTAAGCAGAGTCTTTTATTCTCTGATTCCAGGAAGAATGATTATCCTGAAAATTTCCTACAATATATGGGAAGCTTTGGACTCTAAGTGATGTTATTCCCTTTTCATATAATGTCACCTCTTCATTATCAGAGGGATAATTCTCCTGCAAAATGTAGTTCCCCTATTGAGCATCTTGTTATTTTTTTGTATCTTACGGAACCACTGAAATCTAAGCTCTCTGGCCATGGCTTTCATTCTCATGCTTAGGGAGGCTGATGCAGACTTTGGTGGTAGTGACTGGGATAGAACTTCTTTCTGGTACTGTTGGAACTATCTAGTCCAGCATCTAACAGAGCATAAGTGGATGAATTATACAGTTATGTTAGTCAGTTTTACATTGCTAATACAAAATACCTAAGAAAAATCAATATAAAGGGGAAAAACTTTCATTTTGGCTCTTCTCATGGTTTTAGAGGTTTCAGTTCAGTGGTCAGTTATCCACACTGCTTTGGGCCTGTGCCATGGCAAAGAATCATGACAGGAGTACATAGTAGAGAAGTTTGTTTACATCATGGCAGTTGTGAAGCAAAAAGAGAGAGGAAGAGACTGGGTTCCAATATTCCCCTCAAAGACACAATCCTAATGAACCAATTTACCCTAGTAGCCCTACCTCTTAAAGGTTCCACAGATTCCCAATAGCACCATAACTAGGGACCAAGCCTTCAACACATGACCTTTAGAGAACATTTGAGATCCAAACCATAAGAGTATGGTTTCTTGTTTTGTCAATAAGTGAGGTTGGTTGTGCCATGGAGAAGGGGCCAGAGTAGCTATAGGCATAAAGTCTAATGCTGTCTGTGTACTAACAGGCTGACACCTGCAGCCTGGCAGGGTTCATGTGTCTCCGTGCCTCTTTCTGTTCTTTCCACAGACAGAATTTCCTTTGCGTATGCTTCACACGAAATTGGCAATAATACAAGGGGATTGCAAGAACTGCATTAGCTCATCCTACTGCTATTCAGCAGAAACATTTCATGACCTGGATTCATTTATATGAAAAGCTTTCAGTCTCTTCACATGTATGTCTCCATAGGATTCTCATCAGTCACAGTTATTCTACAAACAGTAGCAATACTACCTGATTTAAACAGAAAAGGGACTTATTAAAGAATACTTTGTCGCTTAGATAATCTTTGAAAGGTCCTGAGGATCAAATTTAGTAGATATTCTGTGAAGAACACCCTATAGATGTTGTCCAGTTGGTTCCATTGACCAGCAAGCCTTTGACAGATAATGAGAAATATTTTCTAGAAACTGCAGACCTACATTTGACACTAAAAGATATCTATTATTATGTTTCTTTATAGTCTCAGATCTCTGCTTTTTCAATAGTACTAATGATATCAATGGAGAATTTGGAGAGTTTTCATGCCCTATAAGACTGACCAACTGTAATTACTCCTGGTTTTTGAGCTCTGAGCAAAACTTGTGATATTTTCTTCCTTCTCTGCACAATATTCTAATTAACTTCTTAACTTGCTTTCTATTTGAAATTTCTTATCTGATCATAACCTAAAAACCACCTCTTATCAAAAACCCAGTTTAATCCAGGTGGTGGCACGTTTTGGAATTGCAGCAATTTGGGAGGCGAAGGCAGTAGGGTCAAAGTTCGAGACCAGCTTCAGCAACTTAGTAAGGCCCTAAGTCACTTGGTGAGACCCTGTCTCAAAATATAAAGGGCTGGGGATGTGGCTCAGTGGTATAGCACCCCTGGGTTCAGTTTCCAGTAACATCCCCCCTATAAAAAACATATCACAATCGAAATTTTATCAATTTTACCTCTCAAACCAGCTATATACTAACAGGAGTCATGTAATATAAGCAATTTGTCTGGCTCATCTCAGTCTGACAACATTATTATAGAGTGTTAAGAGTTCTCCCCTCTGATGTTCTAGGATGATTTTTCTCCTGACATGATTTTGAATGACAAAGCCAATTAAAGATCTAGGTGAAGGGGAAATATCAGAGTACGAAGATTTCAAGGATACAATAAGAAATCATCATGGTATGTGCTGTATGAATTATGATTGATAATAATGATGACAAAGTGACAATGATGGTGGTAGAGATGATGTAGCCCAGATCTGAGGGATGGAACACATTTTACAAGCTTTACCTGGATAGGTTGTTTATACATGCCATATAGAAATGCATAATTTTCATCAAGTGTTAGGTTCGTGACACAAGTATTATATAGTAAGGAGATTTTTCAATGTAAACTGGCCCTTAGAGATTTTTTAAAATGATAATACTTGGCAAAGAAATACAGTTTTGCAGAATTACTAGAGACAGGAAGATGACATTTTTAACAAATCACAGAAACAGGAAGATGACATTTTTAACAAATCACAGAAAGAATTATGACATTTGAAATGAAATTGAAGTTCATTTAAATTACTTTATTTTCCATAAAACAGAGTAATGTCTCCCTAGTTAGTTTTATAACCATGTTATAAAGTATGTTCTTCATTATGATTGCATAAATTATGTTATGTAAATGCAGCTGCAATCATGCTATGTAAACACATTCTTGGGAGACATTATTATTTTTGCGAAGACTCTTCTATTAAAATTTATGGTTCCAGTGTTTTACTCATCTACTTGATATATTAGTTCTGATGTGATACAACAAGATAAGGTTGCATTTATTACATTTCTAATTATTTTCCAAAATCTTTTAATTTAGAGGTAATCCCAGAAGGTTTGCAAGTATCTGGTTTCTGACATTTCTACAACATTAAACTGAAATCCATTGAGTAAAATTTTCCAGTGTTTTTTTCTCACAATTATTATTCTTCCTGTGAAACTGTACTTCTAATAAATTAGTAAAATTTATCTCTGCCACCCATCTCTCATAATATTGGAAGAAGAAAATAACTTTATCACATTGTGCCTATTACTGTTTACTTTGCCCCATCTGTATGTATTACTCTATGGTTAGAGATGGTGTTACAATTTACTGTTAAATAAATGCACAGGTCTGCATATGTATTTTCAAGGACAGCATGAAAGTTCCAGAATCATATTGTGATATCTTTAAAGATAGGACTATGATTTCTTTTCTTTCCATTTCAGGGAATAACTGAAATTATGTTAGGTATCTAAAGAAAATCTTTCATTCTTTTGGCCATCATTTATTTGTTCTCTGTTTAATTGAACAAGCCTTTAATCCAAATTTTCTGGTTTTATAGATAAGGTGATTGAGATTCCAAAAACTGAAACAATTTGTTTAAAGTTTTATGACAAGTTGGCCAGTATTAATGATGTGAATATTCTAAAAGCTTCTGAGCCTACTCCATCATGAAAAAGTCCTAAAAGGTGAAAATATGTTCTCCCATCATTAGCACAAAAGGGAACATAAATATAAAAGTATATATATTTTACTCATGTACTATATTATCAGTAAAATATGCCAATAACAAAACATCCACAGAAATACAAATTTAAGGAATTATATACAATTATTAAACATATAATTAATTTCACCTAACACATAACCATTTTGTGTATCTTTGGGATATGTATCCCTAAGATATTATTTTACATTGCATGGTATTGATCTAGAATGGGCATCTCAAACTTATAGTATAGTGTATTAACAAAGAATAATATTTTATTGAACACATTTTTATCAATTCTATACCTATCCCTCAAAGATTAAGTATTCCTAATTATATTCAAAAGATAAATGCTAATTTGACAGAGTTTACAAGAATCATAGGAGTCTCAGAAAAGAAAATCAACCTTAAGAGTCATCATACTTATCTCTCATTATTCTAATTTTGAAATGATGAGTCAGACCTACGTAAACAAAATTATGAAGGAGAATAATAATGAAAAGGAAATAGATTTTGTCATATTTAATGATATTGTCAGTTTCTTAAAATCTCTTCTGAAATAAATTTGTTTACTGACTTTTTTCATAAATTTGGAATATAAAATTATTCAGTGCTACCTAATTGTTTTAGAAAACAAATGAGCAAAATTATAATAAAAGTTGGCAACACACATTATTATAAAAAACATTCAACCTCCTTACTTCGTACTTGGGTTCCAGTGATTTCAGTTTGAACATCTGACAGGGTACATGATTTCTTCTTCCAACTAAGTCCTGCCACAGGCTTTGCTGACTCTCCCAGTAAGCATGCCACCATCTGCATAGCTAATGAAGCCAAAACCTCAGTCCTAGCTTTGTTTCCTCTTTTTCTTTAAATCTGGAACAAATATATGTCCTGCTTTACTAAGGAGAGCCTGATTTACACCTCTAATCTTGGCTTAATAATAATCACCTCATTTTATCTTAAAAGTGTCATGGTTTAGAGGGTAAATGATACAGTTACTCCAGTCTCTCTTAAATTGATTTTCCAGCAAGCCCTGTGAAAGCGACCTACAAAATGTATCTCTTAATTGTATACTTTTCCCTCCTCATTTGTCACCAACATGGCTCAAGCTTCTGTCCCCTTGAGCTTGGACTACTGCCATCTACCATGCACTCTGCATCCAATCTTGTTTCCTAGTCACCCATTCTGAAAGCAGCTTCCAAAGTGATCTTTATCAAATGTAATATTCTCTCCAAAAACATCCTCTTGCACCGAAGAAAACCAAACTCCTTTGCTGTGGTCCTTCTCCACTCACTTTATTCTTATCCAGTAAGATCGGGAATGCATTTCTTTATACTCCCAACACAACCACACTAACTCCCAGGAATGTCTGCATTCTGGAGTCTTTGTTCCAGCTTCAGTGTGATTTATCTCCTCCATATCAATGTGTTGGAACACAAGCCAAATCCTCAGAAAACCTTTCCTCACCACCTGACAAAAATAGTCCTCACCACTCACCAATCTCATTACCATAAACCTACATCATCTCCCTCCAGATGATAGCAGTTGTAATCAGTTAAAGTTGTGATCATTCACCTCACTCTCTTCCTCTGTTAGAAAATAAAATCAGATCTAGCACCTATGCCTTTTGCCCATAACTGCAGCTTTGCTTCTTCAATGTCCCAGACATTCTATAGTAGACATCTTATTAATTTTTATAAATGAAATATGAACACTGATAGCATTCATACCATCATATTTAAAAGTCATTAGTATTATTTATGTCTTCTTTTGGTGTGAAATAGTCTACAAGAAATACCTTAAAAAGAGACCACAATTTCCTAAGTACTTTACAAAATTTAAACCTCACCATTTTCTCTAAAATTCAGTTCTTGAAATAACATTCATTATACTTCACAAAATAATAATAAAAAAATGTTGATTGTATAATAAAATAATAATCAATGTGGCTAATTCTTCACAAACTTCAGTGTAGAAGAAATGCTTGCTTATTTTATTTGCCTAAAACTGTCAGACTTCATGCTAATATTTTGCTGCGATTGCAGTAAATCGAGTTACCATTATCTTATAATTACCTGTCCCTCATCAAGTCTCAACAATTCTCAGTGTAAGGAGGTAAGGGTTTTTGCAGTGCCCCGGAAAACAAGGATGTGTGCTCCTACCCATCATTGTCATCATTGACGTCATTAAAGACCAAGTCCTCATAGTTATTTGAAGTAAAGGGTTCCACCAACCCATGTCCAGCTGGATTAGTTGTCTGTACATATTTTGAGAGAATCAATGCTGGGGCACTATCTTCCTGTAGGAACCATATGAGCCAGAGCAGTCAGAGAGCCTGCACACCTGCTCGAGGACGCCACTAATAACATGTGGTCCCTGCTTGGTGCATTCAATTCGCACATTCGGTTTCCATCTTCATTTCCTTTTCTTTAGTATAATAACCAAATAGGAGCCAGGGTTTCACAAAACTAAAATAGGAAGGAGGCTGCCCTCCACCAATCTACAACTTCTGCCCTGACATTTAAAATGTTGCTGTAGCAAAACTTATTAAACTTGTACTGTTCTCTTTTGGCAGCCTGCATCCATGGATCCTTTTTTTGGAAGTAATTAAAATATATTTAATCACAAAAGCAATAAAATATATTGAAGATAATTTTTAAAATGTGTTCATTAGCTACATTAAACAAGATCTAACAGTGGTACTAATAAAGCCTATGATTTAATAAGTACTACTTAATTTAATAAATACCATTATTGTGATGAAAAGTGAAATAATATTTTGTGATATTTGTAATAACTATATACATGCATATATATGTGTGTATACATATACTAAAGTATTTAAAATTTCTGAGATTTATTGGTATACTGAAACTTACTATGTTTTTATTATTTATAGTTTTAAAAAGTGCTAAATTTTAATTAGAAGTTAATAAGACTGAAATATATATACAATATATACATTATCCAAATTCACAAACTTCCTGCTTAAGAGTATAATTTACTAAGTTCTAATCATGACATTTGCACTGTATAATATGTAAGATGAGGTACAGTGATATTATCTGAATGACTGAATAAATAAATAAGAACTTAGTAACAAAAAGGAAAAGAATAAAAAGAAAGAGCAAAGAAAAGGGGAAAAAAACAACAACAATCTTGATTGAGTCTCAAAGACCTTGAGTTTGGTACAGCAAAAAAGAACTTCAGTCTTCAGATGTATATATTCTTGTCACATACACATCACTGCAGAACCCCACCTTCCCTCTTAACCTAACTAATAAACTTGATCTCCACCACTGGTACTGGAAATCCCACCATTTCTTCTACTTTGATTGTGAGAACACTCCTAATTACCAATATGCAAGAATATGAGCTGTCTTCTCCATGTTGATCCAATTGTTAGAAACTGTGAGTATAGGAAATACTTAAATAAAAGAGTCCAAAGGCATTTTGATATGATCACATTCTTGTAAGCTAAGTAAGACCTGGGTGTTGCCCTTGGATGTGTGAGTAAGATGTGGCGCAGTGATATTGTCTGAGTGTATGAATGTCCCAGGACCCCAGAAGGTCAGCTGGAGTCTCAGCTCTGTAGGTCAGTTCTGGGCTTTGCTTCATTTTTCCTTTTTGCTAAGCTTTTACAAATGCTACAAAGCATATGCTCTGAAGGAAATTGTCAAACTTAAGAAATGTATATATTCCATTCAGTACAAGGGGAATATTCCTTTCTCTTTAGTATTCTGCTTTCTTCACATATTTCTAAATGGAGATGTGTCATGAATTGAATTAGACACAAGTACATTTGTGTAAAATTTATTTAAAAGAAGAGTCAACATCTTATCTTTCATTTTTCTGAGCACTTCATCTTTCATACTATTATTAACACACCTTATTACCAGTTAATACCTCATTTTAAAGTTTGATTCTTATCTAATTTTAGAATTTTACAGTCATGAAAGTGTCTGTATTTTTGCATAAAATATTCTGTAACAGGTAAAACTGAATCAATTATCATAAAAGGTTAGATGTTCAACCACATTCTAAATTAAATAGTAGATAATAGAGTTTAACTTGGTATCTCCACTATAACATTTGACAATATACATACTACTTTGGAGTGGTACTTTTTGAGCCAGAGGTGTCATTTTCAATATAAAATAATTTATATATTAATTTTTCTAAACAGAGAACTCATTAATGCTTGCTACTAAATGTATAAATCATATATATTCCACTGGGTTTCCTTCTTACATTAGTAATACTCCTCCATCATGCTGCTATATACGCACATACATATTCTTTTAATTCTGAAAGGGTATAAGCAAGCAAATTACAAAAAGGAAAGCTGCATTTAATTATACATAATTAACAATTTCAAGCTTAGTATAGGTGATCTATCTTGTCAACAACAGCACAAACAATTTTGCCAAATACTCTGAGTGTGCTTTAGTTGTACTGATTGATAAACAACACGCATGTCATCAATAAAATACAGGAAACAATTAGCAGCCTCAGCCCTGAGGTGTTGCAGGATTGCAGGTTGTGTCCTGTCCTCAATGGTTGTCAATGATTTGTGAAGGTTGACAAAAAGTTACCCATCATATTTCATAGTGTTAGTGAAACAAAAATAAAACTACTGTATATCAGGTAGAAAAATCAGTCTTTAAACATCTAATAATTTGATTTAGCCATTATTATTTAACTCCATAAAAAGCTAACGAGATATGCATTTTCCATGGGTAGGCTGAGAATGAAATCCACTGGGAACTGAATTAGAACAAATTATATCCTGTGAATTTATAATTATGTCAAAATGAATCCTAGTGTTATATATAACTAAAATAAAATAATAAAATAAATTTTAAAAATCAAATTAACTCTGGCACAGGTGGTAATGTTACAGAGTAACAAAAAAAAAAGTACATACAGAATTCAGTACTGTTGAAGGTTTCAGACATTCTCTGTGGGTCATGGGATAGATCCTCCATAAATCTTGAAGTTAAGATAACTGACTCAGAATGAACATTACTTACTATTTACTCATTATTTGTTTAGCAAGTAGTTTTTAATTCAGTTTGTGAATTTAAGAATGGAGTTTCTGGCCTGGTGCGGTGGTGCAAGACTGTAATCCCAGTAGCTCGGGAGACTGAGGCAGGAGAATCAAAGCCAGTCTCAGAAAAAGTGAGGTGCTACACAACTCAGTGAGACCCTGTCTCTAAATAAAGTACAAAATAGGGCTAGGGATGTGGCTCAGTGGTTGAGTATCCCTGAGTTCAATCCCCGGCACCAAAAAACAAAAAAAATGGAGTTTCCAGATGCATATGATTGAGGGAATAAGCAGACTCAATGCTTGTGATGTCTTCGTGACAGACACCTGATCCCAACATTCAGTATCTCAGCGGACCCCTGAGTCTGGACCCCTCAGTTCATTGTCATAGCCCTTCATGGATCAGAAAAACCCAAAGGGGCAGCAAGAAGTCTCTTCATCCAAGCATGTGTAGCAGTCACCAGTCCCTTCAGGAGACTTGTCTACTCTTCTGTCTTTGCAAATATCTCAGTCTCCTTTCCTATTAGGGTGCAGGCAAAGGTGATAAAAAGAGGATAGTTACCCATTTTTGTGTAGATTGCATACTTCTAAATGCCCAACAGTTAGCAGGTTGTTCTGTAGGGGAGGAAGGAGACAGTGTGTGCTAAGTCTATAGGGATGCTACAAAACTCTGTGTTCAGATGTGGTTTCTGAACCCAGTCAGAGAGACTCAACAAATGCTTTTTTCTGCAGCATATTAATAGAGGAAGGTATTGATTCACCTAAAATAAGAGTGCTCCTCAATGCATTGCTATCGTCACAAGACTTTCAAAATCCTGGCAGAAGAATATAGAATCTTTATAATTGGGGAATTCAAGAGTGGAAGTGAAAACCTCCTGTGCTCCTCAGACCTATCAGAAGGGAGAGAGGAAAAGAAAGGCCACATTTCAGGAAAATTTTTAATGCTGTGGTCATCAGGTTAGTTCCAATCTTTGGAAAACTATGTTCTGAACTGAAAGGAATCTTTACAATCTGAACACTATGGAATTACCTTTTCTGAAACTGTAATAGTCCCCTCTTATCTGTGGTTTCACTTTTTGCAGTTTCAGTTACTTATAGCCAATTAAACCTAAAAATACTAAATGGAAATTTCTAGAAATGAACAATTTATACTTTTAAAATTATGTGTTGTTCAGAGTAATGTAATGAAATCTCATGTTTTGTCCTGCTTGGGATGTGAATCATCCCTTTGTCCAGTGCATCCACCTTAAGCACACTACCTGTCCGTGAGTCACTTAGCAACTTCTCAGTTATCAGATCAACTGTCATGGTATTGCAGGGCTTCTGTTCAAGTGACTCCTATTTTACTCAATAATGGACTCAGAACGCAAAAGCAAGATGCAAAGAAAGCACAGAACATAAAACATGAAGGGACAAGTTAACTCTTGTACTAGGTGGCAATGTTACAGGATATACTGGGAAAAAAAAAACAGTATACATAGGGTTCAGTACTATCTGTGGTTTTAGGCATTCTCTGTAGGTCAAGAGACAGATCCTCCATGAATAAGTTAGGGCTAGATGTTCAAGATGAACCTATAACATATTGTAGATCCAGAAAGTAAGAAATTGCTCACACACACTCACACAAAGATCAAAGATGAAGGTATGTAAAAGAGACATGGGAAACAATCAAAAGACCTCTCCAGGACAAACTTGCTAGAATTTCAGAAAAAATATAAATACATTAGATTACAACTAAAGTATCTGTGAGTCCATATTGATATAAATAATGATTAAATAAATAAATAGGTGGGAAGAAATCTCCAATGCAAAAGATTCTAAATAATGTATGTAGATATTCCACCCTGAGAAGGTAGAATCCAACTTTCCCTCCTTCACTATGGACTGTACATAGTGACCTCCTTTCAAAGAGCCAAAATGTTAAAAAAAGAGAAAACAGAGAGCTTTGCAGTGGTGCAATCTGAGAAAGATGATCTCAGATATATACTCAAGATCAGCATCAGCAGTAGTAAGTCATATTGGCACTGTGTACCTTGATATGAGGAGATGAAGATGGCACATTTTCTCTGTGGTTTTCCATTCCAAACTGCATAATCTCCATCTAACAATGGGAAAAACAGATAAATCCCAGTAGAGATACCTGACCAAGGTGCCTCAAAAATGTCAAGGTCACTAAAAACAAGGGAGTATGAGAATTTAGTACTACCAAGAACAGCCTAGGGAGACATGATGACTAAATGTAGTATTGCATCCTGCATTAAATTCTGTATCAATAAAAGAATAATAGGTAAGAACTAAGGAAATCTGGTTGAATTATGGTCTTTATTTAGTCATTTATCAATATTGGTTTAAATGTGAGATATATAAAAATTTTTATAAGCAGCATCTCAAATTTTCTGTAAATCAAAAAGCATACCTTATGGACATATATCACTGCATGACTGATGTGATCCTACAACATGTACAATCAGAAATATGAAAAAGTACATGCATTTATGTATGATTTATCAAAATGCATAAATGCATTCTACTATCATGTATAACTAATTAGAACAAATAAAAAGTTAATTTAAAGAAAGCAATATAAAACTAAAAGTTTATGAACAGTTACTGAATTCATTACTCATATGGAAAAAGATAACTCCCAATAGGAATCATATCAAAGGGAGAATATGGGAATTTTTAAATTAAATCTGGGTTTTTCATTTAGTTGAATATTGTACAACATTTATGAATAGGTTCAGAAATCTAAAAAAATAGGAAATGATTATGACAAGACATTGTGTATAAAGATAATAAATTTTATACATATTGATCATATTGGCATCAAATTACTACCACAAATCAAGCTTCTTCCTAAATTAAAATTAAAAGAAACAAAAAAAAGTTGAAAGATATATATAAAAAAAATACTTAGTGGTGTACACCTTAAATATTCAATTGGGCTTTTGCACTTTGAATATAAAATACTTTTCTTGGTGTCAATTTTCCTTTTTCTTTTTTCTTTTTCAATCTTGTTCTGTACAAATTACCATGGGTTTGTCTCATAAGGAAAAAGATAATAAATTTTTTTCTGAAATTACTATATATTATACTTTTAGATTATGGATAGAATTAAAAACAAGGGATCTCTTTAAAAAAAAAGTAGCCACATAATGAGTACCATGAACCAATGGTAAAATAAGACAGCCCTGGGTTTACATGTAATTTACAAAACTTAATAACTCTTGTAACTTTAAAAAATTACTTAACATGTAGATCTTGATTTCTTCATGAGGAAAATAGGAATAATAATACATACTTTACCACTGAATCACCATTAACACTAAATAAATGCTATAATAAATATATTGCTAGAAGAAAATTCTTAAATAGTTTGAACTGAATTTTACACAAGAAGGAATGGAAGAATTGGAAAAATTCTGAGAAATTAATGGAGAGCATTAACTTACACCAGTTTTCCCTGAATCCAAGCCCCTAAAGACAGATCATAGGAAGACAGGAACATTATTCATGATAATGGGAAAAGCAAGGTAATACGAGTCCAAAGGTGAAAGAATAAATTCTAAGGAAAGCCTAAAGCAAATAAATAAATCAATACAAACCTAGGGCCAACTCAGCAAAAATCAGAGCACGTGATGATGAAATGTAGGAACAAATAAGGCTAGAGGAAGGATGTTCATAAAAGGGCATGGGGAGAAACACTTCAAATGCTTTTGGAAATAAATTTAGTATGGAACTCAAAATGCAAAAAAGATTTTTGGGAACATCTTACACCAGCCTAGGGAAGTTTAGTTCATTGGTGATTCATATCAGTCAGCTTTTCATCACTGTAACCAAAATACCTTACAGGAGTGACTTAGGAGGAAGAGTTTATTTGGGGCTCACAGTTTCAGAGGTTCAGTCCATGGTCAATGGACTCCCATTGGTCTGGGTCCAAGGAGAGGCAGAACATCATGGCAGAAGGGTAAGGTGAATGAAGGCTGTTCTGTTTATGACAGCCAGGAAGTAGAAATTGAGAAGGAGAGAAAGAAAGAGAGAGAAAAAAAACAGAGACAAAATATAATTTCCTAAGGGTGTGCGCTCAAGAGCCTACTTCCTCTAGCCTAGTCCCACCTGCCTGTAGTTACCACCTGGCAATACATGTAAATTATTAATCCATCAAAGGGTAAAATCCACTAATCAGGTTACATTTCTCATAATCTAATCATTTCATCTCTGAAAATTCCTGCATTGTCTAACACATGATTTTTTTCAGGGACACCTCTTATCCAAACCATAATGCTTTTTTTGTTTGATTTGGTGCTGACAATTGACCCTAAAGCCCTTGCATGCTAGGTAAGTGCTCTGCCACTGAACTACACACCCCAACTCCTATGGGGAGGTTTAGAGTCATAAAATGCTTCAACAAACATTGAAGATGAAAATTAGATATGGAATTTGGAATGTATTTAGGATTCTCTGTACTAAACTTGGTGTTATTGTTGTGATTTTGGGTGGCTGATAGAGGCAAAGACCAAGCCAAGACACAATGAACAGAGCATGTCCTAGATGATGGGCAGTGTGATTGCCCTGGGACTCTTCAGGAGAAAGTAAAGCTAATCCACACATGAACCTGTGCAAGTCTGAGCTACAGAAGCATCAGGGATATTGATCCAATTTCTGGGGTTTCTGTAACACAGACTTAAACAAGAATGTGTTGTCTGATAGTTCTGAAGTCTCAAAGTCCAAGATCAAGTTTTTGGCAGGGTTAGCTTCTTCTGAGGCTCTTCTTGGCTTGGAGATGGCCTCTACTTTGTTTTCTCATGATCTTCCTTCTGTGTATAACTATGTCCTAATTTTCTTTTCATATAAGGGCACCAATCACATTGGATTAGGGCCCAACGCAGTGATTTTATTTCAGGTTAATCACCTACTTAAAAATCTCTCTCTAAATGTAGTCAAATTGAATCCAAATGGTTAACACCTCAGGATATGAATTTTGTGTGGATACATTAAGTTCATAACAGATTCTATTAAATTTCTGTTTGGTATAATAACAAGGACAACCAGATTCATGATCTCAAGGCAATTCTATATATACAGGAAGTCATCTTTAATGTCACTTATAATTAATGCTTTTAAGTAACATCCCAGGATTTAGAAGTGTGGGTTTGTGATGTCATTTTTCCAGTAGCTGGGGGAGATGTGCTTCCTCATAATTCATATGTTCTTGACCATCATCATAATATACAGATGTCTTTATGTAAGATGGTAAATTTCTGAAACATTAAAAATAATGCTTGGAGCTAGGTGTGGTGGCACACACCTGTAATCCCAGTGACTTGGTAAGCTGAGACAAGAGGATCACAAGTTCAAAGCCAGTCTCAACAATTTAGCATAGCCCTAAGCAATTTAGCAAGATCCTGTCTCAACATAAAAAAATGAAAAGGGCTGGGGATGTGACTCAATGGCTAAGTGCCCCTGGGATCAATCCTCGATGCCAGAAAAAAAAAAAAAAAAAGAAAGAAAGAAAAAAATGTGTGATAAGAAGTGAAATATTTATGCAATATGAAGAGAAACCAGAGCATAAAGAATTGTCAGAGGTACAGAATTGCAATTAGATAAGAGGAATACATTTTGAATTTTGAATTTTCTTACCACAAAGGTACGATAAATTTTTGAGATGATGGGTGTGCTAAATACACTGATTTGATCATAATACTATATATATATATATATATATATATACATATATATGCATACATGTATCCAAACATGACACTGTATCTATAAAATATAAAATTATTGTATTAATTAACATCAAAATGAAATGTTTAAAATGCTTGCAATGAAGACTTGTTATTTCAGAAGAGACAACTCCTAAAATAGTGGCAATTTTCAAGGTAACACAAATCTCAAGGGGTTGATCAGATCAGTTGACTAAGAAGAGAGTAAGTATCATGATAAGAGACAAAGTGATGAGGCAGTGAGAAGATCACTAGGAATTTTTTATAATAATTTAGTTCTACAAGGGACACAGTTTTGAGATTATATCATAATGGAAAAAGTAGAATTAAATGCCACCATGATGAGAGGATGCCAATGAGAAGCTCAGTAGGGGAGGAAGAAAGAGTCTCCATGAGGTTTCTCTGGAGGGCCCTCAAAACAAGGGCTATTACAATTACTTTAATTATTGTTTTATATTCATGTTTCTTTGCCAATAAAAATCTTCAGGGTTCAACAGCATCAAATGTACTGATTGGAACTTGTCATATTGCAATTACAGCAAAAGTCATTGAGATATGTTCATGAGAACACTTCAACCAGAATTGATGCAAAGGAAATTAATTTTTGAAACTGAAGTGACTAGTTTAGAGAACTTGGGAGGTTCTGAAATCACTTAAGAGTTTTGATATACCAGGGCATAATAAATGTGAATAAAAACTAATAGCTTTCAAACACCTTTACCCAAGCAAATATTTACAATGGTTTTAAATGATTAGTTTATCCTTTTTCATTGTTTTAAGTACATCTGATACACAATTTTTTTTCTCAATCGTATCATTTTCTGCTAAAATTATCGGTCTAAGTATTTATTTATAAATAACTTTGATGGAGCCACTAATCTCAATTATAATCATCTCCTGTTAAAAATGAATTGTTTTTAGTACCATGCTCTGGGGAGAGTAAAATCTGAGTCTGACTCTGTTAATACACAGAGACAAACACATACATGCACACACTCATGCATGCATGTGCACACAGAGAGGAACAGAGCTTGAATTAAAACAGTTTAATTCAGATAAAAATAAATCATTTGGAAAATGATGAATTAAAAACCAATCATTTGATTTCTACTCCATAAAAATAAGGACAGAAACAAAGTCAATTCTGTGCATCCTGTCTCCAAAGGAGATAAAGTAGACATCTTTCATACTATTTTCCAGAAGAGGGCAAAAATGAACAGGTTAACTTAGCAAAATAACATTACAGAATAAGTGGAGGCAACAGAGATGAATGGGGTGAAGAAGAGGAGAGAAGCCTGTCAGTCAATGAGAAGAGAGTGACAGAGAAAAGGTAAGGAAAGCAGGTGTGCCCCTTGCACTTTTGAAGCCCAGCTGCTACCCACCACTCAAGGTCTGCTGCAGGACACACTAGGCTATAAGGTGTTCTTAATTTATGAATAAGGGCATCTTTGTCCATCTCATTCAGGAACTGGGGGTTCTGTGACTGGTTTCCTATCTCATTATAATATATTTCCACTTAGCATGCCAAATTTTGGAGGTTAGAATATGCCTCCTGAAAATATGCACTTGGAGTAAGGTATTTTGAACCAAAGGCAATTGAAAATTAAAAAAAAAAAAAAAAACCCACCAGAAAAGAAAGAAAATTTCTCTGTCCTCCCCTATATTTTACCTAATTTGCAGGATGAAAACTTGTAAATATCTCACTCTTCCTGCTACCAAGAAGGGGCAATAGTTAAATACCAGAATCAATTTTAGACCCTTGTCAGACCCAAAATGGCACCAATGCCGATGAAATCTATACAGCATATCTTGTAAAAATCTCTTATCTTCCATTTCTTTCTCTGTATATTTTGCCTTCCCTCAATTTGCCATCCCTAGAATTTGGAAGTCTTTTTTCTTCGTCTTTTCATTTCTCTAAAACTTCACTAAATCATTCCTTGCTAAGTTGCTGTTCAAGTCCAAGATCTAACCACTACTTCTAGTTAATCCTTTCTGAGGACTATCATGTGCGTGCTCTATAAACTTGTTAATACACCTCCGTTTCTTTCTTTCTTGTTAACTATCTTTTGTCAGACTTATTTGCAAGGCCCCAGCCAAAGAATGTAAGATGGACAGTGAATAGTAGGAAAGTTTTTATTTTTTCCTCCTTTATAGTCTGCAGTAAATTTAATGAAGAGTCAACTCAGATAAAAGAAGAAACATTAGAGACCTGTATGGGAAAATAAAGTCATTCAATTCCCTTTCTTAGTCATACTGATTAAGGAAGATAGATCAGCCAACATAGGCAGTGAGCCTCCACATGCTCTTTCACGTGGGATATTTATTGAATGCAAGTCATGCTCCAGCTATTGTGCTAGCACAGCATATATAACAGTGAATAGGGCAGGCAAGGTTCCTGCTTTCAAAAGGAGAATTCTATATTGGAGTGACAGAGACTGAACAAGATAGTTTTAGAGAGTGATCCATGCTTTGAAGAAATAAAACAGGATAATGCAATAGAAAATGATGTGGAAGGCACATGAATGATGTTTGATGGGTAATTTAAGTTGAGAGGACTGACAAATTCTCACTGAGAAAACCAAAAAACTGAACTGAGATTTGAAGGTGAAAATGGAGACAACCCTGTGAAAATCAGAGGGCAAAGCATTATAAACTATGTAGCCACACATTCAAAGTTTCTTCCTGGAGCTCAGGGGAGAGAGGGAGACTAAGAAAGAGGGAATCAGGGCACCAGATTTTAGTTCACAGGCAAGGAGAAGCCCTTAGAGACATGAAGTAGGGTGGTGATTAAATCTTGTTGATAGTTAAAAATTATTTGGTATTGGCGGTATTACTTCAAGGACTCGATGATGCATTTGATGTGAAGTCTCAAAAAGAGAGTTTGCCCTAGCCTCAGGGAAAGTTCTGCTTTGCTTCTGAGCATATCAAATGCTTCTTAAGAAATTGGCAATGTATTGGTGGAAAGTGATACCAAATGGCATTTCTGTTTTCTTCTTCTCTTGGATCTTGACTTCACAATAGTTAATTTTCCTATACCTCACTGATGTGCTCTATTTTAAAAAAAATTTTTTCCATTTTCCTTATTTATTCTCAGCAGAAGCATTGGTCCCTATCTACTACTTTGTCAATTATATTCACAATCATACAAAAACACAAGGAACAAATATGTGTAAAATAAGCTAAAGCTATAGATCAGTGACAAAAGTAAATAATCATGCTACCCAACTTGTCCTGATTCTGCCTCAGGTTCATGTTTGACTTTTTATACTTAAACAGTACAATGTTTTAGCTACAAATTAAAATGTTAGGTTGAAACACGATGGTGTTAACTGAGTCAGATAAGGTGATATAGAAATTATATGAAAAGTGTGTGTATGAAATTCAAAATTTCAAAGATTAGTGACTTTTAAAGTTGTTTCCCTTTATTAATCAACTCACCAAATGCTTACAAGTATCCATTCACCTATTAGTTCTTGCTGTTAGTAATACAACTTGTAAAGGATATTTATTGCCTTCTAAGAATTTGCAGTGGAAACCTGCTGGGTTTGTGTTAATTTAATTTAACTAAATATATAATTAATTGTATTCTACTCAATGTTTGTAACAAAAAAGCGAAATGAACTTGGAACAATGTAAAACGTTTTTGAAATAATGGTGAGTTTTCTCCTGTAATTCAAGAGAAAGATTAGATACTCAGAATGAGGAAGAAACAAAGATCCTGATGCAAAATCATAATTACTCACACCAAAGATATACATGATATTGGGATGGTTGCAGTGATTTAAAAATAATAATATAAATAAGGCAAAGGCCATGAAAAATCAAGACACTACTGTAGAATTAGGAGGGCTGTTGAGAGAATTAGTACTATCAGATAGCAAAATTTATCATAAAACAGAATTGATAAGAAAAATCAGTATAAACACAAAAAATTGCCAACATAACTGAATGGTCAAAGCAATTATATGATACATATAACCTTAACTATGACAAAGGAGTTACCAATGATTGGCCCTGGGAATGTTTAGAACATAGCATAGAAGAGTATGCTTTGTCTTCAAGTTAGATAGTAGATTATCAATGACATACAAACAAGAAAGGAAACATTGAATGTGTTAGACTTCATTAAGACTAATAACTGCTTTTCTTAGAAACAGAGCATGAAGAAAATGAAAAGATAAGCCAAAAAACAGAAGAGCTTTTGGAAATTATATAACTGATGGAGGATTAGTATCCCTTACATTATGAGACATTAATAAATAATAATGATAATAATCCATCAGAAAAAATGAGCAAAGAATGCAAATAGCATTTCATAAAAGAGCAAACAAATGGCTTGAAATTACATGAAGATATACACATCATTAGTAGTCATAGAAATGCAAATTAAAACCAAAATGAGATACCTTTACAAATCTACATAATTAGAAAAAAGATAAGTCAGGTTTAACCAAGTGTTTATTATTATGTGAGGCAATCACACACCAAGACTGATAAAAGTATTAATAACAATCACTATTTTGGAAAAAAATGACATTAACTATTAAATTTTGAATGTACAAATTTTTCTATTGGAGCACATTAATTATACAGAACAGTAGGTTCTATTGTGGCATATTTGTACATGCATATAACATAATTTGATCAGTGTCACTCCCCAGTAGCTCTATTTGCCCTTCCCTCCTCTTACCTTCTAATTAAATTTCTCTACACCAATGCTTTCCCTTCTACTTTCATGAGATCTCTTTTTTTTGTCTGTGTTTTCTATTTTCCTTCTAGTTTCCACATGTAAGAGAAAACATATTACACTTGCTTTTCTGAGCCAGGCTTCTTCATTTAACATGATGCTTGCAGTTCCATTGGTTTTCCTCCAAATGATATAGTTTCATTCTTCTTTATGGTTGAATAAAATGCAATTGTGTATGTGTGTATGTACACACACACACACACGCATATATATGTATATGCACATATATTTCCCATCTTCTTTATCCACTCATCTGTTGACAGACAAGTAAACTGATTCCACAACTTGGCTACTGTGAATTGTGCTGCAATGAATATTTTTCCTAGTAATTTTGCCCTTAGATATATGTCTTTAAAAACCTTTTCTCTCTGTAGAATTAGAAGGCAAATTATAGAATTTTATATAGAAATGTTAAAGAGAATAAAAGAAGAAACTATCCAAATATTGATAAGGATATCCATAGCTTCTGATATCCATATTTCCTGGTACATCCATAGCATACAGCCTCAGGAATGGGTATGGAGAGGTCAGGACAAAAGTGACCTCATCGGAGAATCAGGTTCATCTCTGGCAACTGTGTCTGGTTGTAAGATTCCACATGCCACTTTAATGGTTTCCTCTCTTTAGACTGGTAATCTCTGCAGGACCAACCAACCATGGTATGGCATATTGAATCCAACTATTATGTATAATTATAATGCACCAATAAACAAACAGGTTTACATAGGGGCAATCTAAGCAGTTATGACTCAAGTTAATTGTTGTCTAATGAAGCTAAATCCATACAAAGTCAAAGAAGAAAAATTAGAAAGAGAAGAGGAATTAAAAGCATCAAAAGTAAATTATGTGCTCTACAGAAGTACATCTATTGAAAGTATGTGGTGGGCAAGACCCAGGGCCCAGGGTTACGCCACATGCATCCAAAGATGGCGACTGGCAGACAGCCAAAGGGTGTGTTGAATGCTCCTTGAGGAAAACAGGAAGCGTTTACCATTCGTTGTATGATAATTAGTTCAGCTGCTTAGCGCATGGACAGATATATCTTACATGTATGCTTGAGTTCGTGATCGCTTGACCTTCAATAGGATTGGATGGACATATCTAGTTACAATTGCATATGTATGAGACTGCTTATATATTGAGGGTGTTATCCGAATAAAGTGGAAGCTGCTTCATGAACTTCTGAAGAGTACGTGTCATTTGTCCCACTGGTTGGCGGCAAGCGGCAAGCGGCAGCAAGTGGCAAAAGTAGAACTATTTTTTGAAATAGAATTATTTTTAAAGAAAGGTTGTCACAATTTCCAATTCAGGAAACTGATTACTCCTGGGAGGAGTAAAGGAAGGTGTGATTGCTGAGGTAGCACAGAGAATCAAGATGCTGATATTGTGCTGTTTCTTGACCTGGGCAGTAGGGACACTGATGTTACTATTCTCTAAGTAATTGGTTCTCATTTTATACAATTTGGTAGATATGATATATCACACAGAGAACAATCAAAAGCTCCAAAAACCATAACTAGGCATATTGCACTTCTTTTGTAAGCAAAAAAAGTTTATTATATACTTATATTTCAATTTTTATAAAAAATTAGTTTTTTCCATATATTTACCAGCAATTTATTTTCCCATAAAGTAACTTTTCATAAATTTTGTCCAATTGTCAACAATTAGAACATTTCTCAAATTTTAAATTAATCATTCTTTATCTTATGGTATTCAAGTATGTTTAAGGTTTGTACTTTAGTTTGATTTTACTGATTGTTTATAATCTACAGATTTTGAAATCATTATGTAATTATTTCTATTGATTTGTTTCTTTTTATTTTCACCTTATGTACATAAAAATAGCTTCTCCCTTAAATGTGCTTTCTTGTATAATTTAACTTTTATATGAAAATATTTCTACTTATCAAAAAAATCAAACTCAAATGAATGTACAAATGCATTTTACATTTGCATTTGTGCATTTATTTTTTATTGGTTCTTTTAAGTTATACATGTCCGTAGAATTCATTTTGATAAATTAAATAAGCATAAAATATATCTTATTCTAATTAGGACCCTATTCTTTTGGTTGTACATGATGTTGGGATTCACTATGGTACATTCATATATGTACATAGAAAAATTATGTCAGATTTATTCCACTATCTTTCCTTTTCTTATACCCTTTCCTTCATTCCCCTTCGTATAATCTACTGACTTTCTCTTCTTCCCCTCCACCCCTTATTGCAGGTTAGTTTCCACATATTAGCTAAAAAGCTAAAACATTCAACCTTTGGCTTTGGGGGACTGATGTTTCACTTAGTATGATAGTTTCCAGATCCATCCATTTACTGGAAAATGTCATTCTTCTTAATGGCTGAGTAATAATCCATTGTGTATTTATACCACATTTTCTTCATTCATTCATCTACTAAAAGGTACCTAGGTTGGCCCAATAGCTTGGTTATTGTCATTTATGCTGCTATAAACATTGATATGGCTGCTTCATTGTAGTCTGATTTTAAATCCTTTGGACATCTACTGAGGAATGGGACAGCTGGGTCAAAAGAGAGTTCCATTCCTAGTTTTTTGAGAAATTTCCGTACTGCTTTCCAGAGGGGTTGAACCAATTTGAAGTCCCACCAGCAATGTAGGAATGTAACTTTCCTCCTACATCCTTGCCAACACTTATTGTTACTTGTATTCTTAACAATTGCCATTCTGACAGGAGTGAGATGAAATCTCCGTGTAGTTTTAATTTGCATTTCTCTAATTGCTAGAGATGTTGAGCTTTTTTTCATATATTTGCTGAACATTCCAATTTCTTTTTCTGCGAAGTGCCTGTTTATTTCTTTTGCTTATTTATTGATTGAGTTATTTGTTGTTTTTGTTTTGTTTTGTTTTGTTTTTTGGTGTTAAGTATTTCAAGTTCTTTGTATATGCTGGAAATGAACACAATTGAAATTTATGTTGGTGACATTCGCTAAGAACCCAGTTATAATTTTTTCAAATAATTAGCTAGTTGCTCCAAAGCACATTTTCTGAATAATCAATTTTTCCAAGTTAATACGAACAATACCTTTTTTATGTAGGAAAATATTACATAAAGTTAAGTGCATTTTGTAAATGCTTGTGGTTGAAAATCAAATACTGAGAATATATAATGTATGTAGCAATCCTCTAACTCTTCATGCCCCTCCTGTTTCTTAGAAATTACAACCATGGTATCTCTAAAATGCAATCCTTGCTCAATAGGAAGTAAATGGGAACACACCAGAATAAATGAATTACTTCTCTGGGGGTGGAAATAAATTTTGTGACCAAATGGTAATGAATTACATGGTTTAAAACTAAATTATCTCTTTCTAATAAAAATTGAATTGAAAATTCCACTTGTACCAAAAATAAACAATAAAATGTCATTTGTTTGATACTTTGGAAGTCTGACCACCAAGACTCTGTAGAGTTTTCTCTCATCTATCCTTATCTAAACAGGAAGTGATGCTTCATCTCGGGATAGGCCTATTCATATTCATGTGCCAAATATGTCTTATGATCACATTAAAATCCATTCTGTACTTTCCACTCCATTAGTGACATTAAATAATATCCTCACATTACTTCAGTTTATGTATAAAAAATGACTGGATTTGAAAATATGTATCTGGAGGAGAGAAAGACTGTGGAGACAGACTGCTTTATTTCCTCAGCCAACAAAGCTCACTTGTAAAAGACATAAAAAGCCGAGAGCATGAAGTTTAAAATAATTCCATATTCTATTGCTTTTGAAAGCAGAGCTTTTTTTAGCTATCAAGGGGACTAAGAAAACACAATGTGTCAAAACACTATGGAAACAAAGAAATAGGAAGGAGAAACCAGAATACTAAAGAAGTTCCCTTTGCTGCTAAGAAGGTCTTTTAACATGAAAGAAAAGGGGACCTTCAGGAATAATAGCACATTTCATAAAATATTATAAGTATTCTGCTTTTACAAAAGTGTGATTTAATAGATTAAAAACAGAGTTATCAAACCTTATCCATCCCAATTCAATTTCAGAAATGAAACAGAGGAGAAAACAAGAAATCATCCAAGGATTTATATAGGTACTCAATATTTTATTTTAAAAATTTAAGCATCAACTAGAAAAAAAAACTCATTTCAAATAATAAATACCTGTACATTCCCATAGTTAGACATGTGTTTGGATCAGTTCTGTTACTAAATAACAATTATTACATTTTCTCTGGGTGGTAGTAAAAATATCTACATAATTTCTAAAATACTTTAATATGTACAAAATAAAAGTTCAAAAACTAAAAGATAAAATCAAGCTATTAATATGTTAACTACTATGGTATTGTTCTAGGAGCACGTCTTTGCAAATTATAGAAAGTTTTCAGAATTATTTTTTATTAGAGTTTTTTTATTATTTTTACATTAATTTTTTTACATTGGGCATATTAATAGAATAGACATTTTGTATTATAGGAATTAGTCATATTATAAAAGTTTGTAATATTAACAAGAATTTTAGTATGAATGTTGTCATTGATCAAAAGTTGTTACTTTGCTTTGTTATGTCTGTTCTGGTTCAAAATTTAATGGAAAATAATGAAGTTATGAAGAAAAATAAAGAGGAAGGGGAGAGTGGAACAAGTATGTGGGAGGATGCTAAGGGTGAGTTACCAAGGGGTCAAGGGAAAGTATGCAAGGTGATGCGAAGAATGGGAATCAGGGATTGTAAGAAGAGGACCCTTTGGAAATCTGTGTGCCAGGCCAAGGAGCCTTGTTGCCCATTTGCTACCTGAGGATCTCTTCATTCTGAATAGCTGCCCTTGGTATACAGTCACTAGGCACACTAGCACAGCTGGCTTAGCAGTTTTTGTTTTCCCATTCCTTTTAATATTACAGTCTTTATATCTTTCCTTTTATTTGAAAGTTCTCTGTGGTTGATGCTTGATAAATTAGGATTCAGTTGGCAACAGGTGGAATTTACTCAATAGGGACAGGTAAACACAGAAGTGACATCAGTATAGAGTTATGCACTGAGGTTCGCACAGTTCTGCAGAACATGCTAAAGTTTTGAAGTAGAGAGAAGGAAGCTGTCATACTACTAAGAAAGTGCAGTAGCAATATATGCAGATCTTTTAAACAGACCCTGAAGAGCTGGCAAATGTCTCCCTTTGGTGTCAGAATGTCTGATGTAGTGTTTTCGGGAACGTCTTCATCTTTCACTGTTTAAGCTCTACACAGAATCGATAAGTGCAGATAAAGAGGCTGCAAAGACACTGCACCATGCATTAATAACAGTGACAAATGGAGGAGGTTTGGCACACAATTTTCAGTTTGATAAAATGGCTTTAATTAATAGAGAATTTCTTCAAAGACCTGTGTTTTTAAGGAGAAAACATGAGTCCCCAAAAGGCATTGGAAAGCTAGGAAACTGTGAATCTAAGTGCAATTGCCATTGCTGTATAACTGTGTTAATATTTTTATTAAGATTGTTATTATTTCATGGGGTTTCCATAAGGGGTTTTACTGTTTTCTTCACTCCTATATTTAATCAAACTGATTATTTTTAATGTGTGATTTTTGTAGAATGCTTGAAATTTTCAGGATTATATATACAGAATAAAAGTAGAAATTCTTGAATTTTTTTAAACTTTTTTTGTTTGTTGTTTTTAGATATACATGAAAGTAGAGTGTACTTTGGCATATTATACATACATGGAGTACAACCCATTTCCAATTAGGGTCTCATTCTTGTGGTTGTACATAATGTGAAATTACACTGGTCATGTATTTATTTATGAGCAAAGGAAAATTATGTCTGATTCATTCTACCATCTTACCTTAATAGACCCACCCCTCCTCCATCACTTCATTCCCCTTTGTCTAATCCAATGAAATCCTATTCTTTGCCTCCTACTCTCCCTTGTTTTGGGTTGGCTTGGCCTTTGTTATTTTGGTACTGGCTTATTTTGCCTAGCATGATATTTGCTGGTTCCATCTATTTACCTGCAAATGTCATAATTTTATTTTTCATTATGGCTAAGGAATATTACATTCTGTATATATACAACATTTTGTTTGTCCATTCATCTGTTGAAGGGCACCTAGGTTAGCTCCATAGCTTGGCTATTGTGAATTGAGCTGCTATAAACATTGATGTGGCTACATCACTGTAGTGTGCTGATTTTAATTCATTTGGCTATAAACTAAGAAATGGGAAAACTGGGTCAAATAGTGGTTCTAGTCCAAGTTTTCTAACAAATCTCCATAATGCTTTCTATAGTGGTTGCACCAATTTGCAGTCCCACTAGCAATGTATAAGTGGACCTTTTCCCCCATATCCTTGCCAACATTTATTGTTCCTTGTATTCTTAATAATTGCCATTTTGACTGGAGTGTGGTGGAATCTCAGTGTAGTTTTAATTTGCATTTCTCTAACAGCTAGAGATGTTGAATGTTTTTTCTTATATTTGTTGACCCTTTGTATTGCTTCTTCTGTGAAGTGCCTGTTCATTTCGTTTGCCAATTTATTAATCGGGTTTTTTGCGGGGGCGGCAGGGGAGGTGTTAAGTTTTTTTCAGTTGTTTATATGTCTTGGAGATTAATGCTTTATCTGAGGTGCAGGTGGCAAAGATTTTCTCCCATTCTCTAGGCTCTCTCTTCATGTTCTTGATTGTTTCCTTTGTTGTGAAGAAGCTTTTGAGTTTGATACTACCCCATTTATTGATTCTTGATTTTATTTCTTGCACTTTAGGAGTATTACTGAGGATATTGGATCCTGAGCCAACATGATGGAGAACTGGGCCTATATTTTCTTCCAATAGGTGCAGGATCTCTAGTCTAATGCCGAAGTTCTTGATCCACTCTGAGTTGAGTTTTACACAGGGTGAGAGATAGGAGTTCAGTTTCATTCTACTATGTATGGATTTTCAATTTTCACAGCATCATTTGTTCAAGAGGCTATCTTTTCTCCAATGTATGTTTCTTTCTACTTTCCAAGGTCTTCTCCAATTTCTTTCTTTAGTGATCTGTAGTTTTCATTGTAGAAGTCTTTCACCTCTTTTGTGAGATCAATTACCAGGTATTTTATTTTATTTTTTGAGGCTGTTGTGAATGGGATAGTTTTCCTGATTTCTCTTTCAGCTGATTCATCACTAATATATAGGAATGTAATTGATTTATGGGTGTTAATTTTATATCCTGATAATTTTCTGAATTTGTTTATGAGCTCAAGAAGCTTTCTGGTAGAGTTTTTTGGATCTTCTAAATAAGAATCATATCTTTGGCCAATAGAGATAGCTTGAATTCTTCTTTTCCTATTCATATCTCTTAAATTTATTTCTTTTGTTTAAATGTTTATTCGACAAGAGAAGAAACAAGACTCTCAGTACCATCAGTAGGAAGGGGAAAATCCTGAAGATGAAAAAATAAAGTTGGAGGTTGATTTTTTCAAAGGGGTAAAATTAGTTACCCAAAAGCTGTACTTAGGCTGAGTTCAGCATGTGCAAGGTCCTAGGCTCAGTCCATAGCACCAGAAAAACAAACAGACAAAGTCCCCCAAACTTTATCTACCCCTTGTAAATGGCAGTAGCACGGAAGTTATTATATCTGGGGATGGGAATGTACCCTGGTTCTGATGAGAAATGTTGTAGCAATTCTAGAAGAGGATCATGCTGAAGGGAAAAAAAAATCCCAAAGTACTAAACATCTATTTCGATGGTTTATAAGACAATATTTTATTTTCCAGTCTGATAAGGAAAGAAAATTCCTCTTCCTTTACCTTTGGCTCCAAATTTTCTTGAAATAAGTAAATTGGATTTTTGAAAACTTATGTTCTGTGTATTAAAGTGAATATATATTTAGGATAGGTTGATTAGAAACAAATAACATATTGCTTAACAATTGTTTGATCTCCTATATGCTTGCATGCAGACAAAAAGAATGTGTGTGTGTGTGTGTGTGTGTGTGTGTGTGTGTCTTGTCTGTTCATGGTTTCTAGAACCAACAGATACCGCTCAATGGAAAATGCGTATATTTTCAAACTTTACAGCTAAGTAACTAGATTTATAAAACAAGGACTAATTTCTATTCTCTATATGTTCAGCACTATTTTTATTGTATCCATACTTAAATGTTTCCATTAAAATTCATTAGAATCTGGTCACGCGGAATCTACACACAACATTCTGCTCCCCATTGGCAATCACTTAAGTCAGGGTAATGTGAAGTTAATGATGGCACACAGACTTGATTTTCAGCATGGAGTTGAAATTTGTTGCTTATTTCCATCATCAACTGAGAATTTCACATCTTATTGAAAACAAGTGAAAGCAAAAAAATAAAAGTAAAAAACTAAGGAAAAAAATTTCAACAGCAAAAAAGATGCAGAAAACAGCTATAAAAACTTCATCACATTGAAGAAAATGAAACCAGATGAATGTGTTCACTTACAAAAAAATGTTAGAAGTAGAAATTTGTAGGTGAATGCAATTTGTCCATTGTTTTAAAGATTTATCTGAAAGATAAATGATC
Source organism: Sciurus carolinensis (assembly GCF_902686445.1). Classification (NCBI taxonomy): domain Eukaryota; kingdom Metazoa; phylum Chordata; class Mammalia; order Rodentia; family Sciuridae; genus Sciurus; species Sciurus carolinensis. The sequence goes on from NC_062213.1 coordinate 84,182,529, forward strand.
AAAACAAAAATTAGTAACTATGTTGTGGTATTAATAAAAATGATTGCAGAAAAATATATATATGAAAATCATACTATAATGGAAGAGGTAAATGAAAACATACTGTTGAAAGTTTCCTATATGTGAAGTGTCATGATATGATTTGATAGTTATGAGATGTTACAGATCCATATGATAAATCCTGGAACAACCAGCAATAAACCAGAAATGTCTTCTGAATAATTTAAACTAGAGATCAAATGCAACACTAAAAATATTTAATCAAACATGACAGAAAAATATAAACAAAGATGAAACAAAGGATAAATGGGGCAAATCAAAAAAAAACAAGTTATAAATGGTAAACTGAAGCACAACTTTATTTATAATTATGATCAGTAAATAATCTAAAATTTCCAATTAAAAGCCAGAGATTATCAAATAAAAAAATCAAGATCCAGACATATCCTATCAAACCAATGCTCTTTCAGCATAATGACACAAGTAGGTCAAAATAAAAGCACAGAAAAACTTACCATGATACACTAATAATAGAGTTCAAGTGACTACATTAACATTCATAAAAATAAACTTTAAAACAAGAAATACTATGAAGAAAAGTATTTTTTATAATATTGTATATTTTATAATAATGAAATAAAATGTTAATTTAGAAAACGTAACAATCATATGCATATGATACTTATTAAATTTCCAATTAACAGGAACTCAAAGCAAAAAACTCATAAAACTGAAAGAAGAAATAGACATATCAAAAAATTAGTTGGAGATTTTAAAACTCTTCTTTCAGTAATTGATAAAGTAATTACAAATAAAGACAGAAAATAAGAATAACTAGAAAAATAGAACAATATTTTAATAAATGAGTTAATTGGCAATGATAAAGCAATCAACAAAACTCAGGAGAGTCCATATCCACTTTAACTGTAATGGAAGATGCACCAATATTTACTCTAGTAAGCTACCATTCTCAAGGCCGGCTCAGTGGCATGAGTGAGTCTGTTGTTCCAGCACTTGAAAGGCTTGGAAGACTTACTTAAGCCCTAGATTTCAAGATCAGTCTGTGAAATATGGCTAGACATCGTCTTACAATAAATAAATATAGCATAAAATGGTGTCAAATATTACTCATTTAAGAGGTAAAGGGTGACATTTTAATACACATGTATGATGTGCAGTGATCAGATCAGGGTATCACTATTTGTTCTGGTAGGAACACAGAAGATATGTATTAAATATAATTGTACCTTTAAAATGGGCCCATTTAATTTCTTGAAAATTATATCTCAATAAAGATGATTTTTAAAACCTCAGCAGAAATAACTACCTTGTTCATTCATATGATACAAGGTACACAGTTAGTAGATTAGTGGAGTTGGGGAAATACCAAAAATGCTATCCTTTCTTCTTTTTCACCCATTGAACTGGAATGAGAATGGAAAATATTTTGATATGCTGCCTGGACAGTCAGAAGGGAAGATGCTCAATTGAGTTATTTGAAAACTTTTTAAACTTTAAAACTAATATTTTCCTTTAGTGTTCCATGAGATTTCTAAATAAATTGAACATTTTGACTGGAAAAACTATATATATACACACACAGAAAATAGAAAAAAAGCAGAGATACAAATAGCTGATCACATGACTTTATTCTGGGCATAGAATCTGCTTTTCTGTCACAACTTTCTGTTTCAAGGAATATAGAAGACTGAATAAGAACCACATTCACTAAATCATATGCCTATTCCTTTGTTTTCTTTCTGAAGCCATTTATGCAGAAAAATCATCTCATTCATGCTTACTACATTGCTCTTTCAAAAGTTGATATCTGCCCTTTTTGTCCCTAGTTCAGTAAAAGTCCATTGTTTCTTCAAATGAAAGTGTATTTCATTCATGCTGGGGAAACTTTGAACTGCAGCAATTCATCCATCCATTCTTTTAACTGATGCAATATTGAATGCTTATTATGTACCAGTTGCTATGTGTTTGAAAGCATATTTTTGACCTCACATGTCACACATGTCAGATGATTATAATACATGCAGTAATGTAATCACAAGGCTCCAAATACCATGTTGGTGCTGAAGAAGGGCCCTTTGTTCAGTACAACAGGGAAGGGTTACAGCAATGTGACTTTGTATGGGGACTATCACTGAGATAGTAATGAAGCACAAGTTGTATAAAACTGTAAAGAAAATAAAGGACACTTGTGCAAAGCATCTATACTTTGCTAGGATTGACAAATGATGCACCAACCACTCCAGGCTTCTTATATAGGTCTGCTCCATGATTCATGGAAATTTTTGAACTGTGAGGTCTACTTCCCTGAGTGTTTTAAAATACTGAAAACTGAACCCTAATATCAGGAGAGCCTGATGAGCTTGACATCCTGGAAACTCATTGCAATCTTGGTAAAGTTCTTGTAAGTTAAAACATCTATTTTACTTTGACAAAAAACATTCTTAAAATAGCATACCTTCATAGGGGATTCTAATGGGCCATTTGTGGGGAAAAAATCAGATTAATCTCATAAAAATAAAGGCATTAACTCATATAATTTCCATTTTTTTTCCATTTTTTAAAAGGTTGCATTGCAAAGAATAGAGTAGAACATAAAACTTATTTAAGGTCTGCATTTGCTTTATTCAAATGTAGCCGCTGCTTTTAGGTGCTGTGGAACTCTTCAGTCTGAAATAAGATTAGTCGATGTACTCTATTGTTCTCATTCCACACTAAACATCCATTCTTTTTTTATTTGCTAGCTTTCAAACAATTTCAAGGTGATTATATTGTCTAGTTTTATGTACTGTAGAGAAAAGAGATACGCGAATTAAAATTTCTCAGGTTGGTAATCAGCACAATCACCACTCTTTTTAGAAGACATTTATATTCTGCATGGTAAACCCATGGCACTTATCTACAAGACAGTGAAAACATTATTTGACATGAGTGGACATAATTTATTAACAATTCCACCACCACATAAGTTTAACCTTTTCATAAATACCTAAATACATCATATTATAAGAGTATGAAGAGAAAATGGTAGTACAATAAAAATCAAAAGGATTCAGGAACAGACTGCATAACACTCACATAGATTATATCAACACACTTTAACTTGGGGAATTTTGCCCCTTACCACACTCTCCTCTTTTACAGCTCTGTGGTGTCAAGCATCTGTGCTGTGCTTGGATTGCCAAGTGATGTACCAATTACTTGAGCTTCTAATGCAGGTCTTCTTTATGATTCAGGGATAATAATAAGTAATGAAGTACATTTCCCCATGTTCTCTGTGCATTCCATGGCAGCTGATCTTAAAACCCAAAACAATACTGACTAAAAGGAAATAGTTCCCTGGGTTCAACTCCCAGCACCACAAGAAAATTTTTTTTCTATTTCTTATCCTTATTAGTAAATAACAAATAATGTTTATTTAAAATGCAAATGATTCAGTAAGTGTGGAAAATTTTAAATTAAATCACAAGTTGAAAAGAAAAAAAAAAAAAAAAGAAAGAAATAGTTATCCATTGACCAAAGATGACTCTCAGTTTCTGTGTAATGTGTTTCTAATTCAGCTGTGTCGCTCTGGAAGCAATGTCTGTCTGTGCTGTAATAGTTGAATCCTAAAAAGGAAAGCTAGTATACAGTGAGCTGTGGAATCATTATTTGATTTGGATAAGAAAAGACTTTTTAAAGCCAACTCCAATTCTATTGCAATAGCCTCCTCTAAATCACATGAAAAACACTTCTTCAACTCTTTCCAAGAATGGCATGGTGATATAAATTTCTGGAAAATCCTTATCATTGATATCCAATATTCATTTCTCCTGAGATAGAAATGATTTTAACTGAAATAAATAGTTTCTGTCTCATCTGTGTCACATACTCAACAAAATTGGAGGAAAAGATCAAATGGATAAATATAAACATTAGTCTAAATTATGTCAGAAGCCTCTTAATAAGATTCCTTGAATGCCTCACTATGTGTTAGGTACCTAATAACACTGAAAAGAAAATGAGGTTTATAGAAATAGTCATATGTATACATATAGTGATATGTATACATATGTGTATATATATATATATATATATAAGCTCAGTAATATTATTAATAATAGTTCTTATTTATCTCACTTAATTAATATTCATTTGGAGAATATTCATTTGGAAGACCTTGTCTCTTATTTTTCTTCCTATTAGTATTTGATGTATCTCAAATGTCTTCTTTATTTGGAAGGACCAAGTCACAAGACACCAAGTCCCTACCTTATGTTAGGTAGCAATGGGACCAAATAGATAGAATAAAATTTTAAAAGCTGATTTGGTTCACTGCAAACCCTTATTAGGAATAAAAGTGACAATAAATGCAAGTTGTAATCAACACATATAATTAACATTATGACTTCTTTAGTAAAAAGAACTTAGGAGACATATAGAAAAAAATGACTTGCTATTAACATATATTTGTCATTTTATAATTATTAGAATCATAATAATTACTATTTAAAGTAGAAAAGATGTGGTATAACATGTAATAATAATAATAAGATCAATGCTATATAATTACAGAAAGTATTGGACATTGCAGGTAACGTAAACATGATTAGAGCTAGATATAGATAACCAGGAAATCCAAATTGAATTATAACTAACAGGTAATGATCACTTCTTAAACACCTTTCACATAATGGTATGTTTTGGATAAGTGTCTCCCAAAGGTCCATGTATTAAGGCCTTGATCCCAGCCTGATGCACTATTGGAAGATGGTGGAACATTTATGTGGGTCCAAATAGGGAGACTTCTGACTTTCGAGAGCAAAACTTTGAAAGAGATGTTAGGACCCCAGACCCTTCTTCTCCCTCTCTTTTGTTTCTGGCTATGAAGTGAGGACTTCCTCTGCCACACATTTCTGCCATGATGTGCTGCCCTGCCACAGTTCCATGAGCACAGGGCCAAACCACCATGGACTAAAACCTCCAAAACTGTGAGCCAAAATAAGCATTTTCTCTGAAAAAAGTTGGCCACCTCAGCTATTTGTTATGGTAAAGGGAAGCTAACATGTATAGTAACTCCTTAAATTATTAGCAATTATATACCATAAATAACATCATTCCCATTTTAAAGATGAAGAAAATGAGGCACAAAATTGCACAGGACCGAGCCATGATCATCCTTCTTCTAAGTCTTAGATTCCTGTCCAGGGCAACCTCTGTGACATCTGGAGATGTTTCTCTCTTGGGAAAGTATTGGACATAGCAGGTAACCGTTATTTTATTAGTTGTGTAATAAATGTGATTGCTAGAAGCAATAAGATCTTCTAAAAAGTTAATTGGTCATATAGGGTAATGGATATAGATTTCCTCTGTGATACTCAAGGACAAAGGCCATCATATTCTTAGCTTAATTAAATTTGGTTTTATTTCCATCCACCAGATTGATGTGAAATCTGCCTTGCTTCATCAAACTGTCTGTTGAGGTTGCATTCAGGTAGAATTTAAATCAGGAACTGATACTAATTCTACCACATAACCTGGGGCAAGGCAGCTCAAAATTCTAAAGACTCTAGTTATTTGGAGGAAAAATCTTTCCAATTCCTTTCATCTATTTTTGCATAGACAACAAGAAAGGATTTGTACCTGAACAAGTTCTTTACCTATGTAAGTTTAAATTGCCAGGGGACTAGAAAAAACTAGCGTGGAAAAAAAATGAATATGAGGCAAGCTAAAATAAAGGACAAGTTTTGGTGATGGATTGTATTTTGAAAACATCTTCCTCTTCCCTCCCTTCCTGCCTTCAGAATACTGACAATAATCTGTGTCCAACATTGTTAAAGACCCAGGTTAGATTAGATAGCAAATAAAACAAGATCTTTACTATCACGTGCTTTTATATTGCCATTAGCACAAAGACATTAAGTAGTAAAAATATTAACACAAAGAAATAATAATAACTGGAGTGAGTAGAAAGGTGCAGTTCTTCAGATAACAGGCAGGAAAGGCCTCTGAGAAAGTGCCACTTCAGAATAGACTGGTAAATCCCAAGTGAAAAGGTATCAGAAAGAAAGAAACAATACTAGCAAGAGTCCTGTGGTTGAACAAGAACATGGATAAAAACCATGGCATGTGGAATATGATGGAGGAAGGGAAAAGAGGAATGGAATGAGATTTAAGAGAAAGGAAGGAACCAGAGTATGTGGAGCATCCTGACGATGGTAAGCTCTTCTCTTCTGCATATGCTTCAATTGAGTTGCCTATTCAGTACTGACACAGAAATACCAAGCATGCTGTGGATGAGTCTAAACCAAGGGAGGAAGTTGGTTTGTACTTAGGTGCCCAAGGTGGAGCCATAAATCAAGGCTTGCTGAATTAGCATCTCTGGCCAACATGCACCCATTTAGAACAGGTTTCCTATGGGATCCTTATGGTATTAAATTTATTAAAGTCAAAATTAGGGAAAGTGTCGAAGTTCTCCTGAGAGAGAATGGGTATTGAAAAATTAGAGTCACCAAATGTACTGCTTGGGGAGGTGTAGAGTGTGGCACCACAGCAGATAGGGACTGGGGATCTGAGCTGACGTCTGCAGGTGACCTGGAAGAGCCTATTATAGTGAAAGCCTGGTCAGCATGGCTATGTGGAGCCAGGAGGCCAATGTGAGGACAATAGAACAGCACTGTGTTTGACATCTACAGCATTCAAGAGGAAACAGGTATTACATCTTTGGGAGGAAAATTAACATAGAAATAGCTTAGAGATAGGTTATCAACACACTGTGAATATTATTTATTTATGCATAGTTAGCTGCATCGTTATTTCATATTTTAGAAAGTTTCTTAAAATTTATATTTTTCCTTAAAATAAAAATTATTTGATACATTAAACTTTATTTTCTTTTATTTACTTATGAATATACTTCCTGTAATTTACTGATCTGTTATTTGTTTCAAATGACAGACTGCATGGCATAAATGGAACAATGGTTAACTTTCAGTAAAGATTAAATATAAAAATGTTCTATTTGGTTCATTGACTCTATAAAATAAATGCAAGAATTAGACTCTGTTGTGTTTTGATTTTTTACTGAAGACAATAAATTTACATTATAAAGAACAAATTTTCCATCATGGTAAATTGCCTATTCACTATGAATGGACTATCCCATGTTTATGTACACTTTTCAGAGGATCTGTCTGATGGTTTAAGCTCCATGGCTAAAATGGTATAATGCATAATTATGAGCAGCCACATGATAAATTTTATTTGATTGAATTATACATTTAGGTGTATGCATTTATAAATTTTTGTATATCACATACACATACACGTATATATATTCACAAAAACATATACTTACTTGCATATCTAAATACAGATGCATATATAATTACATATGAATGCATGCACATTTGTTGACATGCAGAAAATTTATAGATTTTTGCTTGTGACGAAGTTTTGGTAGTAAATGCGGAATATGAAAACTAAATTTCTCTGTGCCCAATCCCCCCCAAAAAAAGAGGTATAAAAATATGTCTGTGCCAAGAAATCCATCAAGTTCAAGTTCATTGCAAGGCACTGCTGAAACTGTCTGAATTGTTATAGAATTTATACAAAGATGTATTATACTTTCAGAAAGTATTCCTGAATCCTTATCACTGATTGTGATAGTTAATATTTGTTAGCTTCCACCATGAAGTGATTAAAGAAAATCTGACTTGCTTTGGCCCATGAACTCTTGAAAATGAGTTCAAGGTACTGAGACACCAAATATGAAAACACATAAGGACCAGATCATGTTCTATAACAGAGATCTGACCCATAATCTTTGCTGCAGCTGATCCAGGGAGCCCAACCACAACATCTGCCATAGTAAGCCTAGAGGGTCAGAAAATTGGTCAATTTCTCTAGTGTTACCTTTTTCAACTTAGCATAAAACAGAGAAAGCCAATTGCTCCCCTAGCCAGTCACTTAGGACATAGTGCTGTACTGAGGCAGATCCTGTTTCTCAGCTCTCATCAGTGGCACCTGCAGCTGCCGCTTTTTTCCAGTATAAAAGTGTCCCACTCCTCTGCTTATCAGTGAGTGTGATTAAGGAGAACTGCCTCCCTTGCTGAGCACATTTTGAAAAACTTTGTTTTTTTTCCTTTGGGTGGCCCTTGTTTATTCACTCTGTTTTACTTACCCATAAAATAGTATATAGCTGATACAAAAGATTGTGAAGATTGAGTTATAATGAGTGTTCAGGTGCTTGGAATTTATCTGATGACCCAAATAGCAAACTGTAGATCTCAGAGACTTGCTTATCAATATTCTAGTAGTTCCATACTTTCCTAGGCTGTTGCAGTTAGGCCTGAGTCTGAAGAATTGTTCCATAGCTTGCTAAATCCCTCTGCTTTCTGCCACAGTGATCAGTGGTGTATCAGGAGAACAAAGCTCTGTTAGTCACGCAAATAAGTTGAGTGAGACACATACCCCCAATTTTAACAAATTGGATTATTTTCCAAATGCTATGAGTGCAATACATCCAAGACTCTCTTGTATGATGCATTAACAATGAACAAATACATAATGACCTAAAAAGAGCCAACATGTTTTAAAAATGTGTTATCTTTCATAGGAAATTCAGTTACTTTGACTAATAAAAATAGTCTTTGAATATTTTTTTCATACTGGGATTAGGTGTTCTATTCTACTGCTTTTCATTAGCTCAATTAAAAATTTCCAATCAAGTAACACAAACACAGTTGGACTTGGTGGCATACAGCTGTAATCCTAGATACTCAAAGACTGAGGCAAGAAGATCACAAGTTCAAGGCCAGACTCAGCAACTTAGACCCTGTCACAGAGTAAAAAAAATAAAAAATGAATGGGGATGAGGCTCAGAAATTCATTGCCCATGAATTCAATCCCCAGTATGGTAAAATAAAAAATAATGGAGACATGGATCCAGGTAGTGACTGTGAAACAGTGAAAGATAGTTACATAAGACTTTAGGACCTAATTTAGAGTCCTCAGAATCCTCTGCAGTGTTTGAAGATGTTTAAGGTAAGTTACAAATGTTTTGAGTGCTTCTATCTCACTGTATCAGATGTTTGTCTTCTTATCAGTTTTGATATCCGTATGTATAAAATCGTAGACACATAGGATCATAATTGAGGTTGTGACAGAAATACTGCAGTGAAGTATTTGTCTATAAATGAGGAAGTGAGAAATATTAAGACACTATTGTTCCAGAAAGTTCAAAGTTTTCATATAAATGAGCAAAATCTGAGTTACAAATGATTATCAGTAAACTAGTTACTACACAAGGTATATATACTATTGTAAAAGCAAAATGTTTCACTGATTCATAAAATATAAGAGAAACTAGTACATCTGGAAAAGAATCAAAAGTTTATATCTAAGACAATTGCACCCAACAGATCAAACTGTTTTTGCATTCTTATACTCTGTGAATGCAGTTTATATATAATATATATATAAAACCAATTATTGAAGCCAATAATAGTTCACATATTAATTGTTCTAAGGATTGTGTTATAAGAATCATTTTTATTTTGTAATTTCAAAACAACTGGAATTGTCATTGTGGACATGTATTCATTTGCTATTGAGACTACTGAAACCTAGGAGAGAAAAAGACAACCCTTAAGAGAGTGTCATGTGAATGAGAGCCACTCAATTCAAACACAACAGAGTTAATAAAGAAACATTAAGAAAATGTGCTTAGGATATGCAATATATTAAAATGAGTCTATTGAGTCTTTAATCCAACATATGTATCTTTAGAGGTGCAGATTTAAATCACATAGATAATATTTGGACATCTTTTATAACATATTTAGTTTCCTTTGGCTTGTAGTCTTGACTATTTTTCCTGATATTTGAATCCTAAGACTTATGTCATAATTTTGGTTTTCCTAAAAAAAATGAATTGAAAGGAAAAGACAAAAAAATTGATGTTTTATTGGAATATCATGAATCAGGCTAAATTGAAGTATATGGATTCATAAAATATATCAATCAGATCTAAATTCTTTTGGTTCAATGAAGTAAATAAATAAACCCATACTACAATTTATAGCTTAGGTTATCCTTGTATATTTTGGCTGGATATGAATATTCACTAAAAATTTTGAAGAATTTCCTGTGAATCAAAATGTCTTAAAGGTCAAGAGATTAGAAAAAGTACACATTTACAACTGTATTTAGTGTCATTTAAAAGAAATCTTTGACAATCTTAAAGATACTTAATGATATGCACAATTTATCATTTTATTCCCTTATATATTTCAGTGTAATAAATTTGGTGATATTAATACTTTTGCTTTTATAGGAAAAAAGACTTATTTTAAAGTTTGTAAAGGAATAAAAGGTTTCCAAACACAAATTAATGAGAAAGTTCACCATTCTGTCTTATTAATTATTACAACCATTTTAAATGCAATAATTTATTTTTTAAAAACCCAAGGAAGTAATTCACTATCATACATAAAAACCTTACAAAATACTGGTTTTGACAGTGCAGCTACACTTTTATAGTTTTGTCAATTTCCCACAGATTTCATCAAATTGACATACTATTACTTGAGTACTAGTGATTTATTTTTAGTTTGTTTTTGTAAAAATATGTCTTTCATCTTAAGCCATAATATAGAGAAAGGTGTTTCTTTTAAGAATAAAGGAAGGTACTATGCCTCCCTAACATACAAACATAATTTATAATGTTGTATATCCTGCTATGGAACCATTTGAACAGAGGTGGATATTGTACACATTTTGTTTTCCTTGCATGTTCATTGAGCTCTTATTTTTTAAACCTTACATTGATTCACATAGTAATTAAGACTAGAAATTAAATAGAATGAATTGGTAAGGTTCTAATATGTATATATCAAATTACAAAGTGTTCCACCACTCATGCAAATGTCTTTCCTTAAGTTCTGATGTTACCTATCAAATAAATAGAACACATACGAAGAAAGCCATATAATGAATATTCATTTAATTTGTATCTGAAATATACAGACTATAAATATAATTTCTAAGACTGGATATTATTTAAATATATATATATATATATATACACATATATATATACATATATATATATATATATATGAGCATATGTGAACTAAAGTTCGACAAGTATATTTGTATTTCCAAACACTTTGCATTCTGTCTCTGCAAAACCTAGCTCCAAGAAAAGAGGCAGGCATTGCTAAAAACCACCATCAATGATTTCTTTACCATGTAAGTATCCTTTGTAAGAGTCATTCAATATGGGTCTTAGTTAATTTCTTTGCTAATTATCCTTTCTCCGCTGCAAACGTTAACCTGGTTTAAATCTTTAGCACTAAAAAAAAGAAAGGTAAATATTTGTAGTAAAATATCTTGCTAAAAACAAAAAAGAATCACAAAGGAGTCTTACAATATTTATTCCCAAATATTAATAAAGCTCTATTTTTAGGTGCACCTTCACATTTACTATACCCAATGCAAAAATTGTCACATAACCATGTAACTAGTGCACTACATCTTAGACTTTCACTGTAAATTTAAGAAAAAAAAAAATTGCACTTACTTTACTGCTAGATTGTCATGAGTCACACCCTTTTGACACATCTTTATTTTGTTCGGTTATCCATGCAAATGAATTGCACTTCTTTTCCATAGATGCTAAAGATTTTTAGGCATGATGATAGACATTGAACCTCATCAGCCAATTGATAATTGGTTTCTCAAAATATTAATATTATTTGTAACCCTTTTCCAAATCACATGATAGGGTCTAGATTCAAGAAAATTTAGGGGATTAGGTGAAGGCTTATCCACAATTACTCCTATATGTATAAAGTTTTCAAAGAAAGAAATGTAATTAAATAACATTTATTACATATTTAAACTAAGCTACAATACTAGAAATTTTATAAGAGTATTTAATTTTTATAGCACTTATTATAAGGGAGCATTTTTGTCACAATTTTATGGTGGAAGAGATTGAGTTTCAGCAACAATGACTAATTTCTCAAGACTAAATAGTCAATTAGTTGTCTAACCCTGATTTGAATCAAAGTCTATTTATAGGCCCCAAATTGGACTGATTGTCCCCAAATGAATTACAAAACAAAATGCATTTATTTCAGTTGTAGAAGATAATATAACTGGGTAGTATTGCTGCTTTGGAGTGGCAGTTTGAGATTACAAATCTGGACACAAATGAGTTTAGTATCTACTGTCTTTCATCATAGCACCCCTCTCCTCTAACATTGCAAATCAGCAACAATATTCAGCTACCATCTTCAAAATCTTTCTAGGATGTTTTACTCTCATGAATTTTCCTGAATTGAAAACCTGTTATTTTTCTCTCTAGATCTTACATTCTTTTAGGACCCAACTCATATCTACTGGACTTTTTTTTTTCCCCAAAAAAATTTTTTATGGGCATATCTCCTGCTCTTGTGAAACTTTAAAGCCTATTTTCATGCTGGCAATAGTGACCATGGGCCCATCAGGCCATAGATTCAGGCAGTGGTGGGTAGGTACTATGATATGAAATGAGATGTTCCACTGAAAATGAGGCTGAAGTCTTCAACAGGATGAGAGCTGAGGCAGGGGAGTATACATGGTTTCCATGTGGAGAAGAAAGACTGTCACTAGGCTTCTGGAAACAATCAAGAAATAAGGGGAGAGAAGAGAAGAGGAACTCAGGGCTTGTGTCCAACCCTAGAAGGAATAGTCCAGATCAGTTTCCAAGACTTGACTACGTTAGATTCCTCCCATAGGTACAATGATGCATTTATACCTTTTGTGTCTGGCTTATTTCACTTAGCCAAACATTCTCAGGTTTCATTTCTGTTGTCTCAAATAGCAGGATTTCCTTGCCCTTTCAAGGCTGAATAAGATTCTATTCTATGTATCCACATTTCCTTTAGCCATTTGTCTTTTCAATAATGCTGAAGTTGCATTCAATTACTAGTTATTATGAATAATGCTACAATAAAAGTTGATATGCAAATATTCTATATGGTTTTTAAAGTTATTTTGAATATATACTCAAAAGTGGGATTACTGGATCATTTAGTAGTTCAATTTGCAATTCTTTGAGGAACCTTCATCCTGTTATCTATAGTGCCTGAAACCATTTTACATTCTTATTTACACAGTAGGGCAGGGTTCTAATTTCTCCATATCCTTGTCAACACCTGGCATTTTTTATTTTTGGAAACTGGCCATCTTAATGTGTATGAGGTGACATCTTCTTGTGTATTCAATCTGTAATTCCCTGATGATTACTGATATATCTTTTAATATGTTATTGGACATAATAAATTTTTTTGGAGAAACATTTATTCAATTCTGCATTTTTTAAACATTTTGTTGTTGCTAATTATAGGAGTTCATGGCATGTTCTGGACATTAACTTATTAATATATTATCTCTGTCTGTTCACTCTGCTGAGTATTTGTATATTGCAAGGATGATTTCAAATTTGATATAGTGACTTTCATCTATTTTTACTTTTCTTAACTACTTTTGGTGTCATGGCTAATAAACCATTGCAATATGAGACATAAAATGTCATCTATGCTTTTCTTCTTGTTTTCATCTAGTGTTTTATAATTTCAGTCTTATATTTAGACCATAATGAATGTTCAGTTAACTTCTAAATTATATTATATAAGGCAAAAGTCCAACTACCTTCTTTTGTATGTACATGTCCAATTTTCCCAACACTGTTGGAGATGCTTAGATTCCCCCATGTGTAATTTTGGCACCTTCTAAGATTATTTGACATGTACGGGAAGATGTATTTCTGGACTTTATATTGTGTTCCACTGGGCTATATATATAATATATATATATATATATTATATATATATATTATATATATTTATTTATGCCAGAACCACATTGATTACCATAGCTTTGTATTATGTTTTAAAATCAAGTATAAGACCTCTGGCTTTGTTTTTCTTTCTCAAGATTATTTTTGCAGTTTTGGGTCCTTTGGCATTCCATAGGAATTTTAGGATTTTTTTTTCTATTTTTGCAACTTAGATCTTAACAGGGACTGCACTGAATATGTAAATTAACTGCACGATGTGAACAATATTGCCTTCCAATTCATGAAAATGAGAGGTATTTCCTTTCCTTTTTCATCTGTAATTTCTTTCATTTATATTTTATAGTAATCCATATACAATATTTTGCTTCTCTGAATTTTTTCTCTAAGTATTTTCTTATTTCAGATGATATTATAAGCAGGATATTTCCCTTAATTTAGGATTTCCTTCATTTTAGGATTGTTGATTGTTGATGTATAGAAGTGCATCTGATTTTTGCATGTTGATTTTTGCATACTACTGTGTAGCTAAATTATTAGTTCTAACAAGTTGTTTTTGGGTAGGTGCATGCATCTTTAGTGTTTTCTACATATAAGGCCAGGTCATAGGCAAACAGTGAAACTTTGGTTACTTCAGATATCATTTCTTTCTTTCTCTTGATTAATTTTTCTGGCTAGGACTTTCAGTACCATGTTGAATAGAAATAGTGAGAGTGGAATCTTTGCTCATTTCTGATTTTATAATAATAAATTTTAGCAATTTACCTTTAAATAGGATGCTAACTTTGGACTTTTCATGTATGCCCTTTATTATTTTAATCTATTCATAGTCTGTTCAGTGTTTTACTCATGAAAGGTGTTAAAATTTGTCAAGTGCCTTTTTACATCAATAAGATGATAATGTGATTTTTGTCTTCCTTTCTCTTACTGTGATATATGATATTAATTTTCATATATTGAATCATCCTTACATTCTAGGAATAAATCATACTTGGTCATGGTGTATTATCCTTTTAACATGTTGAATTTTTTTTGCTAGTATTTTGTTCAGGATATTTACATCAGTATTCATCAGTAATATTGGTCTACAGGTTTACATGCAACATATTTGTACAGTTTTAGTATAAGGGTAATGTTGTTCTCATAGAATGAGTTTTGGAAGAATTTGAGAAGGGTTGGTATTAGTTCTTCTGTAAATGTTTATAGAATTTCCTCGGGAAGCCATTTGGTCCTGGACTTTTCATCATTGGGATGTTTTTGATTATTGAATCAATGTCATGTGTAATTCAATCTTGATACATTGTATGTTTCCAGAAATGTGTCCATTTCTTCTGTTATCTAAAATAATTGGCATATGATAGTTTACATTTACCATCAGTTCCAATATCTCCTCTTCTATCTATCTATCTATCTATCTATCTATCTATTATCTATCATCTGTCTATCTATCTAATTGTTGTTATTTGAATGTTTTGCTTTCCTATGTCAGTTTGGCTAAGAGTTTGTCAATTTCATTGATCTTACAAAAGCAATTCAGGTTTTGTTTTGTTTTGTTTTGTTTTGTTTTTGTTAATGTTTGCATTAATTTTTAAGTTTTCCATTTCATTTTTCTGATACATTCCTTATTATTACCTTTCTTCTACTACAGCAGGTTCAATTTTATTTTTTTCATTCCATGAGTTATGAAGTTAGGTTGTTAATTTGAGGTATTTATTTTTTATAAATTTTCCTCTTAGTAATATTTTTTTGCTTCATCCATAGACTTTGGTATGTTGTGTTTGAATTATCATGTGTCTCCACATAATTTCCAGTTTCCCTTTTAATTTCTTATTTGATGCATATGTGGTTCAATACTGTGTCAATGTATATGTGTGTATGATTTTCCTTTCTATTTTTTTCCATGTATTGACAATTTTATTCCACTGTGGTCAGAAAGGATACTTGGCCTGATTTCCACCTTCTCAAATTTGTGAAGACTTATTTTCTGCTCTAAAATGTGATATATTCTTGAGATTGTTTTGTGTGCTCTTAAGAAGAATGTTCACTGTGCTATCATTGGTGAAGTTCTCTGAATGTGTCTGGTTTAATTGGTCTACCATGCTGCCGATATCTCATTTCCTTATTGGTTACAGTTTGATCCACCCATTACTTAAACTGGGCTATGAAAATATATTATGTGTTAAAATTTTTCCCTTCAAATCTTCAGGTATTCATTTCATATACCTAGATGTGCCAATGCTGGGTACACATATTTCACAATTATAATATCTTCATGATGAATTGACACTTTTATCATTGTATACTATTCTTCTTCACCTTTTTGACAGTTTTGCATAACATGTATTTTGTGTGATATGAGTATGGTCTCCTCTATTCTATTTCAATTAGTATTTTCGTGAAGTAAGCTTTTATATTCTTTCACTTTCAGCTTATATTTATGTTTAAATATAAAAGGAGTATATTTTGTATATAACATATATAGGATCTTTTTCTAATCCATTCATTTACTCTATCTTTTTTGAAAAGTAGAATAATCTACTTGTACTTGGTAGGGAAGGAGTAATAGAGGAGTAATTATCAATTTAAAATATTTTCTACTTTTTTTTCCTCTCTCTTCTCTCACTGCCTTTGTGTTTCACTGACTTTTTGTATTGACATGCTCTGAGTCTTTTCTCTTTCTTTTACATATCTTCTATAGGCATTTTCTGTGTGGTTCCTAGGGCAACTACAAAAAAACATCTTTTAGGTATAAAAATCTATTTTAACTTGATAACTTTAATTACATATAAAAATTCTACTCTTTTACATCTCCCACACCCAATTTTATTATAAATTACATCTTTTTATAGTTTGTATTAATTTACTCTCATTTTATACTTATAATTATTTCATGCTTTTATCTTTTTTCATTCTGCACCAGAATTAAAACTAATTTATAGACAACCATTCCAGTATTACAAGGTCATGTTTTTCTATATATTTACTTAAATCAGTGACCATTATATTTTCATAAGCTTTCTTATGTTATTGTCTAGTGTACTTTCATTTCAACTTAATGGCTTCCCTTAGTATTTCTTGTAAGGAAAGACTGAGAGTGATGAATTTTCTCAAGTTTCATCTGGCAAGGTCTTTATTCTCCATCATATTTTATTCATATATATAAATCATATAGGATATGAGCTTCATTGTGGTATATTTATATATACATAAAATCTATTTTGATCATTTCTAGCCCTGCTTTCACCCTTACTCTCCCCTTCCCCATTGATCCCCTTAATCTTTTCAAATAACCTTCCTTCTGATTTCATGTCAGCTTTCTCTTTTTAAATTACATATATGAGAAAATATGAAATACTTGTCTTTCTGAGTCTAGCTTATTTCACTTAATATGATAATCTCTATTTCCATCTGTTTTTCTTGCTAATGACATGATTTTGTTCTTTACTCATTCATCAACAAATGAGCCCTAGGCTAATTCCACTACTTGGTTTTTGTGAATTGTGCTGTAAGAAACATGGAATGCAGGTCTCTTCATAGTATGCTAACTTTAATTCCTTAAAGTGTGTACCCAGGACGACATTGCTGAATCATACAGTAGTTCTGTTTTGAGATTTTTGATGTACCAGCATACTGACTTTCATAGTGATTATGCTAATTAACAATTCCAACAACGCATAAAGTTTCTTTTCACCCCACATCCTCACCAACATTTTTTTTTTTTTTTTGTATTCTTGATTGCTATTCTGAATGGGTTAAAATCAAATCTCAATGTAGTTTTGATTTGCTTTTCTCTGGTGGCTAAAAATGTTGAACAGTTTTTAATATGATGATTGACCATTTACCCTTCTTCTTTTGAGAAGTACCTATTCAATCATTTACCCACTTCTTGATTGAACTATTTGGTTTTTCACTGTCAAGTTTTGCAAGTTCCTTATATATTCTGAATATTAATCCTCTGTTGGAGGAATAGTTGGCAAAGATTTTTTCGTATTCTTTAGGATATTTCTTCTCTCTTAATCACTCCCTTTGTCCTGCTGAGGCTGTTTTATGAAAAGTGATCCCATTTGTCAATTTCTGATGTTGTTTCCTGAGTTATTATGTTATGGGCTGATTTGAAAATTAGCCCAAACTTACCCCATTTTGTTCAGACACCTCACCCTGTGTGAAATTGGTCCCCATTCCACATGAGTCCACCCACATAGAAGCTAACACCTCCACCCCAACCCACTTGCACCTTGACCATAATACCCTTGCTCTGTTGGACTAATGCCAAATTATTTTATTGAGAATGTAATTTCTGAGAATATGACTATATGACTCTTTTTTGTAATTTTCCATTTGTATGAAATGCACCTTATAAATATGATTGCTTCCCTTGATCCCCCTTTTTTATGGTTTTAGGCCTTATAAGCATACTCCTATCCCTAATCAGCATC
This sequence comes from Sciurus carolinensis, assembly GCF_902686445.1. Classification (NCBI taxonomy): domain Eukaryota; kingdom Metazoa; phylum Chordata; class Mammalia; order Rodentia; family Sciuridae; genus Sciurus; species Sciurus carolinensis. The sequence continues at coordinate 84,200,808 of NC_062213.1, forward strand.
GAGGGTTGCAGAACTGCTTGGTTCTCTGCACACTTGCTCCAGCTGGAAATAAAACTTTTGTCTTTACTTTCAAAGGACCCAGAGAATTATATGGAAATTTGGAAATAGCACCTTAACAATTAGACACCTATTCAGGAAGTCATTCCCTGTGACTTTCTAGAACTCTTCCCTATTTGCTCCTAGTAGTTTCAAAGTTTCATATCTTATGCTTAGTTCTTTGATCCATTTTCAATCACTTTTTGTACAGAGTGATAGATAGGAATCTAGTTTCATTTTTCTCCATATGGATATCCAGTTTTCCCTTCACCATTACTTGAAGAGGCTGCCTTTTCTCCAATATGTGTTTTTGGCACTTTTGTCAAGAATCAGATGTCTGTAGCTGGTGAGTTTGCTTCTGTGCCTTCTATTATTTTATTTCACCGGTTTGTGTATAGTATATTTTCATGCCAGTACCATGCTGTTTTTAAGAGGAAGTTTTGTTCTATATAGTATTCTTGCTGGAATTTTTTTTTTTTTTTTTTTTTTTTTTTGGTAAGTGGGGGATCAAACTTACCCCTTGTAAGTGGGGGTGCCTTGTACATGCTAGAAAAGTGCTCTGCTACTGAGCTACACCTTCAGACCTTCAGTGCTTTTTATCATTCCTCTCTTTACTGGTCTGTAATGTTTCTGCAGAGAAACATAGTGGTTTCTTTTTACATAACATGTTGTATTTTTTTAGCCACATTTAAGGTTCTTTGTGTCTCAATATAAATCTCTTTGTGTTCTACCTCTTTGGGGACTTTTGGATGTCTTGAATGTAGCTATTTAACTCCCTAGATTTAGGAGACATTCAACCATTGTGGTTTTAAATAAGTTCTCTGCCTGCTTTTCTCTCTATTCTCATTCTGAGACTCCATTAATCTACATATTACTCTTTTTGATGATATTCCATAATTCCCTAAGGTCATTTTTTACTTTTCATCACTTTTTTTTTTCTTTTTTTTCCTCTCAGTGAATTCAAATAACCTGCCTTCATGTTTACTGATTCTTTCTCCTGCTTGAACAAGTCTGCTTTGGAACCCCTTTAAATCTTTTTAAGTAATTTTTCTATGGAGCTGTTGTATTCTTCAGCTCAGGAATTGTTGTGGTTCTCTTTTATAGTTTGTTTCTCTTCAATGATTTGTTGTTTTGTGCCTATTATTTTTCTCTGATTTTATTTGGTGTCTCTATATATTTGTTACAAAATCCTGGTCCTATCCCCCATGCTAATCCAATAAGGAGAAAAAGGAAAAAGAAATTTTATTGCTTTACTAGCAAAGGAGAAACACAGGGGACTCCTGTGCTTGAGGCTGTGATTCTCCCCATCAGGGATAACAGGGGTTTTTAAAGAGGTGAATCAAAGGCTACATTTTATGTGCTCTCTGTCAAGAGTCATAATTCACTTGTTAATTTGGAACATAATTGTTTCTTAGATCTTTTGATGACATCCCCAAGTCTGAATTACTTCCTTCCTGTGGTGAATGTGTGCTCCAGGACAGATAACTCTGCCCAGAATGGGTAAGAAAGGTAATCCTGTTCTCCCTGAGATTGGGGGCAGGGGTGGGAATTGGGGAGGAGGAGGAAGAAAGAAAAAATATATATATATATCCATTTTAAAAATAAGTCCTGAAAAGGGAGCTAAACCGCAGCCATGACAGGCTGCATTTAGGGCATGAAAGATTTCAGGCCTAGATAGCCGATTCCAGGAAGGCTACTAGATTAGGACTGGCCTTTGGCAAACAACCAATCCGGAGCTAACAAGCCAATGCCTAGCATTCCATACCATATATGTCAAAATGTTAAGACATGGATACCCTAAGCCAATGGAAACATGCCAAACCACACATGTTGGAAGATCAGCCAACTGTGTACTTTGCTTTGTTCAAATTTCCCACTCTACTGTTGAACTCATAAAAATCCCACTGAATCCAGACTCGGGACTCTCAGCCAGTACCTGCTGTGTCAGTGAATGCTGTGAGTCCAAGCTGGAGCTTGCAATAAAGACCCTTTTGCTTTTGCATCGGAGACGGCTCCCTGTTGGTCTTTGGGGATTCGCGATCTGGGCACAACAGTTGGAGGCTCGTCCAGGATCCCCCAAGACCCCCGGGACTCCCGAACCAGAGGTGTCGATCACCAGCTGGTAAGTGTGTCTGTCTTTGTGTGTGTGGCGCCTTTTCCCCTGAAGAACTTAAAACTGGTCAGGTTCCTGTAGAGGTCTTTTGTATTAGAGTTGGCAGAGGACCTAGGCGGACGCGCTGGAGGGTCGCCAACGGAGGGTCTTGGAAGACGTTCCAGGCCCTCCTGAAGGGAATGTAAGTCCCCCTGAAGAACTTGAAATTGGTCAAGTTCCTGTAGGATTTGAAACTGGTCGTGGGTCGCTCCTGCGTTAAGGCGTGAGGCCGTGGGTTTACTTTTGGTTCTGTTTTAGGTCAACCTCTGGCATTTTTCTGTTCTTCTTTTGTCTGTTTGTTTTCTTAAGTCTTTTGTTTGTGACTCTTTTTTGACTGACAACATGGGACAAACTCAGACGACTCCCTTGACTCTGGTGACTGATCATTTTAAGGATGCGTGCGCTCGCGCTTATAACCTCAGTGTGGACATAAAGAAAGGAAAACTAAGGATTCTTTGCAGATCCGAATGGCCCACTTTTGGAGTAGGTTGGCCGCCTGAGGGAACCTTTGATGTTTGGAAGATCAGAAGTGTAAAAGCAAGGGTCTTTCTCAGAGGACCCAAAGGGCACCCAGAACAAATCCCCTAGGTTTTGGTCTGGGAGGATCTTGTCAAAAATCCCCCTCCCTGGTTAAAACCATTTATTCCAGCAGGAAAGATTCTGGCACTAAAGACACAATCTGCGGAGGAAGATCGCCCCAAACCTAAACCCTCTGCTCCCGCGCATTCTTCGTGCTGTAGTTTTCAGGGAGGCACGGAGGAAGAAGTCATCTTTCCTCCCCCATATCAACTCAGGGTTCCGGCACTCCCTGAAAACCAGCCCCACTGGGCTGGCGCAGCTGCGGCCACCCAACAGGTCGCAGGACCAGCAGCCGGTACCCGAGCAAGGAGCCACTGGGCAGGCTCCCCTACTGCTCAAGGACCAGCAGATTCAACGGTCCTTCCCCTCAGGGCCATGGGGCCCCCTGATGAGGAGGGAAACCAGCAGTACCATTATTGGCCCTTTGCCACCTGTGATCTCTATAATTGGAGGTCCCAAAATGCCCGATTTTCTGACAATCCTAAAGATTTAGTCTTTTAGATACCGTCTAGTTCACCCATCAGCCGACCTGGGACGACTGTCAGCAACTCCTCCAGGTCCTTTTCACAACAGAGGAAAGGGAGCGTATCCAGATGGAAGCCGGGAAATTGGTTCCAGGAGACAATGGGCAAGCGACCACCAACCTAGACACCATCAATGCTGCTTTTCCTCTGTCTCGTCCCGCCTGGGACTTCAATACAACCGAAGGTAAGGAGAGGCTCCGGGTCTACCACCAGACTCTAATGGCGAGTCTCAAGGAGGCTTCACGAAAGCCCACCAATTTGGCCAAGGTAGGTGATGTGCAGCAAGGTAGAGAAGAGAGTCCAGCCGCCTTCTTAGAAAGACTTATGGAGGCTTTTAGGCAATACACTCCTATGAACCCAGAAGCCCCTGAAATGAGGGCTGCGGTGATCATGGCATTCATTAACCAGGCAGCCCCAGATATCAAAAGGAAACTGCAGAAGATTGACAGGCTAGGAGAAAAGAGTATACAGGACTTGATGGCAGTGGCAGAGAGAGTTTACAATAACCGTGAGACACCGGAGGAAAGACAGACTCGGATGATAGCGGAAGAAAGAAAAGTTAGGGTAACTGAAAACGCCAGGCAGGCCTACAACATGGCTAAAATCTTATTTGCGGCTACTGCAGAATCTCCCGGAGAAAAGAGGAAACAACTAAGGCAGTTAGCAGCTGGGCAAGACAAGGACCAATTCAGGCCTAGAGTGCAGAAAGACCAATGTGCCTACCGCAAGAAGATAGGACATTGGGCACGGGAATGTCCCAGTAAGGCAGGGAGAAAAACCCAAGATCTTGAAGGTAGACACAGGTGCTGGTGACGGAATCTGGGGACATCAGCGACTAGGGGGGACAGGGTTCGGTTCCCCTCCCCGAACCCAGGGTAACCCTTAAAGTGGAGGGGACCCCCATCAACTTCCTGGTGGACACAGGGGCCCAAAACTCAGTATTATTACAACCTCAAGGCAAATTGTCCACCAAGACTTCTTGGGTACAAGGGACCACTGGGATGAACAAATACTCATGGACTAGCCGAAGAACAGTGGACTTAGGCATGGACCAGGTATCCCACTTGTTCATGGTAATCCCAGAATGCCCATACCCACTCCTAGGGCGAGACCTGCTCACCAAGATGGGGGCCCAAATTAGTTTTGGGCCTGAGGGAACATCAGTCTTAGATTCATCTGGACAATCCATCCGGGTGCTTGTGATTAGAGGATGAGTACCGGTTGCATCAGGTCCCGGAGCCACCCAGTGATAACATGGACTATTGGCTCAGAGCCATTCCTCAAGCTTGGGGGGAACAGGTCTGGCAGATCATCGCCCACCCCTCTATATTGAATTGAAACCGGGAGCTGAACCTGCCTGAGTCCGCCAATATCCAATGACAAGGGAAGCCAAACTGGGAATCACACCTCACATCAGGCGCCTGCTGGAGGCGGGAATCCTGAGACCATGTCAGTCAGCCTGGAACACCCACCTGTTGCCCGTCCGCAAGCCCCATTCAAATGATTACAGACCAGTACAGGACGTGAGGGAAGTTAACAAGAGAGTAATGGATGTGCACCCGACAGTCCCCAACCCGTACACCCTCCTCAGCTCCCTCCCTCCTAACCAACAATGGTATACAGTGCTAGATCTTAAAGATGCCTTTTTCAGCCTACCATTGGCTCCCAAAAGCCAAGACATCTTTGCCTTTGAATGGAGTGACCCTGACAAGGGAATCAGTGGACAATTGACCTGGACCCGACTGCCACAAGGCTTCAAAAACTCTCCCACCATCTTTGACAAGGCACTTCATGAGGATCTTGGTGAGTTCCACACCAACCACCCTCAGATCACTCTTCTGCAGTACGTGGATGACCTCCTCATAGCTGCAGAGGACTGCGAGACTTGTATGCAGGGCACACGAGATCTACTCCAGACGTTGGGGAGTCTTGGTTACCAAGCATCAGCTAAAAAGGCGCAAATCTGCAGACAGGAAGTGAGTTACTTAGGCTATATGTTAAGGGATGGTCAGAGATGGCTGACAAATGCCAGAAAGGAGACAGTTCTCAAGATCCCCAGACCACAAACTGTCCAACAGGTTCATGAATTCCTGGGGTCTGCTGGGTTCTGTAGGCTGTGGATCCCCGGGTTTGCGGAGCTAGCCAAACCCCTCTATGAGGCCACTAGAAATCAGGATCTCTCTTGGTCAGAAGAGATGGAGGCTGCCTTCACAAAAATTAAGGCTGCCCTCCTTTCGGCTCCAGCCCTTGGGCTCCCAGATGTGACCAAACTCTTCCACTTGTATGTGGATGAGTGGAAAGGAATAGCTAAAGGATTTTGACCCAATACTTGGGGCCTTGGCGAAGACCAGTGGCATATCTATCAAAGAAACCAGATCCCGTGGCGGCCGGTTGGCCACCTTGCCTACGCATGATAGCGGCCACTGCACAGATAGTCAAAGATGCCGATAAATTATCGATGGGGCAGGAACTTTCTGTGACCACCCCCCACGCCATCGACAGGGTACTCAGACAGCCGCCTGATCGGTGGATCAGCAACGCCCGCCTGACTCATTATTAGAGCTTATTGTTGAACCCCTCTAGGATTAAGTTCCAGATACCCTCGGCACTGAACCCCGCTACCCTGCTGCCAGACCCTGACCTCTACGCCCCCCTTCATGATTACATGGAGATCTTGGCTCAAGTCCACCGGTGTCGCGTGGACTTGAAGGACCATCCACTGGCAGACGTTGAGGACACCTGGTACACCTGATGAGGATGATGAGGACACCTGGTACACCTGGGAGCAGCTTCGTACAGAACAGACAGAGGTATGTGGGGGCAGCAGTGGTGTCCGAGACAGAGGTGATTTGGGCTGAGCCCTTGCCAGCAGGGACTTCCACCCAGTGCGCCAAACTAATCGCATTGACCAAAGCCCTGACTATGGCAAAAGGGCGAATGTTAACAGTCTACACAGATAACCGCTCTGCGTTTGCTAAGGCACATGTTCACGGGACATATACAAAGAGAGAGGACTACTAACAGCTGAAGGAAAAGCAATTAAAAACAAAAAAAAAAATCCTTGCTCTATTGGCTGCCCTATGGCTGCCTAAAAAGCTGGCCATAGTACACTGCCCTGGTCAACAAAGAGACACCACCCCGGTAGCCAGGGGCAATAATCTGGCAGACCGGATGGCTAGGCAGGTGCCTCTGCCAACAAGTCAAGCCCTCAGTGTTGCCCTGGTGGATCCTGGGCCAGCCAGCCTACCAAAAACTCCCCGATACACCAAAGAGGACTTAGAGTGGATCAGACAGCAGCCCACTACTCAATGCACAGACGGGTGGTGGAAGGCCGTGGACCGCAGCGTAATCCTCCCTGAAGACATGGGGAACAAAGTTTTAATCAGGATGCATCGGACCACACACATGGGCACCAGAAAAATACAAGACCTGATTAGGCATGCAAAGATCCGAATCAAGGATGCCAATGCCAAGATTGAGAACATGGTGGCGGACTGTAAGGCCTGTCAACTGACAAATGCGACCAAGACCTCTGAAAACCCAGGATCCCGATTATGAGGGAGCAAACCAGGAGCATACTGGGAGGTAGACTTTACTGAGGTAAAGCTGGGCCACTACGGGTATAAGTACCTATTAGTTTTTATAGACACCTTTTCAGGATGGGCCTAAGCATTCCCTACCAAGCACGAAACAGCTCAGATAGTGGCAAAAAAAACTGTTGGAGGAGACTATGCCAAGGTATGGCTTTCCCACTATGATTGGATCTGACAATGGGCCTACCCTTGTATCCAAGGTAGTACAGGGTTTAGCATTAGTTATTGGGGATAATTGGAAATTACATTGTACGTACAGACCCCAGAGTTCAGGACAGGTAGAGAGAATGAATAGAACTCTAAAAGAGACCCTAACTAAATTGACCATGGAGACTGGTGGGGACTGGGTGGCTCTCCTTCCTTATGCCCTTTATAGGGTCCGTAACTCCCCTTGTAAGCTGGGCCTGACCCCCTTTGGAATCATGTTTGGAATACCCCCTCCCTTTGTACCACAACTCCAGGCAGAATTAATAACTGAAATTAATGATCATGAACTTTTGTCTTCCCTCTGCGGTCTCCAGCAGGCCCACCAAGAAGTTTGAGGGCCTTATATGAGACAGGGCCCCCACCTGAACCCCACCGCTATCAACCAGGTGACTGGGTCTATGTACGGCGCCACCAGCAGGGGACTCTCAAACCTCGCTGGGAGGGACCATATGTGACCATCTTAACCACGCCAACTGCCCTCAAGGTAGACAGGATCGCCACCTGGGTCCATTATACACACGTGAGACCAGCAGACCCATTCACTGCCAAGGACGACTTCCTGTCAACATGGAAAGTAACCCGCCACAAGGACAACCCTCTCACACTAAAGTTGCAACGAGCAGGGGGTCAATGATTTTTCTCCTAATCCTACTCCAAGCTCGCAGATGCGCAGACAACTCCCACCATCCCTTTAACCTTACCTGGCAAGTGGTTAATGCAGCTACACAAGAGGTATTAACTTCCACCTCACATGTGGCACCTCTTGGGACCTGGTTTCCAGACTTAACCTTCGATCTGGGGGAACTGCTTTAATTGACTTGGAACGATGCCTTCATCCAACACCATCATTTCTATGTTTGCCCTGGACATTGGACAGGAAAAATGACTTGGAAAGAATGCGGGGGAGGGTAAGATTTTTATTGTGCTTCCTGGTCTTGTGTTTCGACGGGGACACATTTGGTGGAACCCCCCCCTATACTGGGGACTTGATCACCCTGTCCCGGTGCCCGGGGTCCCAACACCTACCATGCAATAAGGCAAAGCTACCTGATGAAACTACTGAAGGTAAATGTAACCCTGTGACACTCAAATTCATGGCCAAGGGTAAGCAGGATTCCAGGTGGATGGGGGGACTAACATGGGGTGTCTGCCTTTATGGAAAGACAAGATTAGGAGCTAAAGATCCAGGAGCCCTTTTCACTGTGCGGCTCAGAAAAGAACAATTCCTGGCTAGAGCAATAGGACCCAACCAAGAGATAAGACCTAGACCTGTTCAGCCACCAGCAACAAATACAGTAACCGCACCCCATCCTCCCAGTACTAGTTCAGAGCCGCCCACTCCGGTTCCTAGCTCATTGCCTCTGATCTTGGAGGAACCTCTGTGGGACCTAATGATCAAGACCTATCAGGTTTTAAATGCGACCAAACCTGATCTCACTGAATCCTGCTGGCTTTGCTATGATATTAGGCCCCCCTACTACGAAGGCATAGCCATGGTTGCTAATTACACCACTGGTTCAAGGGCTGAAGAGTGCAGATGGCAATATAGAGGCTCAACCAGACTGACTCTACAGTCAGTATCAGGGCAAGGACTGTGCGTTGGGCAAGTGCCTCCCACCCATCGGCATCTATGTAACAAAACTATCCAGCTGCCATCCTCCAATTACATACTGCCCCCTGACAATGGATGATGGGCGTGTTCCACTGGGCTCACTCCCTGCATTCATGGTGGGATCTTAAACTCCACTGGGGGTTACTGTGTGTTGGTACAACTCTTCCCCCGAGTACTGTATCATGATGGGGACCAAGTATACCCAACATTGACAAGAAACCCATCACCCTGGGTTAAGAAGGAACCCATAACAACCATTACCCTCATGACCCTGTTTGGACTTGGATTAGCAGGTATAGGGACAGGAATCTCCTCCCTTGCACTCCAGGGCCAACACTACAGCACCTTAAGGGCAGCCATAGATGAGGATATTGCTAGGATTGAGACTTCCATCACCCATCTTCAGGACTCACTGACATTCCTGTCAGAGGTTGTCTTGCAGAATAGAAGAGGACTAGCCCTAGTGTTTCTGCAACAAAGAGGTTTATGTGCCGCCCTTGGGGAAGAATATTGTTTTTACGCAGACCACTCAGGGGTAGTTAAAGAATCCATGGCTAAAATCAGAGAGGGATTGGCAAAATGAAAACGAGAGAGGGAACAGCGAGAGGGATGGTTTGAGTCATGGTTTAACTCATCTCCTTGTCTAATTACCTTAGTTTCAACGCTTCTGGGCCCTTTGATTATTTCACTAATGTTGCTTACCTTCAGTCCCTGTATCCTTAATAGATTGGTCAATTTCATGAAGGACCGCTTAAATACAATTCAACTTATGGTGCTTAGAACTCAATATGGGCCAATACAGGAGACAGAAACTGAACTTTCAACCCAGGATCCATGATTGGCTCTCCTAGGTACAAGAGAAAGGGCGAAATGAAAAGGGAGCTAAACCGCAACCATGACAGGCTGCATTTAGGGCATGAAAGATTTCAGGCCTAGATAGCCGATTCCAGGAAGGCTACTAGATTAGGACTGGCCTTTGGCAAACAACCCATTGGGAGCTAACAAGCCAATGCCTAGCATTCCAAACCATATATGTCAATATGTTAAGACCTGGGTACCCTAAGCCAATGGAAACATGCCAAACCACACATGTTGGAAGATCAGCCAACTGTGTACTTTGCTTTGTTCAAATTTCCCACTCTACTGTGGAACTCATAAAAATCCCACTGAATCCAGACTCGGGACTCTCAGCCAGTACCTCGAGCTTGCAAATAAAGACCCTTTTGCTTTTGCATCTGAGACGGCTCCCTGGTGGTCTTTGGGGATTTGCGATCTGGGCACAACAGTCCCAGTGAAAGAGCAGCAAAAAGCATGAAGTAGACCACTGTTACACATTCTCTTGTAGCTCATTGAGCATCTTGGAAATAGTTATTTTAAATTCTTTTCACGTAATTAATTTATCTCCATTTTAAGGTCAATTTTTAGTATTATTTTTTTTCCTCTGACTAGGCTATCTTTTCTTCTTTCTTCTTATGCTTTATTTTGGTTGGGATTTTGGTATTTGAAAACACAGCTTTTCTCCTAGTCCTTACTGACTATATTTATACAGAGGAAGACCTTCAACAGTGAATCTTGCAAGAGATTCTGGTGGTCTCTCAAACTTTTTGTAGGATTCATCCCCTCTGGGTTCGTATTTGTAATTTCCTAATTAGAGAGGCTTGACAGTTTCTTTTCTATAGCTTGTAATGTCTCAACTTCTCCAGTATCTGTCTATAGTATTTTGATTCTCTAGTGCTATAAAAAGCCACTGAGTTTGTAACAGTGGTCCACTTTATGCTTTTCTGCCACTGCAAATTATATTTAAAATGGACCTGTTTCTTTCTCTTCCTCTCTCCCCACTCCTCCCTAATCTTTGCACCACCACCACTGCCTCCTGCAAGCCCCCATTCTCAGGGAAAACAGGATTACCTTTCTTTCTCATCCTAGGCAGAATTACCTGCCCCTGAGTACACACCCACCATAGGAACAAAGTAATCCAGAGTTTGGGGATGGTACCAGAAGATCTCAGAAATGACTATCTTGATCCTGAGACTCCTGCTGGAGTCTGGAAGCTCATTTTCAGAAAAGGTTTTGGAAACCTATAGGGTCACTATAAGCCTATAGCAGGGAAACTGCAATACCTCAGATCTGCACTGCTAGAGGGGAAGATACATGAACAACATGAAAAAACAAGGGAAGAAAATGATCCAAACAAATCTGTATTCTATGTTAATAGAATCCAGTGATAGTATGGTAGAAGAAATGTCAGAAAAGGATTTCAGATAATACATGATTAAGATGATTCGTGAAGCAAAGGATGAGATAAGAGAGCAAATGCAGGCAATGAATGATCATACCAATAAGCAGTTGAAAGAGCAACTGCAGGAAGCAAAAGATCATTTCAACAAAGAGACAGAGTCTCAAAAAAAAAAAAAAAAGGAAATCCTTGAAATGAAGGAAACAATAAGCCAAATAAAAAATTCAGTGGAAAGCATCACCAACAGAAATGACTATCTCCCAAATTAACAAGTGAATTACAACTCCAACAGAGAACACATGGAATGTAGCCTTTGAATCCCCTCTTTAAATGCCCCCTGTTTCTGCTAATAGGCAGAATCACGGCCTTTGGGACAGGTGTCCCCTGTGTTTCTTCTTTGCTAGCAAGCAATAGACCTTTTTCCTTTTTCTCAAAACTCTGTCCTCATTATTGGATTGGCATCAGGGACAAAGACTGAGTTTTCGGCAACAAGCGCCCCTTTGATTTCAGTGCCTGAAGATAGTCAGAATACCCTGGTTCCCCATCAGCACTCCAATTTAGGCAAGGGGGAAACTTGTACTTTGAATGTAGCTGAATAAATACACGTTATGTAAAAAGGAGCCACTGTAAGATTATAAGTGGATTTCTCTACAGAAAAACTAGAATGCTAGGTGTTCATTAAACTCATCTCTTTCACACCTGAGGAAAGAGTTGGAGGTTGAGAGCCTTTTACTGATTACACCTTTAATATAATGCTGCTCCCCCACCCTTTCTGCTGTATTCATTTCCCCGCCACCCAACTACTTGTCAGTCTGTGAACATCCTAGCTAGCTATTGGTTCATCAGTTAGCTTGCAAGTATCCTTCTCCATTATTGGTCCCCTGTTAGCCCAGAGGAATTCAACTGCTTAAGGATAGCTTCCCCACCATCTTTTCTCATGCTTTCTTTCTCCTACTCACTTTCTTTCTCTCTCCTGTTCACTTTTCACACTCTGTCTCCCGCGCGCCCTTTCTCTCTTCCTCTCATTTTCTCTCTTACCCTGCAGGGAGACACTGTTTGCTTTAAAAACCCTCATATGTCAATTCCCGTGTCCAGTGTGGTTTTCTGGGTTCTTACAACACCTAGTTTTACTGATTTAAGGGAGGGTCTGACATATGTGAAATTCAACAGTGCATTTTTTCCCCATTTTAATGCATCTGTTCCACTTTGCACTTGCCTGGGGTAGTATCAAATTTAACAGTTTTCTGAAATTTCCTGAATATTGTACCATATATTATTGTTTCTCTTTAGGGAAGCATTCTATTCTACCATTTGGCTAAATATTAATCAATTAGTACATCTTTCTTGCAGATTTGCAGTAATACTTAAGACAAGATAGTCTCTCCAGCTCCCAAGACTTAAATAGCATCTGTCTATATAGGTGAGCTCCTCAGTTTACACCAACACCAACTTTTACTCAAAGTGATACCACCATTTACCGGTGACGAGTTCTGTTCCCTCTAATATTGATGTTTGAACACTAGAGAAGCACACCAAGGCAAGCATATTAAGTAGTTTTATTTAAAAAACGTAATAATACAGACTTCTCCCAGGAGGCAGAAGGGGACCATGGCTGGTATTCTAGAATCCCAATAAGTGAGCATTGTAATGTATAAAGCTGCTCTCCCACCCATCAGGTGCAGTAATTTTCCCCGCCTCCCAACCACTTGTCAATCTGTGAACATCCTGGCTAGCTATTGGTTCATCAGTCAGCTTGCAAGTATCCTTCTCCGATACTGGTCCCCTGTTAGCCTGGCGGAATTCAACTGTTTACTATAGCTTCCCCACCATCTTTTTCCATTCTTCTATCTGTCCTACACACTTTTCTTTATCCTCCTGGCTTTCCACTCTCTCTAGCGCATGCCCTTTCTTTTCCTTTCTCTTTTCCTCTCATTTTCTCTCTTACCCTGCAGGGAGACACTGTTTGCTTAATAAATTCCCTTATGTGATTTCCCGTGTCCGGCGTGGTTTCCTGGAAATTCCCTTACAGTGGTTCCATAATGAGATGGGATCTTCCACTGTCTCTTAAGAGAGTGGAACCCCATCTGACACCCCAGTGCCCCTGGACACGTCTCCACCTTCCATTCTTCCCAGTTGCTCTGCTCTGCATTTATCACCGGACTTCAGGTTGGTGAGTAGGCCGGTTCCCCTAGGACAATTTATAATTATGGCAGGTCCCTATAATCGGTCTTATCTGCCGGGTGGATTCCTGATTTTATGGTGGCGATCTCTCTCAGGGTTGAGGCTCATCTTGTATTCACACTCGAAAACCCTGATATCAGATCCTCAACTCTTCTCGACTTTTGCCTGGCCCCACATTGATGTTCGTGTGACGACACAATCAATGTGCTGCCCCTCATCTCCAGCCCAGTAGTCTGGCCTCAGGACACCCTGGCCACAGACTCGGCTTTATCAGTCCCCACCATGGAATCTGGGTCCTTCAATTTGGCAGATTCCACCCTGGGAACACTTCACCCAACCCCCGGTACTTAAAGCCATCAAAATCCGTTTGTGTAATGGCACACAGCTTCCGTGAGCAAGTGGGCAAGTGGAAAGGGATTCCTTATCTTCAAGTCTCTTCTTTCTTGTTTCTTGGCTCTTCCTGCAGGCTCAAGTGCCTCCAGACCCTGCTTCTCTGTCTTCCCCTGCATCCCCATTATAATATAAGCAGCCCCATTCCCCACAAGTAGTGGGAGATCATTATTTGACAATTTTCTGAGGTCCAAACCTAAATTAAAAAAGGACCTAAGCATCAAGTTTCTGCTAGAACATTTTAGTCCCTTTCAGATTCAGATCTCAGTCAAGGCTTACACTGAAATGTAAATGGAGGGAAGGGGGGTAATGGGGGGTGGGAGAGCGAGCTGCGGGGGCGGTCCCGGTCGGGAGGTGCCCCGGTCGTGGAGGGGGCTGCAACGCCTCGTCCAGCCGCTGTGCACACCCAGCCCCACTTTGCACCCCAGCCCAACTGACCCAGCCCTTACAGCCAATTCTTATCCCGAAGTTACGGATCCGACTTGCCAACTTCCCTTACCTACTGGAGGAAGCACAGTGGGAGAACAGTTTCAAACCCAAGTGGGGAAAAAAGTGTCCATTTTAAATTTCTCCTGGGCTACAACTCAGAATAATTTTCTACCTTTCACCTTTTCTCTCCTCATTTTCTCATGCTATAATTAATGACCATTATCATTTTTCTTCTAGGACTTTTGTTTTTCTTAAATGCTGTATTTTTGAGCTCACAATTTTGATCCTACATACCTAGGTTAATAATTTTTGATCAGTTCTTTTTATCTAACTCTAGAGTTATTTTTGAACATCTGTTACATTGCAATGGAGATAAATACTACAAGGCCTTTACTTTTGTGTTAAATATAAGCACGCATAAAAATTAAAATTTTAAAAATGGATCCAAATATTTTTAATTCACGTGATTTAAAGAGGTTCAATTTAAATTGGGTAAACTAATGGAAGTAAAATGTCTTTAAAATTAACTCACAAGTCTCTAAGTGGTCACACTAAAAAATTATTAATGTTTATAAAATGTCTAACATCAATTTTTCTAGGACTTTTCTTCCACAGGAAAGAGATGGCAAATACTGTTGGTACACTTGTCTAATATCTTGGTTTTTCCACAATAAGATGAGTGAATTAGAGTTGACATATATGGGATTACTCAAATGTGTTTGTTAGAGACATCTAATTAATTTACAAAAGTTATTCCATGGGGTAACATACTTAAAAGCATTATTCTTTGTATATTAAATGTGTTCATATTTTCCAGGTATACAAGCCTTTAAAGCAGAAAATTTATCAATCTGCTATTCTCCAAATTAAACTTGTCTGTAATGGTAAACCTATCATTTAATGTTCTATTATAGGACCTGTCATAAATAGGGTATATGTAAAATTTGTTTAATGCATTTCTAAAAGTTATTGAGAGGACAGTTGAAAGCTCTCTCAACTTTTCTTTAATGCTTACATACATATATAAACATTGCCAACATAACTCTTTAGATCTGCATTTCCATCAGAGAACAGAGTTCCACCTGATCTCAGCTTAATCTTCAAAATCTGTGTTTATAAACCTTTATTTTCTAATATTCCTTTGCCCCTCACTTAAATTGAGAATTTGGTCATGCTGGTCATAGCAAAAGAGGAAAAATTAGCTTTAGGAAAAGCCCCACCTTACCTGAGATAAGGTTCTGCCTCACAATTCTGCTGCACATCAGAATGGCTCCAAAGTAAGCCAGACTTTAACTCATTTAAAGTTGTGTTCAACAGTCTGATGTTTGTTGTAAAGATTACTATGATCTCAAACGGGAATTCAGCCAAAATTCAAGATAGCTATTGCACAAACTGAATGTTTTACTGTTGATGATTCCATTTTGTATTTTCCTTATAAACTCTAATTGTTGCCTGATCAATATTTTGCAGAAGTACTGCTTCAAGAGTGAACACCATAAATTAACTTGGAATAGTAAGCCATCAGCTATAGGACAGATAATGTAAACCCCAATTATATAAAAGGGGGTAAATAACTGTAAAGTCATAGGCATTGAAATTAAAGCCCAGTACTCTTGCTTTATGACTGGTGAGACTGACTTGCTTGATGGTTAAGATCAAACTTAGAGATTGAGATTAAATACAGAGGTCAAGAAAAGTTCATATTTGAGTCTTGCCCTCAAAGTCAGCCTGAATCCAGGGAACAAGAGGACTTCTCCAAGGAGCTTTACAACTCTGGGTCACACAACCTCCTGACCAAGGAGATTGATGAGGCCACTAGAGGAAAAGCCACTCAGTGCACCTGCTGCAGAGGAGGGTCATGGAAAAAGGGAGACACCCCTAATGCTTCCAAGAGGAGCCACCTCATTGAGAAGACCCTGCCTAACCAATGGCACTAATGGAGCTAAGAAGCTTCTCTTAAGTTTTCTATGAGTGACCCTTGTGGGAACTCAGGTGACTCTTTAAGAGACAGGAACAGGTCACTTTGACCAGCTTGATCTTAAACACCTAACAAAACAGTTAAAACCAAAATATAGCCATTCTTGGGCATTTAAAAGAAATAATACTTAAATGTAACTTAAGATGTACACTTGTGTTAGCCCACTAGAATAATGACTAAAAGCTACAAAAGAGAGATTCTTAGGCAAATGTGCCTAATAACTATCAAGAGAAACTGCCAGAGTCAGAAGTTTTTAGTCAGTTTAAGGCCTACAGACACAAGTAGGCTTAATCTATGTTTGCTAGTATCTCTACTAAATGTTGTGTTTCCATTCCTGATAATCTAGACAATGTTAAATTTTCCAAATAAAGGCCTTATCCTCTCCAGCCTTTGCTAGGCCTTGTTATGGGAACAACTTCTCAGTTCTTCCACCCCCTGGTGAGGAATTATTCACTTCTGTCGTCTTTATGATATGCATTGGCATGTTCCAGATTCTGCAACATTTATATTGTACCAATCTCATTTCAGTACTCATGTTTTTTGTTCTCTCATAGAAGCACCCATCCCCAGATGCCTTTACAACCTGCTCTTCCCCAACCGGTCTTCTACCTTGGACCCCTTAATTGACCCGATTTCTAAAAAGGGAACTCCAAACTTCTTGCCCCATGCTGCCCCCTTTCAGCTCGAAGAAGCCAGAGTGGTCATCGATCCCCTTTCCCTACAGCAATGGATTTCCTAGAATTAGAGGGGTGAATGAAGTCAGAATTGGGGACAGGCAGTTAGTGTAGAAATAGGGATCAGTGAAATTGAGGAAATGAAGTCCATGAAAAACATCTGCCTTTGGAAGTCTGGAAGGAGAGTGGACTTTTTACATCTCACCTGCAAAACCAGTCCCAGTCACTTAGGCAGGAAGGAGAGAGAAGGCTTCAGGAAGAACTGGAAAGCAAAAGATTTTCTTATAAAAACAGATACGGGGGGAATGTAATGTACAAAGCTGCTCCCCCGCCCACCAGGTGCAGTAATTTTCCCCACCTCCCAACCACTTGTCAATCTGTGAACATCCTGCCTAGCTATTGGTTCATCAGTCAGCTTGCAAGTATCCTTCTCCGATGTTGGTCCCCTGTTAGCCTGGCAGAATCCAACTGTTTACTGTAGCTTCCCCACCATCTTTTCCCATTCTTCTATCTGTCCTACACACTTTTCTTTATCCTCCTGGCTTTCCACTCTCTCTAGCACACTAGAGACACTGTTTGCTTAATAAATTCCCTTATGTGATTTCCGTGTCCAGCGTGGTTTCGTGGAAATTCCCTTACAAGCATGCCCTACATCTTTTATAGGTTAAGGTCTCTTTTGTTCTCCAGTTCTCTCTCTCCTTATCTCTCCTTCCTGTCTACATGACTAGACCTGGTTTTGCAGGTGAGATGGGCAGGAGGAGGGCCAAAGTGATTCAGTCAGGTAAGAGCCCAGGGGGCATTAATTAGCAGCTCCTTGCCTGCTGTCCTTGATAAGGGCAGGTAAATTTGGTAACCAATGGGCTTCAGAGATCCTTGACATTCTATTCTTGCAGCTGGAGGCAGTGTGGGAGTCTCCAACTTCCAGAGGCAGATGTCTCTCATGGCCTCCATTTCCTCGATTTGATCTGATCCCCTATTTCTACAC
The DNA here is from genome assembly GCF_902686445.1 of Sciurus carolinensis. NCBI lineage: Eukaryota > Metazoa > Chordata > Mammalia > Rodentia > Sciuridae > Sciurus > Sciurus carolinensis. The sequence goes on from NC_062213.1 coordinate 84,218,384, forward strand.
TAACTGTCTGTCCCCAATTCTGGCTTCAAAAGCATGATATACCAAACAATCACTTGAACCTACAGGTGACTAAAGGAAAAGTAGACTTCATTGGGGTCTTTATGCCATATTCTTGTCACATGTGAGTTTTTTTCATCTACAAAATGGAAACAATAATGAAGACTTACCACTAAATTTCTAAAATATGCTAACAAAATATAAAATCTCATGTTGTTGTGTAAACCAATATGCCACCAAAGTGTCTTCCTTTAAAATGACGCAGCAATTTAATTCCCAAAACAAGATAGAATTCGTTACGCAAGCCTTTAAGAGATCAGAGAATTAATTAAAGTTACATAAGAAAAAAAAGGACAAAAACAATTTCACAAATAATTTACCATAATCAATCACATCATTAAATACAGGTACTTGCAGTGTAAATCACATTCTTTAATGTTAATTCATTTTAGAAAAAAAATATAGATTAGTGATGTTCATCTTAACATAGAAATTTTTAAAAAAACATTTAGAATTAATATTTCATCCTACTGGTATTATTATTTAGCTTACCATCAAGAGTAAAATAAAATCATTCAGAGAACCATAAGCAGGAGAAATATTTGTTACACACACCACTTTTTTCTAACCACCGAGAAAATTACAGTCTTTCATGGAGAACATTTTTATAATATTCCAATAACTATCTCCACAGGGAGCTACTTGAAACATTTGAAAAAGTTTAGCAGCTCCCCAAAAGGGTAAGGTTCTCCCTCTGCTCCTTGTTTTTCAAGGAACTACAATAGCTAAACTTTTGAGTGTTAATACTCATAGTAATTGCCAAGTGTACTGAGTGCAAATTTGATTATTGACCTTGTATCATGTGAAGAACCTACTCTTAAAGTTTTTATAAAATAATGACAACTATTTTTTATTAAATAGATGGCTGAACTCTAGAATACTTTTAAAGAGTACTTTTATATGCTTTTGCTTAAATAGCATTGCACCTGAGAACAGAAAAATCTCGCTTAGGCATTAGATCTTGGAGAAACAGTATTCATTCCTCAGTATTATAGAGTTAACCCTGCCTGGGTAAACTTACTGAATTTTCAAGTTTTAATAAGTGACAATATTGCCAGACTCGTGATTATAAGTGTAATCCCAAGTACTCAGGAGGCTGAGACAGGAGGATCACAAGTTTGAGGCCAACCTCACCCAGTTAGGGAGACCCTCTTGAGACCCTGTCTGAAAATAAAATAAAAAGCCTGGGGGTGTAACTGAGTGGTAAAGTGCCCCTAGATTAGATCCCCAGTATCAAAAAATTTAAAAATAAATACATAAATAAATAAATAGCAAGATTATTATGACTTTAAGATCCTTACACGGCCCTTAGACTAGATGTAAGAACTTCCTGAACATCTACACTTGGATGTTTTGCATGCTCTTTAAGTACCTCTATTTTTTGTCCCTATTCCCACTTCCAGAAACCTGAGTGGAGGGCTTTTTACACACTCATATTTATTGATTATTAAAATAAAAAAGAAAGCAAAGCCTTTGCAAATCCTGATGATTCCATCTCCCACCTACAAAAATTCTGAAATTTCACTTTCACTGCTCAGGTAAGTTTCAGTCTCCAGATCTTTTATCAGGGTAATGATAGTACATTATCACTAGTGTCTCTGCCTTGTTTTACTATCCTTCTTTCACCTACTGAGAATAAATAACATGTAACCTTCATCTGGTCACAGAACTCCCATGAACAAGAGTATTCTCTGCTCTTTACCTAGAACTTACTCTTTGATGACTATTCTAGTGTAGTCCTCAGACAAGACTTTGGATTTTATTCTTCAATGATGTCAACTGTTTGATGATCCAAAACACTTTCAGCTTTTTAAACCCTTCTGCATCTGTTTTACATAGTACCTCTCCCACCTTTAAACTTTGTTCCCTCATCTTGAAAACACGTTCTCAGTGCCCATCCAGTCCCTACTCCCCACATTGATATAGGGATTTAGGATAAAAATAAATACTGAATCTTAAAGATAATGCCCACTAGTCATTGAGATGCAGAAAGCATGGGTTTATGCAACATACCTTTGACCTATGCTCCTGACCCATGCCTGCCTCTGTAAAATGAGGGAAATACAAAAGTGCAGGGAAAATTGGCAAGAAATTGTGTAGTTCTACCCTGGATCCACATTCTGTCCAACCTCTGATACAGCTCTTCTCTAAATATTGGAGTCCCAGTCTACGTCAGGGCTTCTCACTCTCTAGATAACCCATGTTGTCCCTTGAATGTGTATCCATCTTCCAAAATAAACCTCTATCTGTGCCTTTGTCTGGCTTGTGCTAAAATTCTTTTCCACTGGATGTGCCAAGATCCCACTGGGTCTGAGTTGGTTTCCCCTTCTCCTCTGGGAACTATTCTGACCTTTATCCAGAGGCATCTCTTCTCCTGTGACAACAGCTTCTCCCCATTTTCACAGAAGACCTCAGAAGTTTTCCATGTGGCTTCTGTTTTGAGTAACATACTCCACCCTTATTCTAATATAAACACTATGAATTGCTATCACAGCCCTTTTTTTCATACCTTATTGCAATTATCTTGTTATATTTGATATTGGTAGAAGTTCTATTTCTTTTTTAACACTTGAGACATAGAATAACATGTGAAGAAATTGTCCAAGTTTCTGAATATTTTCTCTTTCTTTTTCTTTCTTTCTTTTTGGTTGTACTTGGGATGGATTTCAGGGCCCTGCACATACTAGAAAAATACTCTGTCATTGAGTCATCTCTCCAGTCTAATAATGATCTTATCAGTGATTTTCAATTTAAGAACAGTTTTTTTTTTTTTTTTTTTTTTAATTGCTGAGTGTAATAGGATGGGAAAAAAGTAACTAGACTTAAGAATAGAATGCTTCCTAGTCATCAAGGGAAATATTCATGACACAGAATTGGGTCAGCGTTATTAACATTTTGGAAAGAAAGTGAACATAACAATTGAGTAGAGAAGAATGTAGGATATATTCTAATATTTCTCTAGTCATGAAACAGTACTGAACGCAATTTTATTGTTGTTTTCACTATAAATTTCTATTGTTGTTTCCCCAACTGATTGAGCCAAAGTATTGATAAAGAGAAACTCACTATGGGAAACAGGGAGGACAGATCATTATTTTTCCTTAGACATCACAAATGCCATGCTTGGTGCCCTCTAACTACAAACGTATATATATACACACACACAATGGAATATTACTCAGCCATAAAAAATAATAAAATTATGGCATTTGCAGGCAAATGGATGAAATTGGAGAAAATCATGCTAAGGGAGATAAGCCATTCTCAAAAAATCAAAGGGCGAATAATCTCACTGATAGCGGATGATGATACATAAAGCGGGGTGGGAGGGAGGCAAGAATGGAGGAAGGAGGAACTGTATAAAGGGAAAAGAGGGGTGGGAGGGGTGGGAGAACAGGAAAAAAATAACAGAATAAATCAAACAGCATTGCCCTATGTAAATGTATGATTACACAAATGGTACACCTCTACTTCATGTACAACCAGAGAAACAAGTTGTACCTCATTTGTTTACAATAAAAAAAAAGTATTTACAGAGAAAGTCATAACAAATATGTTCATTAAAGTTTTATGTCATGAGAGACTTCAGAAATGAAGACCCAAAGACAAGAAAACTGTATATTTATATAAAAAGCCAGAAGAAAGAAGTGAATCACTGTGGATAAGCATAATTGGACAAGAAAGGCATGATCTAATGATAATAAACAGGAGGAGAGGGATTTGGGCAGTTCAAGTAACTTTTTGTGTTGCTGTGAAATTTCTTCTTCCCACATTGGGGGGCAGAATACTTGACACAAGATGAACTTCAGGTAGAAGGAAAATAAGTCAGACACCGTGCTATAGGAGATAGAATTCTGATTTTTATGACTTCTTGGGTAGAAAAAGGAGTGGAGAAATAGGATAGAAGAAGGTCACAAAAGACCTTCTGAAACCAACAAATCTCTTTAAACTCAAAGTACTAAGCATTCCAAACTGTCATATTTCTGGGTACCATGTTCTGAGCCCCAACATTTTCCAAGGCATCTTGAATCAACCAAGACTCCCTAGAACTCAGTGTCTTGGAATTGGCCAGCTGCCTGGAGTTATTAGCCCATGATGTCCAAAGGATCAAGGTTTTATGCAAGACTGAGATATAACTGTGTGTTCTTTTTCTTAGAATTCATGTTTCTTAAAAGAATGCAGACTTTACTGGTGTTATATTTTATTTCCTACTCTAATAATCAACAAGAAAACATCTTATTAAAATTTACAACATACAGCTCAAAGCTAGTAGAAATAAATAACACACTAACTCATATTTGATAAACTGATGTGCTAAGAAAGAATATATTTAAATTAAAAGTCATGTTATCTACTGCTCACTCATGAATAATATTTTTACTGATTAAATATTAGTAGGTAAACAGGCATTTCCAATTTATTGTAAGAGAAACATTTAAGATTATATAAGCATTTGCCTGGAACAAACAATGCATTTTATGCCAGGAATACATGTTATCTAATTGAATAGTTCCCAAACCTTATAGAGGCTTAGAGTAAGTAGCTGTCAAAAGGTAATTTTCAGGAATAGGTAAAATCAATGACTTTCATAAAGATATGAAAATGAGCATTAAAGAATGTACTTATTCATATGATATGGGGAACCATGCAGATACTATAACATTTTCAAGAGAAAAGTAAAACATTACATATTTATGTGAAATAAAAAAAAAAAATTCTGGGACAAATTGAAAATAGAATAAGATTGGTTTTCCCCAATAAGATTGGTTTTTCCTAAGTGGAGGAAGTCAATTAAAATCTTAATCAGTGAAAACATAATTTGCATATCTATCAGTAATCTGCAATTTGTAAAGCATCCTAAAATCACTCAAGGCTCTGGCTAGGACTGGAATCTGATAAACCTGAAGTATGTGCTATATATAATGAATTTTTCCATTTGTCACTGGCTTAGTGGTTCTTTTACATTCATTCAGGATAGAAATAACAGCGACTTAAGAGAGGTTAGTAAGAATTGTTTATTGCATTGATTCCCATAAGAACATGGCTATCACCTAGGCAGAGCAGCCAGGAGGCAAAGTGACTACTCCATAGACAGAGAGGCAAGGATGTTAACAACATCTATACAGTAGTGGATAGACAATTTGCATATTTATAGGTTATGTAGGAATAATAATGATTAACTTGCAATCTCTTAGTGTGCCTTTCCCATTTTGCCAATTGTCAAAAATGTGTCTAAAATTGTGCTAGTCTCCCATGATTGTATCTTTTTATATGAAAATACATTTAAATTAAGGTATTGGTTACTCTTGTTCAAGGAGTTGTGGTCAGACCTGTTTGCACTGGTTTTATTTATTTATTTTTTTTCTTTTTTATCTTGAACAATGAATGTAAATGGGTAAGTCTTTGTACCATGACTTTAAGCATAAAGTATGTAGTGCTTTTTAAACCATCTCCAGCTTAAAACTTGATCCCTATATTCCTGTCCCCATCATTTATCTTTAGCATAAAACATGTAGTGCCTTTCTGATAACTGAGACCAATATTTAACCCCATAATTTTGCTTCACATTGAAAGACAACACTTCTTTCTATACAACTAATTAAGGATTTTATAGCAAGTACCTGGTTGAAATAGGAGGAATCTAAATTGAATTTCATTCTTATTAACCCAAATTATTCCGTCACTTTGGTGCCTCAAGTTATACTGAAATATTGCCATGTGTATTTGTTTTGTTTTGTTTTGTTTTTCCTTTTTGATAAACCAATAAACCATTAAAAGCCTACCAACAAAGAAAAGTCCAGGACCAGATGGATTCTCAGCTAAATTCTACCAGACTTTCAAAGAAGAACTTATACCAATACTCCTCAAATTATTCCATTAAATAGAAAAGGAGGGAACCCTTCTAAATTCATTCTATGAGACTCGTATCACCCTGATACCAAAACCAGACAAAGACAATTCAAGGAGAGAAAACTTCAGACCAACATTCCTCATAAACATAGATTCAAAACTCCTTGATAAAATCCTGGCAAATCACATACAAAATGTATGAAAAAGATACTGCACCATGATCAAGAGAGGTTCAGTCCAGGGATACAAGGTTGGTTCAACATACAGAAACCAATAAATGTGATTCATCACATCAATAAACTTAAAGATAAGAACCACATACCCCAACAGATGCAGATAAAGCATTTGACAAAATTCAACATCCATTCATGTTTAAAATACTAGAAAACTAGGGATTGTAGGACCATATCTGAACATTGTAAAAGCCATATCGGCTAAACCCAAGATCAACATCATTCTGAATGGAGAAAACTGAAAGCATTCCTTCTAAAAATTGGAACAAGAGAGGGAGGGTTGCCCTCTTTCACCACTTCTGTTTAACATAGTCCTTGAAGTGCTAGCCAGAGCAATTAGAAGAAATTAAAATGATACAAATAGGAAAAAAGAGCTCAAACTATCCCTATTTGCCAATGACATGATTTTATATTTAGCAAAGACTCAAAAAACTCCTCCACAAACCATCTTTTTTTAATTTAATTTTTTAAATTTGTTCTAATTAGTTGTAGAATGCACTTTATATTTTGATAGATCATACATAAATGGAGTATAATTTCTTATTTTTTGATTGTACATATTGTAAGATCATATTAGTAATGCAGGCATAAGTATACATGAGGTAATAATGTCTGTTTCACTCTACTATCCTTCCTACCCCTTGCCACTTCCCCTCCCTTCACTCCTCTCTACTTAATATAAAGTAACTCCGTTCTTCCTTATGCCCCTCTCTTATTGTGAATTAGCATTCACATATCTTGTTGAACTCATAAATGAATTCAGCAAAATAGCCCTCATAGATTCAGAATAAAATTCAGATAACCTGGTAAGGTATGTTGTAAACAATGAGTCACCCACTTTTTTCCCTTATATAGTCATATAAACAAACTTTAAATTAAATCCTTTTTATTGGTTAAAATGAAAATGCTCTTAACTGTATTTTTGTGTTTTTTTAAAACATGAATTTATACTCAACTTTTTACCATCAAGTCTCAAATGTGAATCCTAGCAGCTCCAGAGGCTGAGGCAGGAAGATTGTGAGTTCAAAGCCAGCCTCAGCAATGGTGAGGCCCTAAGCAACTCCGTGAGACCTTGTCTCTAAACAAAATACAATATAGGGCTGAGGATGTGACTCAGTGGGTTGAGTGCCCCTTAGTTCCATCCCCACCTAGTACCAAAAAAAAAAAAAAAGTCTCAAATATGTTTGAAATTTGTACTCTGCCCATTTTCAATCCATCAATAGAAATTAGTCAAAAAGGTGATTTCTTGAAAAGAGAATGAGGTCTGTCTGTGTTGACATACTGACTCCATGATTTCAAATATGTAACCCTGTACAAATTACTTAGATTTTTAGTGTAAGTTTTCTCACATATAATATGGAAATTATGTCAATGATCTTTAAGAGATAGGTGAGTTTGCCTGAATGGTTAACATGAAAAAGTTTAACTTGTGTTGAAAACAGGGGAGGACTGAGGTAGAGGAGATGAGAGGGAACAGGGGAAAGAAATATAGGGAGGAAGGAAGATTACTTAAAGATTAATGGTTTTAAGGAGCAGAAACTAAATTTAAAATGAAATGTATTGATGTTAAATAAAGAAGAATAAAGAAAATAATGTAATTATCAAAGTTAAGCATACTCAAAGGTAAGAATAATAACAATAAAGGTGAGAATAATCAAGAGTAGGAATACAGATATTAAATGGTGTAAGACCAGGAGTGAGTGACCCTATGCCTTTAGACTCTCAACTCAAAGCTGAGTGAAGTCTATTCCATGTAGGCTTAGAACTTCAACTCACTCTCAGAATGCAATGGAAGTGCACAGAGCAAATGATAGAACTGGGTTAGACCAAAATTCCCAAGGTACAAAACTATTTCATTAAAAGATTTTAACAAAAGGGAAGAGATCTTGAAGCAGATTTTGAAATACAAGGTGTCTATTGACAAAGCTGAAAACATGGTGTGCCTAACACTGCTTGAGGATGACTTGCATAGGACATCTAGACCTTGAACTATGAGCACCTTGCCCAGGATGTTCTATCTCCTCCACTTGGGCTTTGAACCATGAGTCCTAAGGAAAACATGTCTCTGAATAATTTAGGCCTATTAGTCTGAAGGCAGCAGTATTGGGGATTGGATATGAATTAACTGAAAGCAGAGAGTTTTACAGGAGAAAAGTCAAGGTTTACTTACATGTGCATAAGGGAGTATTTAGCAATGAGGAACTCATTGAACAGGCAGTGGTTAAAAGTTTATATACCAACTCAACAAAAGAGGGGAGAGACTTAGAACTTCCAGAGAAAGAATGGAAGGTTCTATTGAGATTTTTTTTTTTTTTTTATGTTAAAACGTAGCTGAATTTGCACTTCCCAGTGGTAAATATTTTTCTTCTCCCAATCAGGAACTCCTGTAGATCATTTCCAGGTATGTCTTTGAGCCACCCTAATTTGATATTTCTTTCTGCAACTGCTATTTATTCATGATTTTCAATTTAAATTATTTTTAATACCACTTTAGTGGACTGTAACTCCCTCATTTTCCCCACTTAAAAACTCTCAAGAAGTTTCCAAAAGGATTTGTGTTGGTATGGAGAAAAGATTAAGTTAGAAGTTGAGAGGTAACAGATCTGCACAAAGAAAGAACATACATTAGATCAAAGATAAAAAAAAAAAAAAAAAAACAGGAAAGAACACTAAACACATGGTTCCTGTTATGGTTTAGATATGAGTTATCAACCAAAAGCCCATGTTTGAGAAAATGCAAGAATTTTCTGAGGTGAAATCATTGGATTATGAAAGGTGTCACCTAATTAATGGGTTAATACACAGATGTGGATCAACTAGGTGGTAACTATAGGAAGATAGGGTATGGATGGAGTAAGTACATCACTGGGGTTGTGATTTGGGAGTTTATATTTTGTCCTTGATATATGGAACTCTCTGCTCCCTGGTTGATATATTCTGAGCTGACTTCCTCTGCCATGCTCTTCTGTCATGATGTCCTGCCTTATCTTGGGCCCAGAGCTATAAAAGCAGCAACCATGGACTGTAACTCAGAAACCAAGAGCCAATATAAACTTGCCCTCCTCTCCTTTATTCTTATTAGCTCTTTTGATTAAGCAAAGAAAAATCTGACTAATACAGTTCCATATTCTACAAAGCCAATTACCAGTCCTGGGCAGATAAGATATTTGCTGATTGGGGTAAGTGATCAGAAATCTAATAAGGGACATTTCTATGGGGAAAAAAAAAAAGAAAAAGAAAGACTAATGGTTAAATCAGATTATAAACCCAGTTTTTGAATCCCCACAGCAGCCAGTCAAGATTCTTAAATATTTGATTTAAAATATTTTTAGATTAAGAGTAAATAGCAATGACCATATGAAGGATTTTCCAGCTTGAAGTTTTACTATTTTTGATCATGATCTAGATTTCATTCTCATAATCATTGTTACTTCTTGAGGCATTAGAAGATACAATTAATTCAGTGAAAGTTCTCAGTGGCCCAAATTGTTGTGGAGAGGAATATTTTGAAGTTTATATCAACTTGTCCTGCTTTAGCTTGTAAGACTTTGGGAAAATGACAGCTACCTTACAACCTAGAGTTTCTGTTACAATTTGGACATTTAGATATTAGTTTAACTGATTCAAGTCAGAAAGGTGAGAGAAACATTGGATTGTTCAAAAAGCCTGATATGGAAGGAAAGTGGAAGAATTGAGAAAATGGTAAGGATTGACAACATTACAAGATAGCAGGGTTCAGTCCTGTTTATAGATATATAATGAAACCTCAAAACAAGAGAGAGTATGCCATTGAAATACACATTTTCTTTCTATAATCACCCCCATGTGATTTCTTTCTACAATAATCCCCCAAAGATAATCAAAGTAAGATGATTATAATTTGAAAATAATCTATCCTCATCAAATTTGACCTTAGTGTTTGCATAAGTACATCCAGAATAGTAATTGACCACACAGATATTTTAACTTTACTTTGCCATAACTTTTATGATAAATCTCAGATTGGACTTTTAAAAGTCCCTAGAGGATAGGATGCCAAGCCAAGAGCCTGTCACCAAACTCCAGGTGCAGCATAATGTGATTTGTTCCCTTTTTGGTTCACAAATTACACTGAGTATCTTGGGCATGTCACTAAATGACCCTATTTGCTCAGTATAAGACTGAGAAAACTATAAGTCAGTAGTAGTCCCATTTTTCCACAAGGGCTTTAACAGCATTTGTTACACAAAGTCAAACTTACTTCTTTAAATGTATCTGACTATTGCCAAAAGTTTGGTCCTTGTCCCCATGCCAGTCCAATAATAAACACAGAATTTTTTTAAAAAAGAAGATTTATTGCTTTGCTAGCAAAGGAGAAACACAGGAAACTCCTATCCCAAAAGACTGTGATTCTGCCCACCATGAGAAACAGGGGTGTTTTAAGAGGTGATTCAGAGAAAATGAGATTAGGGAGGAGAGATCAGAAAGGAGAAGATCACGGAAGAGAATGTTAGGGAAAAGAAGATCATGGAGGAAAAGTTTAGAGAAAAGACCAGGGAGAAGGTCAGGGAAAAGAGTGGGAAAAAGAAAAAAAATTTAAGTTTCAAAGCAGCAAGGAATATAGTCAAACCATCAAGTGAACCCCTGTTACATTTCCCCACTGTCAATTTATAGATTCATTTCAATGGAAAGTGGGTGATGACATCTCCAAGCTACTTCCTACTGAAAGGGGATAAAGTTGGGAGAAATAACCTGAAGTCCTCATTTTCTATCAGGTAGAACTTGAACAGATAAGGGTGTTCAGCATCAGAGCAGTTCAGAGGTCCACACCAGCAGATGCAGGTAATTGGACAAGGCATACATAGGACAGGGATCATGCTAAGACAACAATAAACAAGACAGCAAAGCATTACTTTTTTTGTAAATAATTAGCACAAAAACAATTAGTATTTCAGTCAGTATCTGAAAACCATGAGAACAGTAACTTATAATCTTATTGGTGAAAAACAGATCAAGGTCATCAATGTAGGAGGTTAGGAAGATTTATAGATCTATAAAATCAGACTCAAATTAACTCAGGATAAATTTGTGACTTGTCATTATTATTAGGCACTCTCACATTAAGAACACTTCTGTTATTGCCTCCAGCTTTACTTACTTTTGGTAGAGCTGACACAAGTCTACATCTTAAGCTACATTAAAAGTCATTGTTTTTCCTTTTAAATGTCCATGTAGGACTGTGTTCTGGCTATACTCTCCTTCCAGGTGTTTAAAAGACCAAGTTGGTCAAAACTAACCTTGTTTCTATCTACTCTTAAGAGTCAGCCAAGATTCCTCAGAGGTGATTCTTGGGGACATGTGTGAAGATCCCTAGCTCCTCTTGCCAGGATGGATTGGGATCTGGCTGACCATATGTGGCTTCTCTTGGAAGCATCAGGGACATTTCCATCTCCAGTAACCTTCCTTTTTGCAGAATGTGCACAGGTTGGCTTCATGTTCTCTGGGGTCCTCTCCATCTCACTCATCAGCAGATTGGGTGACTCACCAGAGTTGCAGGGCACTGAGGGGGTCCCATCATTCTTTGCATCCTGGCTGACCCTAGAGGGCAAGGACCAAAACGTTGGCTGCTTTTTCCTTGGCCATTTTACTTCCTTGAATTAAGTTTTTGGATTTTAACACACAGCAAGCCAGTTTTGCCAATCTTAAAAAGGGAGTAACAGGTTATGACTTCAATATCTATAATTTACAGATATCCCTTTCCTTTAATTGGAGTTAGTATTAGTACTGGAAGTAAGCATTACATAATATTTGTCCTGTAGGTGATGGCTTATTATCTCAAATTAAACAAGTTTAGGGTTTTTTTTTGGTTGTTGTTTGTTTTTAGAAGCTGCACCTCTGCCAAACATTAACAGTTATAAAGTTCACAAGGAAAATGCAAAAGGAAACTAAAAGAGCAAAAAAAAAATATTCAGTTTGTGTAGCAGCTATGAACCAAGAAAAATGACTTTTGCAATCTTGAACCTTTACTTAGTTATATATTATAATACCTGTTTGAGATCACAGTAATCATTACAACAAAATCAAACTTCACCACAACATTAAATGAGCTGAAGGCTAGCCTATTTTGGAGTCATTCTAAAATGGAGTAAGGTGGGTGGCAGAGGCTTATCTCAGGTAAGGTGGGGCTCTTCACAACTAACATGATACAATATTACATCTGAAATATGAATCAAAGACAGGTTAAGGAACTTTTAACTTTCTTTTGTGGAAAAAGAGACAGAATGGTTCCTTGTTTCATGATATAATCTTCAAAGAGATCAGATTTTCCTTAATACCTTCCAAAAATATATTTAAATCGCAATTTCAGTGTGAAGATTAACACAACATTGTTTATATAACTTATTTTTTTATTGTAAACAAATGGGATACATCTTGTTTCTCTGTTTGTACATGCAGTAAAGGCATACCATTTGTGTAATCATAAATATATAGGGTAAGGTGGCTTGATTGATTCTGGTTTTTTTCCCTTCCCTCCACACATCCCAACCCTCTTTTCCATCTATAAAGTCCTTCCTTCCTCCATTCTTGCCCCCCTCACACCCCCCATTATGTGTCATCATCCGCTTATCAACAAGATCATTCCTCCTTTGGTTTTCTGAAATTGGCTATGTCACTTAGCATGATATTCTCCAATTTCATCCATTTGCCTGCAAATGCCATAATTTTATTATTCTTTATATGTGAGAGTAATATTCCATTGTATATATATACCACAGTTTCTTTATTCATTCATCAGATGAAGAGCATCTAGGTTGCTTCCACAATCTGGCTATTGTGAATTGAGCAGCTGTGAACATTGATGTGGCTGTATCTCTGTAGTATGCTGATTTTAAGTCCTTTGGGTATAGGCCAAGGAGTGGAATAGCTGGGTAAAATGGTGGTTCTATTCCAAGCTTTCTCAGGAATCACCATACTGCTTTCCAGAGTGGCTGCACTAATTTGCAACCCCACCAGCAATGTATGAGTGTACCTTTCTCCCCACATCCTCTCCAACACCTATTGTTACTAGTATTCTTGATAATCACCATTCTAATTGGGGTGAGATGGAATCTTAGGGTAGTTTTGATTTGCATTTCTCTTATTACTAGAGATGTTGAACATTTTTCTATATGTTTTTTGATTGCTTGTAGAACTTCTGTAAAGTGTCTGTTCATTAGCCCATTTGTTGATTGGATTATTTGTATTCTTGGTGTAGAGATTTTTGAGTTCTTTATATATTCTGGACATCAGTGCTCTATCTGAAGTATGAGTGGCAAAGATATTCTCCCACTCTGTAGGCTCTCTCTTAACATTACTGATAGTTTCCTTTGCTGAGAGAAAGCTATTTTAGTTTGAATCTATCCCAGTTATTGATTCTTCCTTTTAATCCTTATGCTATGGGAGTCCTGTTAAGGAAGTCTCATCCTAGGCCGACATGTTGAAGATTTGGACTTACTTTTTCTTCTGTAAAATGAAGGGTCTGTGGTCTGATTCCAAGATCCTTGATCCATTTTGAGTTGAGTTTTGTGCAGGGTGAGAGATAGGGGTTTGGATTCATACTATCGCGTATGGATTTCCAGTTTTCCCAGCACTATTTGTTGAAGAATCTATCTTTTCTCCATTGCATATTTTTGGCCCCTTTGTCTAGTATGAGAAACTAGTATTTATTTGGGTTTGTGTCCATGTCCTCCATTCTGCACCATTGATCTACCTGTCTATTTTGGTACCAATACCATGCCATTTTTATTACTATTGCTTTGTAGTATAGTTGAAGGTCTGGTATTATGATACTTCCTGCTTCACTCTTCCTGCTAAGGATTGCTTTAGTTATTCTGGGTTTCTTATTCTTCCAGATGAATTTCATGATTTCTTGCTCTATTTCTGTAAGGTATATCATGGGGATTTTAATTGAAATTGCATTGAATCTGTATAGCACTTTTGATAGTATGGCCATTTTGACAATATTAATTCTGCCTATCCAAAAACATGGGAGATCTTTCCATCTTTTAAGACTTTCTTTAATTTCTTTCTTTAGTGTTCTGTAGTTCTCACTGTAGAGGTCTTTCACCTCTTTTGTGAGATCAATTCCCATCTATTTTATTTTTTTGAGGCTATTGTGAATGGGGTAGTTTTCCTAACTTCTCTTTCTGAAGAGTCATCACTGCTGTATAAAAATGCATTAGATTTATGAGTATTGATCTTGTAACCTGCTACTTTACTGAATTCACTTATGAGTTCTAAAAGTTTTCTGGTGGAATTTCCAGGTTCCTCTAAATATATAGTCATGTCATCAGCGAAAAGGGATAGTTTGAGTTCTTCTTTTCCTATTCATATCCATTAATTTCTTTGGTTTGCCTAATTGCTCTGGCTAGAGTTTCAAGGACAATGTTGGAATAGAAGTGGTGAAAGAGGGCATCCCTGCCTTGTTCCAGTTTTTAGGGGGAATGCTTTCAGTTTTTCACCATTTAGAATGATATTGGTCATGGGCTTAGTGTAGATTGCCTTTACAATGTTAAGGAATGTTCCCACTATTCCTATTTTTTCTAGTGTTTTGAGCATGAAGGGATGCTGTATTTTATTGAATGCTTTTTCTTCATCTATTGAAATAATCATGTGATTCCTAACTTTAAGTCTGTTGATATGGTGAATGATATTTATTGATTTCTGAATGTTGAACCAAACTTGCATCCCTGGGATAAAACCCATTTGATCGTGGTGCACTATCATTTTAATATATTTTTGGATGCGATTTGCTAAAATTTCTTGAGAATTTTTGCGTCGATGTTCATTAAGGATATTGGTCTGAAATTTTCTTTCCTCGATGTGTCTCTGTCTGGTTTAGTTATCAGGGTGATATTGGCTTCACAGAATGAGTTTGGGAGGGTTCACTCCTCTTCTATTTCATAAAATACTTTGATAAGAATTGGAATGAGCTCTTTTTTAAAGGTTTTGTAGAACTGGGCTGAGAACGTATCTGGTCCCAGACTTTTCTTTGTTGGTAGGCTTTTGATGACTTCTTCTTTCATTACTTGAAATTGATTTATTTAAGTTGTTTATGTCCTCCTTGTTCAGTTTAGGTAATTCATATGTCTCTAGAAACTTGTTGATGTCTTCGAGATTTTCTATTTTGTTGGAGTATAGATTTTTAAAATAGCTTCTAATTATGTTTTCTATTTCACTTGTGTCTGTTGTGATATTTCCTTGTTCATTACGAATTTTAGTAATTTGAGTTTTCTCCCTCTTTCTCTTTGTTAGTGTGGCTAAGGGTTTATCAATTTTTTTTTTTTCCCAAGAACTAACTATTTATTTTGTTAATTTTTTCTATTGTTTCTTTTGTTTCAATTTCACTGATTTCAGCTCTGATTTTAAATATTTACTGTCTTCTACTACTTTTGGTGTTGGTCTGTTCTTTTTTTTCTAGGGCTTTGAGCTGTAGTGTTAAGTCGTTTATTTGTTGATTTTTTCTTCTTTTGTTGAATGCGCTCCAGGAAATAAACCTTCCTCTAAGTACTTCTCTCATAGTGTCCCAGAGATTTTGATATGATATGTCTTTGTTCTCGTTTACTTCTAAGAATTTTTTTATTTCCCTCCTCATGTCTTCTGTTGTCCAGTCATCATATAATAGCATATTATTTAATCTCCAGGTGTTGGAGAAGTTTCTGTTTTTTATTCTGTCCTTTATTTGTAATTTCAATTCATTATGATCTGATAGAGTACAAGGTAGTATCTCTATCTTCTTGTATTTGCTAACAGTAGCTTCGTGGCATAAAATATGGTCTATTTTAGGGAAGGATCCATGTGCTGCTGAAAAGAAAGTGTATTCACTCTTTGTTGAATGGTGAATTCTAAATAGTTGATTGTTTTATTGAGATCTATGGTTTCTTTATTCAATTGTTGTTTGGAAGATCTGTCCAGTGGTGAGAGAGTTGTGTTAAAATAGCCTAGTATTATTGTATTGTAGTCTCCTTGATTTCTGGAAATGAGAAGGATTTGTTTGACGTACATGGATGATCCAATGTTCGGGGCATAGATATTTATGATTGTTATTTCTTGCTGATTTATGCTTCCCTTAAGCAGTATGTAATGTCCTTCTTTATCCCTTTTGAGTAACTTTGTCTTGAAGTCCACATTATCTGATATGAGGATGGATATTCCGGCTTTTTTGCTGAGTCCATGTGCATGGTATGTTTTTTCCCATCCTTTCACCTTTAGTCTGTGGGTATCTCTTTCTATGAGATGAGTCTCTTGCAGGCAGCATATTGTTGGATTTTTCTTTTTAATCCAATCTGTCAGTCTAAGTCTTTTGATTGATGATTTCAGGCATTAACATTCAGGGTTATTATTGTGATACGATATGTATTCCCAGTCATTTGACTCAATTTTGTTTTTTGACATGACTTGGTTTCTCCTTTATTTGGCTATTCCTTCAGTCTAGTTCCTCCCTTTGCTGATTTGCATCATTTTTTTTCATCTCTTCCTCATGGAATATTTTGCTGAGAATGTTCTGTAATGCCGGCTCTCTTTTTGTAAATTCTTTTAGCTTTTGTTTATCATGGAAGGATTTTATTTCGTCGTCAAATCTGAAGGTATGTTTTTCTGGGTATAAGATTCTTGGTTGGAATCCATTTTCTTTCAGGGCTTGGTAAATGTTGTTCCAGGCCCTTCTAACTTTTAGGGTCTGGATTGAAAAATCTGCTGATATTCTTATTGGTTTCCCCCTGAATGTAATTTGATTCTTTTCTCTCGCAGCCTTTAAAATTCTATCTTTATTTTGTATGTTAGGTATTTTCAAAATATTGTGCCTTCATGTGGGTCTGTTGTAATTTTGTGTATTTGGAATCCTATAAGACTCTTGTACTTGATTTTCTTTTTTTTTTATTTATTTATTTATTTTTTTTTAATTGTATACAAATGGGATACATGTTGTTTCTCTATTTGTACATAGAGTCAAGGCATACCATTTGTGTAATCATACGTTTACATAGGGCAATGATGTTTATTTTTTTTTCCCTTCCCCCCCACCCCTCCCACCCCTCCCACCCCTCTTTTCTATACAGTCCTTCTTTCCTTCATTCTTACCGCTCTCCTTATCCCTAACCCTAAACCTAACCCTAAACCTAATGCTAACCCCTCCCACCCCCCATTATATGTCCTCATCCGCTTATCAGCAAGATCATTTGTCCTTTAGTTTTTTGAGATTGGCTTATCTCACTTAGCATGATATTCTCCAATTTTGTCCATTTGCCTACAAATGCCATAATTTTATCATTCTTCATTGTGGAGTAATATTCCATTGTATAAATATGCCACAGTTTCTTTATCCATTCATCAACTGAAGGGCATCTAGGTTGGTTCCACAATCTGGCTATGGTGAATTGAGCAGCAATGAACATTGATGTGGCTGTATCTCTGTAGTATGCTGATTTTAAGTCCTTTGGGTATAGGCCAAGGAGTGGGATAGCTGGGTCAAATGGTGTTTCCATTCCAAGCTTTCTGAGGAATCTCCACACTGCTTTCCAGAGTGGCTGCACTAATTTGCAACCCCACCAGCAATGTATGAGTGTTCCTTTTTCACCACATCCTCGCCAACACCTATTGTTGCTTGTATTCTTGATAATCGCCATTCTAATTGGGGTGAGATGAAATCTTAGGGTAGTTTTGATTTGCATTTCCCTTATTACTAGGGATTTGTACTTGATTTTCCATTTCATTCTTCAGATGTGGGGAATTTTCTGATATTATTACATTGAATAGATCATCCATTCCTTTGGTTTGTTTCTCTAAGCCTTCCTCAATCCCAATAAGTCTTAAATTTGGCCTTTTCATGATATCCCACAATTCTTGTAGATTCTGTTAATGATTTCTTACCATCTTCTCTGTTTGGTCAACTTTGATTTCAAGATTAAATGTTTTGTCTTCAATATTTGAGGTCCTGTCTTCCAGGTGTTCTATCCTATTGGTTATGCTTTCTATGGAGTTTTTAATTTGGTTTATTGTTTCCTTCATTTCAAGGATTTCTGTTTGTTTTTTTTTTTCAATATCTCTAACTCTTTATTGAAATGATCTCGTGCTTCCTGTATTTGCTATTTTAACTGTCGATTAGGTGTGCTCACTTAATGCCTGCATTTGCTATTTTATCTCCTCATTTGCTTCCCTGATCATTTTAATTATGTACATTCTGACCTCCCTTTCTGACATTTTTTCTGCCATGCTGTCATTGGGTTTTATTGATATAGCATCTAGGTTTTTTGGGGACATTTTCTTCCCTTGTTTTCTCATATTGGCCAGATATCAGTGGGACTCCGAGATATTGCAGATTTCCCCTATTGGCTTATAGTGTCCCTGTAGATTTCCAGTATATCACCTCCCAACTTTCAGTAGCCTGAAGTCTTGGAGAAACGTGACAATGCAGTGCTTCCGAAGAAAGTGTTGAGAACAGAGTGATATCTATGCAGTTAACTGTCTTAATCACGAGGATGCAGGCAGTTGCGACTGCACCCTCAAGAGCCAAATACAGCACAAACAGGACTGCTGGGCCCCTGTGCTTATCAAGGTTGTTAAGAGGTATTTGAGGAATGTGCAGCTGCCTGGAAATTTTATCTATCAAGGACAGGGGGACCTAGCCCCGACTCATCTCCTGCATATTTCACCCCTTCCCTCCTCCCTTCTTCCTGTAGGACCGTTCAGTTCTGGTGGGACCCAATGAGAATCAAATAGATTGGCAGAACCCAACCAGAGGAGAACTAATGTTTAACTGTTCAAATGTTAACCAAAAATGTACAGGTCTTTGTGTGTGAATGCTTGGAAATCTCTTAAATAGAGATGGGGCCGCTCCCCACTTAGCCATTGCAATGGTCTGAGAGGCTGGTTGCGATCCAGGCTCGAGTTTGCAATAAAACTTCGTTGTGTGTGTTGCATTACCATGTGTGCTCTTTGACTCTCTTGGGATCAGTCGATATCGGGGACCAGTCGATATCGGACCCTAACAAAAGGTGCCCCTAGCCCGCTGCTGGGTCCAGAGCTGGGGGTTGACTCTGTGTGGAAAAGCTCTCACAGGGCAGGCCTGCTCCGAGAAGCTGGTTATGGACCGGGCCTGCCGCCAGAGGGAGCAGGGCTGCTCGGGAAATCCTCTCACTGTCCTGCCCTAGTCTGAGAATCTGCCTGTGCTCCGGGGCCGCCACTGGTCCAGGACTAGGCACTAGCTCTGCACGGTGACAACCTCTCACTGGGTGGGCCTGCTCTGAGAAGCTGGCTATGGACCGGACCTGCCACCAGAGGGAGCAGGGCTGCTTGGGAAATCCTCTTGTTGTCCTGCCCTGGTCCGAGAAACTGCTTGTGGGCCAGGGCCCGCCGCTGGGTCCAAGGCTGGGGGCTAGCTCTGTGCGGAAAACCTCTCAGTAGAAGGGCCTGCTCCGAGAAGCTGGCTGTGAACTGGGCCTGCTGCGGGATGGAGCCTGGCTGCTCAGGAAAGCCTCTCACTGTCCTGCCCTGGTCGGAGAAGCTGCCTGAGGGCAGTGGCCCACAGCTGTGTCCAGGGCTGGGGGTTGACTCTATGCAGAAAAGCTCTCACTGAGTGGGCCTGCTCCGAGAAGCTGGTTGTGGACAGGACCTGCCGCTGGAGGGAACTGGGCTGCTCGGGAAAGTCACTCGCTGCACTACCCTGCTCCAAGAAGCTGCCCACTGTCCTGGCCTGCCACCCGGGCAGAGCTTCACCCAGTGGGAGAGACTCACCCAGTGGCTCTGTGTTGGTCAGAGTCTCTCAATACCTCCCCTTCTTGAATCCTGAGTTCTGGAGTGATGGGAGATGCAGTCCCCTCTAGTCCGCCATCTTGGATTTCTATCTATATAACTTACTGACTACAGATTACTTTATCCAGCTAGAAAACATGAAATAAACGAATAAATACCAATCTAATTTTTTAATTCCATACAAACCAAGACTTATGCTGCACCTAATTTTAGTGTGGAGAACACCAATTTGGCAAAGTGTTCTCTAAATCTTAACATTTAACTAAGTTTAACTTTTAAAGTACAATTTAGAATTCAGAGTGTAGGGTAACAAAAATCACAGGTCTGCATGTGTTAACAAAAATCAAAGGATAGCCTTAAATCTATTATACATTTAGAAAACAGTGTTAATGATCAGAAATTGACTTAGTCAAAGCAAACAGATGTAAGATAGGTCTTCAAATGACAGTGTGGTCCTTCCATGTCAGATACAATGTATAAAAGAAAGCACTTATTGGTAATCTATCAGTAAACTTACATAAACTTTCATTTTATAAACTTTTACAGAACACTCAGACAAGGCTTAGAGAAATAGAGTTCTCACATGCATACATGCACCTAGTCACATCTATTTAGGTTGTCAACTATATTGTTATAACCTAAGTAAGTGTTTTTTTGTTTAACTAGCTACAAAGTAATTATTTAAGACTTTAAAACAGGTAGAAACTCTAATTCCTTTCAAATTTAGTTCCCCCAAGTAATAAACCTGAACAAATACAAGAAAATTATCTCAATAGATAGGAAAAGATCAACATTTCAGACTTCAATTCATAGCAGTACATTAAAGTTAAAATAACTTTATGCTAACTAGAGCCGATTTAATCACAAACACAAACTTTTGAGATTTTCCTTCTGTGACATTCTTAAACATTCACAACTTCTTTACATCCTTAATTTTGTCCTCTTTCATCTTGAACTTTAGCCCAAGAGTATTACTTTACCAGACAAAATGCTTTCTCATCCAGAAACATTTCTTTCATCTCTAACTTTCTGTACTAAAATATATTTCCAGACCAATAACTTTTTCTATCTTTTCTAACTTTGAATCCTTTCTTAAATTCGTATTCTGAAACAGAATTTATGAATGTTATCTGTCCAGTTAATTCATATAAAAATTTTTATCCCAGGAGAGGTTTGTACAATCCAGCATATACAAAAAAAAAAAAAAAGAAAGAAAGAAAAAAAAAAAGTGCCTTAATTTTTTCTCCCATTTTGCATTCAAGGGGTTGGAACACAGAATATTTATTAGTCTGACCTGTCTCTGTTATCATTATCACAATGCTATCACCTTTGAATTCTCCACTGTCAATTGTACCTAGAGGCTCCTTTTGGGCCTTTTTCTTATACTAGATATATTGATATCAATGGAGAATGTTCTTTCCATCCTTTTCTTTAGGCTTCCTTGAAGATCCTTTGCAGAGGTTGCCTGCAAAACACAGTTTCGCCTTAGTTTCAGTCTTTTTCTTTTCTGAGTGCAGTTATTTATTCTTCCAGTCTCCCCAGGCATTTAATTGGATGGGATATTGTTACAGCAAGAATTGCTTTGCCCCAGTGATGAATATCAGATAGTTATATGTGGCCTTCTGTCCTCAGGTCATAAACTGACAGTGCTGGAACCTGCTGCCACATCCTTTGTGGCCAGCAGACTCCACCCTCCATGGAAGTCAGGGCAGAGAACAGGTTCTCTTTGGCCATTTTTCTACAGCCCAGGCAGATTTTCTGGGATTTCTTTTTCCAGTTTAGGACTGGTATCCTTGATAACAGTGAGATGACCTGTGATTGCTGAGGCCCGGCTAAGAAACAGCACTGGGAGTGCCAGCACGGGGTTTAAAAAATTTAAATCTTTTTAACCCTTTCTTCTGGTGTTCTGCTATCCTTGAACACCAAAGGCAGTGACTTTTGGCACCTTCAATTTAGTTCCTGATGGTTCAGACCCCTTATTTTGCAACTGCATAAGTGCCTGTACATACAGAATCTGTTTCATATACTTTAGCCCTGACAGACCAACTCCAACATCAAGATTGTATGACAATCCAGAAGAAACATTTAAAGACCAGATCGTGTTACAGCAAGCCCTCTTTTTCTTAGTCAGGCTTATCCCTATAGGTGGCCCATGCAGCCAAGATTTCCTTGCTCAAGAAACTAACAGTAATAATAGTGCAGCATGGCCCATGTCTTAAAGGGCCAGTAACAGACCAAAAAAAAAGAAAGAAAGACAAGAGAGAATCACCAAAACCTGAGCTCACACGTTGAAATATTTAAAACATTTAAAACAGACAGACTTGCACATACAAATTTCTTCCACTTACTTTACCTTTGATAGACCAACTCCAACTGTAAGATTGTGCAATAATCTAGAGAGCTATTTTAAAAACCAAATCATTACAGTAAAACATGATCTTAGAGAGACTTATTGGTGGCCATTTCTTCAACTCACTTTATCTCTGACAGACAAACTCCAAATGTAAGATTGTATACAAAAGAAACACAGAGAGAGACAACCAGAGAGGAGCCACAAAATCATGACTAACAGATAGAAACCTTTAAATTGACCAGCCAAGATCTTTCCCAAGAGACTACCTATAGAATCAATGCAGTACTGGCCATGTCTTAAAAGAAAGCAGACAACCAGAGGGAATTCGCAAGCCCATCTCCCACAAACAGATGAGAATTTAAAATAGATTGGAAGGGAGTACATATATCCCTAGGTTCTCGAGTCCCACTTAACTGTGATTCCTACACCACTGGCACCACAGATGTCCCCAAAAAAGAGGGAACAGATGTTCCCACAAAGAGGACCTGAGTGTATGGAATCAAGGGTTTGGTATTCACACAGGGGGACTTACCAAATGGCCAAGGGTGTCATGACTTTCCTGAATTCAGTTTCCTTTTTCTCAAAGTAGAGCAACTGATGGAGCAACTTGCATAGTTCAGGAAGAGAAGGTGGGGTTTCCCAAAATCAAAAAGTACTTCCTCAGATGCTGGGATGGTCTCTCCATCCTTCCCTTTACTCACAGAAACAGTTCCTTTGGTGAAATCTGAAGAAAACTCACACTGTCCCCCAATTTCTCCAGTGGTCAGCTCTCAACAAAATTACCAGCCACCTTGTATCCTCAGCATGGAAGTGGGGATTTTCTTGGAATGCCAGATCTGCCCAAGAAAGCTGGAGTAGGGGCTGCTCTGAGGTCCCTTTGTGGTTGTCAAATTTGTAATCAAAAGTTTTGTCCTCGTCCCTGATGCCAATCCAATAATGAGGTCATGATTTTGAGAAAAAAAGAGAAAGATAATTTATTGCTTCATTAGCAAAGGAGAAACATGGAGGTAACTCCTATCCCAAAGGCTGTGACTCTGCCCATCATGGGGAACAGGGTTTTTAAAGAGGTGATTCAGAGAAAATGAGATCAGGAAGGAGAATATCAGGGGAAAGAAGATCAGGGAGGAGAAGTCTAGGGAAAAAAATATCAGGAAGGATAAGTTTAAAGAAAAGATAATCAGGGATTAGTTCAGGGAAAAAGTTGGGAAAAAGAAAAAAACATTTAAGTTTCAAAGCAACAAGGGATATCCATGAAAGCATCAAGTGAACCCCTGTTACAGTCTTAGCCAATAGTACCTGGCACAATCCCTTTTACAGATCTCCAAGGTAGCTCCCTTTGCTGCAGATAAGAACTCTGGCCCACTGTTCATTGCAAGAGGTTTAAGAAAGCATAAAATTAAAACACCATCAGGAAAGTTTGGTCATTCAGGGATGTTCATACACAAACTATTACCAGTGGTCTACTCCTGGCCCCCTGACCGGATCCTGGCTAACTGGATTTGGTCAACCACCAGCATAAGAAATAGCAAAAAGGAAAAGAAAAAGTTAAGTTTATGCAGTTCAATTAAACTGGGAATAAGTAGCTAGAGTCCCCTCCCTGCTGAAGCAGTTACAATTTATAGAAATAAAAACCAGATGATATACATATTTAGTTGGACTGAAGAGGAAACAAAATGGGACAAAATGCAGAAAATACACTGATCAGATTTAGTTAGCCTGTGCTAGACATACCAAAGCAAGGGGGTGTCTCCATTTTCAGCTTCTTTGGCACCTGCCAGGCCATGAGGCAACCTCTCTCAGAATGAGAAAGTTGCTCTTAGTTTCAGGAGTGCAGGGCAAATTCACAGGTAGGAGAGAAGGAATAAGAAACAGAAAATGGAGTTATAAAGGAAAATAAAGGAAGAAAATTTTGATTTAGAAATTATGCATATTTTCCCAGTCACTTGTGTAGCCAGTTTCTTTTCCAGGTTTATTATTTTCAAATTGCAGGAAAATTTTTAAATCGACCTGTGTACTATGAATTAGCCCCACAAATAATTCAATTAAGCAAGGGAGATACAATATCTTGAGGAATCTATTATTTAGGAGACTTTTAAGCACTATTTATTGATTAGAAAATGGAGACCACATCAGTCAAAATATTCTGAGACTGACTAAATCACCAGAAGCTGTCTTGACATTATAGGACTGAAAACATTCTAACATAACTTTCCAGCCACTCCTTACCAAGTTTTGTTTAAAAGAAGAACTGGAAGCCCCCAAAATGTATCTCTAACTCTTAAGATGGACCACATTTTCCCTGAGTGCATATTTCTCACTTTACCCCCAAAGACATCTCTCTCTTGAGATTGCCTGAAATCCTCCCCCAACCCCTACTGTGTATCTACTTTCTTAAATAAACTTCTACCCATGCCTCTGATTGGCATGTGCTGAAATATTTTTCCATCATATATGCCATGAACCCCAGTGGTCCTAAGTTAAGTCCCTCTTATTTCTGGAAATTCCTATGACTCTTCTTCAGAGATACCACTTCTCCTGAGACAAAACCATTGACCATAATTCACAAACAGGCATGGAAATGCATGTTTGACCATTTCTCTATCCAAACAAAGTCCTGAGCTACTTAGATGATTTTCCCATTGGCAGAATTTCCCTTCATTACAATCGTTTAGAGATGTTCCAGAAAGGAGTTATTGGGCTGCAACTAAATACTTTTTGTGGTGCCTGCACATCATGAAGGACCATTTGGAAGAAAGACTCTTGTAGTCTCTTCCTTGGTTTACTGATTGTAGGGATTTATTCATGAGGCCACAGATGCAGAATGAAAGAGAAAAGGCATGGTAGAAGGAGTGGGCAATGTTGGGGCTACTTCTATGTCTTCAGGGCCTGCTCAGGTCCAATCACATATATTTCACTTCCATCTGATGTTGGAGTGATGCTGTTCATTCTCAAATCTACGTTTTGATGGGTCAGATAACATTGAGTTCGTGATGCAAAAGCCAATTTGCATGGGGACCTTTCCCATGAATAAGCATGTAGTCGCTAAGGTCCAGTAGGCAGCCAAAAGCTTTTTCTCAAAAGAATAGTAGAGGACGGCAAGTCCTTGTTTCAAAATCCTGAGGACCAGTCCTGTGACTTATCTATAGCAGATTGCAAAGTGATAAAACAAGTATCTCTGTGACACTGAAACTTTAAGCCCATTGGATATACTACATCATATGGCTTAAGTAAAAGAGTAGCTTGTACAGAATCCTGGACATATTGGAAAACTTTCTGCTATTTTTGGTATCACTCAAAATTAGTAGTCTTTTGAGAAACTCAGTAAATGGGATGGAGTAACACTTTGAAAAATGGGAATATGTTGCCTCCAAAATCCAAATAGGCCCTGTAGATATTGTGCATCTCTTTTGGTATGTGAAGGACCAGATAAAGTAACATATCTTTCACCCTGTAGGGAATATATTGATATGTCATACATACTGGAACCCTAAAAGCTTCACTGAGCTATATAGCCTCTGAATTTTATAAGAATTCAATTCCTACCTATTCTCTGACATACAAGTGACTCACCAATAATTATAGAATAGATTGCCACTTTTTGCTTATTAAGTCCAATTAGCATGTTATTAATATAATGGATCAATATTATATCTGATAGAAGTAAAAGATAATCATGATCCCTAAGAACTACATTGTAACCTAGAGTTGGGAAACTGATACATCCCTGAAGTAGGACAGTTAAAAGTTTGTTGCTGAACTTTCCAGCTGAAAACAAACTACCTTTGTTGGTCCTTATTGACAGGAAAGGAGAAAAAAGTACCTGCCAATTCACTGGCTGTATACTTGGTACCAGAGATTTTGTAAATCTGCCCAAGGCATACAACTATATCTGAGACAAAAACTGCAATTAGAGTCACCACTTGAATAAGCTTATGATAATCCACTATTATTCACCAAGATATGTCTATCTTCTACCTGAACCAAATAGGAAAGTTTTATGGGGATGTGTTGAGAACCACAGACTTTGTACCTTTCAGGTCCTTCATGGTGGCACTAATCTCTATAATTCCTCTAGGAATAAGATATTGCTTTAGGTTTAGTATTTTCCTATGTAGGAACAAGTATAGTGACTCCCATTTACCTTTGCTTCCATAACACATTTTACCCCACAGGTCATAAAACCAATATGGGGATTCTGCCAGGAGCTGAGTTGGTATATTTCAATTATGCATTCTCAAACTAAGGAAATAACCATAGGAAGGGGTCAAGTACTGCGAGGGCTCACTGTGAGATGGATATGGACTAAAATTCTATTGAACATCTGACCTCCATAAGGCCTTAAGCTGATATTTTGGGTCTCCTGGATATAGTGTCCTTTCAAAGCCAGTGTGCATTAGTCCCCCCTCAAGATCTGTTTATTTCCTTTCTCCTAATGTGCACTGACCCTGGTAAAAGGTTGTAAGTCTATGTACAGAAGGCTGCCAGAAACACTAACCTTATGAATTTTTGGTAGTATACTGGGATTTTTCCTCAGGGTCCCAGGCTCCTTTTTGTTCAATGGGTTCTGGGTCTATAATATGGGTCAAGTTTGGCAATTAATTAAGAACGTATGGCAATTAATATAAGAACCTTCTACATTTGTTTTTATTTGAGTTTTAGTTATGAGTACTGTAGAAATGCATAAACTTTTGGGGGATAAATATTTAACTTAAAACCATATTAAAACTATGTATGTAAACAAAATATAAAATATACACATACAACACTCACACAATATTGTGCATAAAAATGAAGCAAATATGTATTACTCATCACTACATTCTCAATTATTAATAAAGTCATTTAAAATTCCTGATTAAGTATTCTAATATTGAAACTAAGAGCCTAATTAAGAGAAAAATGTTAATAAACTCCACATTGAAAGACTCTCAAGAAAAAAAAAGTGAGCCTATGACTGTGTTTTTATGATTAAGGCTACACTTTTGCTGATGTAGATGGAGTAATAGTTTAGTAAGTTGCCTTCCTGTCTATTTCACTTCTGGGATAACCATAATGAGAGAGCCATCTCCATATGTCTGTGAAAGTCAGAAAATTCAGATTGTTTTTGACTTGCTGGCCTTTGACATAACTTCCTCTGTTCTGTCCTTTGAGCCCTGCCACTTACCCATGCAACCTTGAGTCCTATTTACCCCACATTGTATTTAGAATATCACTTTGTGACCCACAAATGTCCTCATTGTAAGGTCTTGCCTACAGAGAATTCTGGGACCTCTTACAAGTTTTTCTCACAGTTATGGCTCGATGTTAGTCTCAGTCTTATGGTCATCCCAGCGTGGGTGAGTAGGTCTTAAGATACAAACCAATTCAACATTTCAGTCTCACTAAAGCTTTTAATAATTTCCTCTGCGTTCAGCCAAGGCAGATCTAACATTTTCAACTTGTTCTCGGTAGGTCACCTTTTGGCTCATATTTCAGTCAAGCAACTCAAATTTTAGAGTTCTTTCAAACTCCTTTAACTGCAATAATAAATTCAAAATCCCTGCTTTGTTAGTTCATATCAATAAGTTGCTTCTGATCTAACTTCTTCATTTCAGTATTGTTATAGCTCCATAAGATTTATTTCCACTTGTCTTCCCTGAATTTATTTGTGTAAATTAGATTTAGATTTACATCAATTTCTTCACTTAACCAATTAGTTTAAATGTAAATGAATCCAAATTAACTATCAATTAATTATTACAAATTAATTGTTATGTCATGATATAATTACATTCCCATTCTTCTTACATGTCATATATTATATAATTATACTATTATAGAATTTATATATTATACAATTATATTATTTTATATAATATATAAATATAAAGTCTTCATGCATATCATATATTATGTATTTAGGTTTTTATATGTGTTCCACATCTAGGGTTATAGGACAAAATGGTTTAAAAATAGCTATCACTTTAGGCTTTTAAGTAGTTTAAGAAGAATCTAAAAAAGACAAATTTACAATCCTATGATCACTTTTCAAGTTAGTGCTTTTAGATTTTCAGAATGCTTTTGTCGTTTCTATAAGTAATTACATGTTTAAAACTTTATCTTAAAATATATGCAAAAATACTTATATTTTAAAAGTACTGTGAATTCCTACAAAGAAAAATTCCTTGAAAATTCTCAACTTTACTACTTACTATCAAATGGAAAACTTTTTCTTTTGTCTATTTTTCTGTTTCAAATAAGTACACAAGTAATATAAATAAATTACTCCTGTGATGAGCTGACAGATCTGACTCCATGAGAATGTTATAGGCCAGATGCTAAGGGAAATGACTAAACAGACTCCATTTTGCTCTGAGACTCCAAGTTATGTAGGAAATAAGCTTCTCCCATGGGAACACCCCGCCTCTGTGCCCATCATCAGTTACTTAGTGTGACGTGTTTAACAATACAGAATGACAATTCCTATGTAAAGAAATATTTCTCTCTTTTGATTCCTATTGCTCCTAAACAACGTACCATGTAAATGATGATTGTGTGGATGTTAGCAACCACTCTTTAGTTTGTACCTAGGAAAGGGTCACTTTGACCCACTTCCCCCTCTGTTGATGATCTCATGATGTTAGTTTGTAATTTCTAATCATAGCAACAGATACTTATGATTGATGTGATTTTTGGTATAAAAACATCTACAACCCTATGGTTGGGGCTGTTCTCCCAATAGCCACTTTTTGGAGCATTGTGTGAGACAGTCAGCCAGCCAGCTTAATAAAGACTCTCAAATTTGGACTTCTCAGTGTTGATGGGTCTGTTCTTAAGTTGCACCCCATAATACTACCAAATTTAAACAATTAATTATCCATGAAGAGCTTCATTTGGGATGGGAAAAGAAAGGAATTGTGAAATGAAATTGACAAAATTATGCTATGTACCTATATGAATATAACACGATGATTCCATTTGTTATGTGTGTCTATAAAGTACCCATTAAATGATAACAAACACGTAGAAGGAAGACCAATAGTGCACAGGAAGGAGAAAAAGGAGAGGTAATAAAGAAGTAAAAGAAAAAGTTCTGGGGACTAAATTGAGTAAATTATAGTCCATGCATTTATGATCACATCAAAATGAACTCTACTATTACATATAATAATAATGCACTAATGAAAAACATTTTATAAAAGGTTATTTGACCTATAATGAGGTTATCTTTCAAGATTTTGGTGTATTCTTATAGAATAATCTTAATTTATGTATAGAGAACAGATAGAACATCCAGGGAATTAGGGTTGTATATCTTTTGCAATATATTTATTTTCATCTTTATTTCAGGCAGATATTTGTAAAGATATATTTAGAAATTTTCAGTTGATTTTTAAATAAAAAATATTACTGTTTTGTCTTTTGTTAAACTTGAATAATGTTTATATTAATTATTCCAATCTTACCAATGTGAATGATACATATGTGTTTATATTTTCTAGTAATAGTATTTAATTTTCACATAGACACTAAGGCTTGAATTTTTTAGTTATATCTAGACTTAGTACTTTGTACACTCCTTGTTAAACTTTAACAAAATCTACAAGTTTGTTTTCATCTCTTCTAAACAACTTGATGTCCAATATTATCATAAGTATATGTTATTATTCCTTGTTAAGCAATATTATTCATTCATAATAAGAAGCTGAATAGTGCAATTGGGAGAACATCCACTGAGAAAAATCTCAAAGAATGGAAAGATATCTTTGGTTTTACAAAGGTCAATAGAGAAAAGAGTTGTAATGAGAGATGGAGACAAGACTTATCTGGGAATCTACTCATGAAAAATGGTCCTTTGTGGTTAACCACTTCTTTGAACATGAAATTCATGTGAATTCTTTACCATTACTATTTTTCAGGAGCATAAGTGTCAGATAAAGTTCAACATTGTCTGTTGGGAAGGTAACTCTAAGGTTGAATTTATTAGTTTTATTATACTTCAAACTTTGAAGATAATCTGTAGCGTGTTTTTGCATTCAGTGAACCTTCTGTTTCCTTGCATGCAATCCATTTAAAACTACAAAACTCATTTTGGTCCCTACAACTTGATAATACAAAGTGTGATTTAAAATGGAGAAAGAATCTTTTTTTTTTTTTTTTTTTTTTTTAAGTTCACAGGCTTTTTTTTTTTTTTTTTTTTTTTTTTTTTTTTACATTTATTATGCCATAAATTCATAGGGAATAGGTTCTAGCAGCTCAGTCTCCTTTTCATTTGTTCTCACAAAATGTGCTTCTCTGGGTGGAGCAGGCTGGCGTTTCAGCTGAACCCAGGTACCTTTCTCTTTGGCTTCCTTCTTTTTCTGATCATTTTCCTACACACATTTCAGGAAACTGTCTCAGTTCTTAGAGTGCTTAATATGCTCAATATGCACATTAATTCTCTTGACAAGAATCTTGCCCTTGCTTATTCACAACAATGCCAACAGCATGCTGGGTAACATTGTAGACTCCCAGTTTTGCCATGATGACATTTATGGGGCATTCCTTTTTGAACAGTACCCATTCCCTTAATGTCTACAATATCACCTTTCTTGTAGATTCGCATATATGTGGCCAAAGGAACAACTCCATGTTTTCTAAAAGGCCTAGAGAACATATATCAGGTTCCTCTCTTCTTTCCCTTTGTGTTCATCATTTTGGCGAATTACTGGTAGATTGACAGTTCCAGGCGAAAGGCAAGAAAGAATCTTAATAGTAAAAGATATACGAATAGCCAGAAAGCACATGAAAATGTACTTAATATCATTATTTATTGGGAAAATGCAAACTGAAACCATTTAAAATACTACTTTACACTCACTGGGGTACTCTAAAAATCTCAGATAATAAATAGCAATTATTGGGGAGGATGTGACGTATACCTTTTTGGGAAACCTGGCAATTTCTCAAATAGTTAGGCATGGAATTAACATATGACCCAGCAGTTCCTCTTCTAGATATATAACTAAGAAAATGTAAACATTTCTCCCAAAATACTTGCGTGTAAATGTTCATGACAGAATTATTTAGAATAAGCAAAAAGTGGAACCATCCCAAAAGTCTAACAACTGATAAACAGGTAAATAAAATGTGTATTTATATCCATACAAAAATATTATATAACCATAAAAACAAATGAAGTACTGATAAGTGTTGCAACATGGATGAACCTTGAAACATTGCACCAAGCAAAAAGGACTCAGTTCATTTGTATGAAATATCCAAAAGAAACAAATCAATAGAAACAAAATAGATTTGTGGTTATCTGTGACTGATGAGGTTGGAAAAAATTAATGACTTCTAATGGGTATGAGATTTCTTGGGATAATGAAAAAGAATTGCAATGATAATTACACAAATCTGTGAATATATTAAAAACATTAAATTGGACATACTAAATGGTTGAATTGTATATTATTTAAATTATTTCTCAATAAATCTGTAGCAAAAATTGTATGAAACTACGAAGTAACATTGAAAGTTAAAAAAAATTCTGATACCATTTTTCTTCCAAATGATTTTAAAATTTAAAATTTATATTTTACATTATTTAACATGTGTTTCTTAGACTTCATTTTTCTTTAATTTTGATAAATTCTGATTTTTTTAAAAATATTTTTTATATTCTTCATTCACTTTGTTCCTCTATTCTGGAGGTTCTATTGTGAATTTTGAACATTCATACCTCTTAATATTTCTCCAACATATATATTTCTTTATTGTTCTGACATAATGGAAAATTTATTTGATAATCAAATCTGCTAATTTGTTCTTTAGCTATTCATTCTCAAATACTGAGACTTTTGTTTTATTACTTTATATTAATTGTAAAATTTAATGGTTTTATGCAAATGTTCTCTTTTCATTTATGCAAAATCATCCAAAGTCATTTTTTTAATGATATAGGTTCCAATACTATTTTATTGTTACTTTTATTTTTATTTTTATATTTAATTATTTTAATGCTCTTTTTAGTACATCATAATTATACATAATAGGTGGGTTAATTTTGACATAATAATCCATGCAAGGAATTTAATTTACTCCAATTTAGTATTTGTTCGAATTCAATATTTAACTTGCTATAAATATCAATGTGATTGACACTACAGTATGTTGATTTTAGTTATTTTGGATACATACCAAGGAGTGAGATAGCTAGGTTATATGGTTCCATTTCTTTTCTTTTTTAAAAATTTGTTCTAATTAGTTACACATGACAGCAGAATGCATTTTGACTCATTGTACAAAAATGGAGCATGAATTTTCATTTCTGTGGTTGTACACTATGCAGTCACACCATTTATGCAATCATATATATACATAGGGTAATAACGTCCACTCATTCCACCATCTTTCTCAACCCTATACTCCCCTATCTCCTCCCCTCACTCCCCTCTGTCCAATGTAAAGTTTCTCCATCCTTCTGGTCCCCCATTATGGATCAGCATCCACATATCAAAGAAAACATTTGGCCTTTGGTTTTTTGGGGATTGGCTTATTTTCCTTAGCATGATACTCTCCAACTCCATCTCTTTACCAGAGAATGCCATAATTTCATTCTTCTTTAAGAAGAGTAATATTCCATTGTGTATATATATCATAGTTTCTTTATCCATTCATCTGTTGAAGGCACCTAGGTTGGTTCCACAGTTTAGCTATTGTGAATTGAGCTACTATAAACATTGATGTGGCTGTATCACTGTAGTATGCTGATTTTAAGTCCTTTGGGTATAGACTGAGGAGTGGGATAGCTGTGTCAAATGGTGGTCCCATTCCAAGTTTTCTTAGGAATCTCCATACTGCCTTCCATAGTGGTTGCACCAATTTGCAGTTCCACCAGCAATGTATGTATCTTTTCTCCCACATCCTCACCAACATTTATTGTTGTTTGTATTCTTGATAATTACCAGACAGACTGGAGTGGAATGAAATCTTAAGAGTAGCAAGATTTGCTTTTCTCTAATTGCTAAAAATGTTAAACATTTTTTCATTTATTTTTTGATGAATTAAATATTGATCAAAATTTCAGTTCCTCAGCCCATTTATTGATTGGGTTATTTATTTATTTATCTTTTTGGTGTTAAATTTTTTGAGTTTTTTCTATAACCTGGAGATTAATTCTTTATCTGATTTGCATGTGATAAAGATTTTTTCCCATTCTGTAGGCTCTCTCTTCATGTTATTGATTGTTTCCTTTGCTGAGAAGAAGCTTTTTAGTTTGAATTCATTCCATTTATTGATTCCTGATTTTATCTCTTGTGTTTTAGAAGTCTTGCTAAGGATGTCAGGTCCTAAGTCGACATGATGAACATTTGGGCCTACTTTTTTTTCTATTAGGTGTGGGGTCTCTGGTCTAATTCCTAGGTCTGTGATCCACTTGGAGTTGATTTTTGTGCAGGGTGAGAGATAGAGGCTTAATTTCATTTTGCCACATACAGATTTCCAGTTTTCCTAAAACCAATTGTTGAATAGGCTAATAGGCTATTTTTTCTCCAGTGAATTTTTTTTTTGGTGCTTTTGTCTAGTATGAGATAACTGTATTTATGTGGATTCATCTCTGTGTCTTCTATTCTATACCATTGGTCTACATGTCTATTTTGGTGCCAATATCAGGCCATTTTTGTTACTGTAGATCTGTGGTATAGTTTAAGGTCTGCTATTGCTATGCCTACTGCTTGAGTCTTTTTGCAAAGGATTTCTTTGACTATTCTTGGTCTCTTATTTTTCCAAATGAAATTCGTGATTGCTTTTTCTCACTCTATGAAGAATGTCATTGAGATTTTAATAGGAGTCACAATAAGTCTTTATAACAATTTTTGTAGTATTACCATTTAGACAATATTAACTGCCTATCCAAAAAAAAAAAAAAAAAAATGGAAGAGCATTCCATTTTCTATGATCTTCTTTAATTTCTTTGTTTAGAGTTCTGTAGTTTTCATTGCAGAGGTCTTTCACCTCTTTTGTTAGATTGATGTCCAAGTATTTTAACTTTTTTGAGGCTATTGTAAATGGGGTAGTTTTCCTAATTCCTCTTTGAAAGGATTCATCACTGATGTATAGAAATGCATTTGATTATGGGTGTTGATTATATATCCTGCTACTTTGCTGACTTTATTTATTAGTACTAGATGTTTTCTGGGGGGATTTTTTGGATCTTCTAAATATAGAATCATGTCATCAGCAAATAATGATAGTTCAAGTTCTTCTTTTCCTGTTCATATTACTTTAATTTCTTTCATCTGTCCAATTGCTCTGGCTAGAGTTTCAAGGATTATGTTAAAAGGAAGTGGTAAAAGAGGGCATCCCTGTCTCGTTCCAGTTTTGGGAATTTTTCTCCACTTAGAATGATGCTGGTCTTGGACTTAGCATAGACAGCTTTTACAAAATTTAGGAATATTCCTACTAACCCTACTTTTTCTAGTGTTTCAAACATGAAAGGGTGCTGTATTTTGTCGAATGCTTTTTTCTGCATCTATTGAGATGATCATATGCTTTTTATTAATATGATGAATTTTGTTTATTGATTTCCATATGTTGAACCAACCTCGCACACCTGGGATGAAACACATTTGATTCTGGTGCACTATCTTTTTAAAGTTATTTTTGTATGTGATTTGTCAGGATTTTATTAAGAATTTTTGAATTTATGTTCATCAGGGATACCGGTCTGAAGTTTTCTTTCCTTGATGTGTTTTTGTCTGGTTTTGGTATCAGGGTGATACAAGCCTCACAGAATGAATTTGGAAGGCTTCCCTCCTTTTCTATTTTATGAATAATTTCAGGAATATTGGTATTAATTCTTCTTTGAATTTTTTTGTAGATGTGGACTGAGAACCTGTCTGGTCCTGGGCTTTTCTTGGTAGTAAGTTCTTGATGGCTTCTTCTATTTCAGTGCTTAAAATTGATCTGTTTAAATTGAGTCAGTTGGGTAGATCATATGTCTCTAGAAATTTGTTGATATCTTTGTGATTTTCTATTTTATGGGAGATTAATTTTCAAAATAGCTTCTAATTATTTTCTGTATTTCAATCGTGTCCATCATGATATTTCTTTTTTCCTCATAAATTTTAGTAATTTGAGTTTTCTCTCTCCTCTTTGTTAGTGTGGCTAAGGGCTTATCAATTTTACTTATCTTTTCAAAGAACCAACTTTTTGTTTTGTCAATTTTTCCAATTGTTTCTTTTGTTTCAATTTCATTGATTTCAGCTCTGATTTTAATTATTTCCTGTCTTTTACTACTTTTGGTGTTGATTTGTTCTTCTTTTTCTAGGGTTTTGAGATATAATGTTAGGTCATTTATTTGTTAACTTTTTATTCTTTGAATCAATGGCTCAATGCAATGAACTTTCCTCTTACCTCTGCCTTCATAGTATCCCAGAGATTTTGATATGTTATATTGGAGTTCTCGTTTACTTCTAAGTATTTTTTAAAATTTTCTCCCTGATATCTTCTACTATTCATTCATCATTTAATAGCATATTATTTATTCTCCAGGAATTGGAGAAGCTTTTGTTTTTTAATTTTACCATTGATTTCTAATTTCATTCCATTATGATCTAATAGAATGCAGAGTAATATCTCTATTTTTTTGTATATGCTAAGTGTTGCTTTGTGGCATAACATATGGTCTATTTTAGAGAAGTATTCATACGCTGCTGAGAAAAAAGTGTATGTGCTTGTTGATGGATTAAATATTTTCTATATGTCTGTTAAGTCTAAATTATTGATTGTATTATTGAGTTCTATAGTTTCTTTGTTTAGTTTTTGTTTGGGAGATCTATCCACTGGTGAGAGAGATGTGTTAAAGTTACCCAGACTTATTGTGGTCTATTCAATTTTCAAAATTGAGAAGGGTTTATTTGATATACATAGATGTTCCATTGTTTGGGGCATAAACATTTACAGTTGTTATGTCTTGTTGGTGTATGATTCCCTTAAGCAATACAAAATGTCTTTCTTTATCCCTTCTGACTAACTTTGGCTTGAAGTCCACTTTATCAGAATGAGCATTGAGACCCCTGCTTGTTTACACAGTCCATGTGAGTGATATGTTTTTTCCCAACCTTTCACCTTCATTCTGTGCCTCTTGAAGGCAGCATATTATTGGGTCTTTTTTTTTTTTTTTTTTTTTTTAATCAAATCTGCCAGTCTATGACTTTTGATTGATGAGTTGAGGCCATTAACATTCAGGGTTATTATTGAGGCATGTTTTGTATTCCCGGTCATTTTGGTTTATTTTTGGTTTATAACTTGACTTAGTTTCTTCTTTGATTGGCTTTTCTTTTAGTGTAGTTCTTTCCTTTGCTGATTTTCATTATTGTTTTTCATTTCCTTCTAAAGGAATATTTTGCTGAGAATGTTCTGTTGAAAACTTTCTAGTTGTAAATTCTTTTAACTTTTGCTTAATCAAATGTGAAGCTTAATTTTGCAGGATATAAAATTCTTGGTTGGCATTCATTTTCTTTCAGAGCTTGAAATATGTTGTTCCAGGACTGCCTAGCTTTTAGACTCTGGGTTGAGGAATCTGCTAAAATCTGAATTGATTTCCCCCTGTATGTAACCTGAAATTTCCTCCTGTGGTCTTTAAAATTCCATACTTATTCTGTATGTAAGGCATTTTCATTATAATATGCTTTGGTGTGGATCTGTTGTAATTTTGTGTATTTAGTGTCCTATCAGCCTCTTGTATTTGATTTTCCATTTCATTCTTCAGTTTTGGGAAATTTTCTGATATTACTTCATTGAAAAGATTGTGCATTTCTTTGGTTTGGTTTGCATCTCTGTGCCTTCCTCTATCCCAATAAATCTTAAATTTGGTCTTTTCATGTAATCTCATAATTCTTGGAGGTTCTGGTCATGATTTCTTACCATCTTCACTGTGTGGTCAATTTTATTTTCAAGATTAAATATTTTGTCTTCATTGCCTAAGGCTGTATTCCAAGTGATCTAGTCTGTTGGTGATGCTTTCTATTGAATTTTTATTTGGCTTATTTTTCCCTTCATTTCAAGGATTTCTGTTGTTGTTTTTTTTTTTTTTTTTTTCAGAATCTCTATTTAACTAATTTTTTACTACCTGCATTTGCCCTGTTATTTCTTTAATGAAGTGATCTTTTGCTACGTGCAATTGCTCTTTTATATCATCGTTTTTCTCACAGATCATTTTAACTATGTACATTCTGAACTCCTTCTCTGACATTTCTTCTACTCTGTTGTCAGTTAATTCTATTATCATAGCACCTTGGTTTGTTTGGGGCACTTTCTTCACTTGTTTTTTTCATATTGTGTGTCCTCCCCTCTAGTAGTACAGATCTGAAGTAAAACAGTTTTTACCCTGTAGACTTATACTCTCTGTGGATTTCTGATACCTAACCTTTGAGGGGAGATCAATATTAACAGCACCCAACGCAAACAATATGCAGCCTTAAATCAACCAGCCTCTATTAAGATGTTTACAGTTTTGTCACAAAAAAACCCAGGAATGATATGTTCAATTATTATCTACAATATAAACAATATGTTTGCAAAAGAGTCTACATTTTCTAATGGTGGACAAAGAGAGAATGGGAGTGCGTGTAGGATTTGATGTTTGTGAGGTAGGAGGTGAGAATATAGAGGTATTAGATCATAGGAAGAGTGAAAGAGGAATCAAAAGAAGTTGACTGTTCGCAGGAGAAAAGAGAAAAAGGGACTTTGGAAATACAGATTTGTGAGAGGAAACTATAGAGACTAATAAAGAGAAAGAAAGAAAGAAAGAAAGAAAGAAAGAAAGAAAGAAAGAAAGAAAGAAAGAAAGAAAGAAGAGAAAAAAATATAAAAAATTAAAAGATATACAACAAAGCTGTAGTATATCATTCATACATCACAGTCCTCAGTAGCCTGATACACGAAAAGTACTTGATTTCAAAAATATTGGGGATGCCAGAGCAGGAAAAGATAAAATATCTCAAAGGAAAATTGAACAATTGTTTCTGTTGGAGTTCAGTGTCTTCTCTGTTTCTCTGCTCACTGGTAGGTGGGGTTGTCCGGAGTTTGCTGGTATCTCCACCCTCAGGATGGTGAAGGTTACTATGGTGAGAGTATTAGTCTTGGAGGTGGAACTCCTGGAGGTGGGGTTCAGCAATATCTAGTCCCCTTTGGAAGACTGTACCCCAGGAATCTCCTTTGGGGTCCACTCATTTGATGTAGGAGCCTGGTCTTAGCTATATCACCCGTGGACCCACAATGCCTGGTGTCTAATTTAGTCTTTAAGCTGTATCTTTCCCACCCCTGCCCTTTTGACTTCCCCATCAGGAAACTCTCTCCAGAGGTCCTGAGTGCTCAGTGCCAGGACCTGTGCACCTTTCATGGAGAGCTGTTCTGTATTGGACAGATCAGGACCAGGCACTGAGAGCTGTAGACTGGCAATGTATTCACAAGCACTAGGCCATGTTGGTGACTGTAAGGAGAGTTCAGAGACTGGGGATTGGGGATCCAGAGGACCCTGTTGATTGCAAAACTGGCAGGACCAGGTGATTGGTGGATGCTGGATGGAGGGGGGAGTTGGGGAATGGGGTGGTGTCAGGTCACAGCAAGTGCCACCTGATTTGGCCCTAGAATGTGTCCACAGATGTCGAGGTTTTATATGCCTGCTTTATGTGGATGTCTATATCACTTCTAAGGTTGGGAAATTTTTCTTCTTTTCCTTCACTAAAAAGCTTCTTTGTGCTTTATGCTTTTATTTTCTATGTTCATGTTCTCTGCTATCTCAATGAGTCTCAGGTGGTTTGGTCTCTTGATACTGTCTCAGAGTTCTTGTATATTCTGATTATGGTCTTTTTTTTTTTTTTTCTTTGTTGGATACTGAATATTCAAGTTCATATATTATGTGTTCAAGGTCTAAAGTTCGTCATTGAGTACTAATGTTTTATTTTCCAGACAATCTAAGACATTGGTGATGATTTCAAATGAATTTTTAATTTGATTCATTGTCTTTTATTTTCAGGCATTCTGATTTGTTTCCATTCAATATCCCTATTTCTTTGTTAAAATTGTCTTTAACCTCCTATATTTGCTCTCTTAATTCATTTCTTCATTTCTGATATCTTAAGTTATCCAAACATTTTAATAATTGCTTTTATATAGTCTTTAGATTTTCATCCAATTGCACATCTGTGGGTTCTTTAGTTTGGAGATTGTGGATTTTGGAGGGAGATTTATTTGCTTGTTTCATCATGTTCTCAGATCTTAGACTTGAATAACAGGTGAGATGGATTTCTCTCTCTCTCCATGTTTTTTTTTTTTTTTTTTTTTTTGAGAAAGATTCTCACTAAGTTTCTGAGAATGGCTTTGAACTTATAACCCTCCTGCCTCAGCCTCCAAGTCACTGGGATTATAGATGTGCACCACCACACGTAGACCTCTTTCTTTTTAAATACATTTTCCCTTTGGTGTTTAGTTATTATAATAATAAAATTATAATTTTGTTCTAGGGACTTTCCTCTGTTTTTACTCTATGAATAGGTGTATGGGAGTGGAATATGAGGTCTTCCTCCAGTTGTTATTACTTGGAGCCTGGTTGTTGGTTTGGAGTTTTTGACTCCCCCATTCTGTCTGTTGAAGTATTATTGAGGCTTGAATAGGGCTAGATTGTGTGTGAAGAAAAGTTCACAATTACTTGACTAAATTTTGAGTATTATTTGGTAACAGGATCTCTATTTGTGAACTTTAAGTTCACTTTCTGGCCCCTCTTAGAGAAAGCAGGGAACCAAGAATAAGAATAATGTTAGTAACCATTGTAAAGTCTTAAAATAAATGTCTTTTGTCTATTTTGACATACATAACACTAATTATCACCTATATAGGAATGGTGGGGCTAGCATTTAATATCAGCACCTAAAATAAATGAACATGAACTAGATCAGACACTAAACAGCTAGTGTCTACTTTATTTTCCACTGTTTTAATAACAACAAGAACAGGATAGGAATTACATAAACTATATAATTCTGAGTGGTAGTGAAATTACAGTTCCTTAAGTGAAGAGAAAATAGGGTAGGGAGGCAAGAGAAAGATTGAAATATTTAAAAAGAGAACAGAGGACAAGCAGGAGAGAGGTAGCAGATGATAGCTATAAAGAAGGAAGAGTTAAAAAATAAATAAAATAATAAAAGAAAGAAAAAAGAGGAAGAGGGAACAGGAAAATTTAGCTGTTAGTAGGGTGATAGAATGAGGAAAGGGCAGTAAGAGGGGGGAAAAACAAGGTAGAAACAAACAAATATAAGATAAAAACAAATAAAACTCATAAAAATCTACTCTACCAAAGACAAACCAAGGTAAAATAATAAATGGGTGAAAAAGTCAAGAATACACACACAGACATGTAAAAGGAAATAAGTGTAAAAATTTAAATTTAAATTAAAATGGAAATATGGGGAAATAGGAAAATAATTCTTAATGAAAAATAAATTGTTGTTTCACTGAAGTGTTCAAGTTCCCTGTTTTATACTGTTGTGCCATTCTGTATTTGAGGGGGAGGTAGACTCCTTAATCCTTGAGTCAATGACTGAGATCTTAATTCTTTGTGTTTCTCACCATACAGTTAGTAGCTCTAATCTTCCTGTCTCACAGTGTAGGATGGGATAGACTAGGGAATGCTGTCAATTGATTTACTCCCACAGTGGGACTGAAGCAGAGTTCTAAATTGGAAGTTCCATTCACTCAACTTTAGTCTTGGCTTCGGAACTCTGTGGCCATCTGAGATTTGATTCACACCTCCTGTTGCTGCACAAATGCTGATGTCTGCTAGATATCTGGGTTTCAGGGACCACCCTTAAATCCCACTTCTAAGGTAAAGAGTCTAAACATTTCTAGGCCTCACTTATTCCACTGCCAATGATGTAAAATACACAGGATTAGGCCTGGAGTGTAGATTCACCTATCTGACTGGTTACTGTTGTCTTCTCAATTGCTCATTTGGGATGCCAGCAACAAAGCAGGTATGTTTTCCTTGGTATCCTCAGCTTGGATTGCCCTAGCCATAGTCCTTGTTCCACCTATTTTATTCACACTGATCCAGGCACATGCTAAACACCCCAAGAAGTGAGTGCTGGCCCAGGTTGTCAGTTGATATTTTTGTGTTTCCAATCTCCTGCTTCTGCTCACTGCAAGGCAAACACTTGAAAATGGTTCTTCCTATGATGCTCTGGTTGCCACTGAACTCTGCCTGTTGACCTAGTAATTTTGACCACTTTCCATTCAACAACTCTCCCATCATCCCTGGGTCAGTTAATATCAGCCTCCCTCTCTATTCCATTTGTTCCCTCAAGACCATTTTATTTGCCAAACTTTCCTCTCCCTTTGTTTCACTCCCTCTTCCCTTCTGCTGTCAGTGGGCAGCCCTGATGCCCTTGTCAGCCAAGCTGGCCCATCTCTAATTTAATTTTTACTCCTCCCATTTCTTATTTAATACTCAAAGTTTCCCAACAGTCTGTGTTTCTATAATTATTTTATTGTCCAATGTTGGAATTTCAGCTACTTCCCACAATCACCCATCTCACTGTGTGGCAATATTCCCACTGTTTAAATCTTGAGCTGAGAAATTGATATGTTGTTCACCCTTCCTCTAATTAGTCATCTTCCCTCCAGATTCTACTTTTTGATGAGATATATTGAGGTACAAACCACAAATAAGAGTCACTTGGTGGTTTCCCTACCAGGAGATTCTATGTATGATTAGGCCAACTTCTTTATTCCCAGTGACCTGAATCTGCAGGTAATCTGGCCCTGAAGTTTTTCCTTCAATCAATATTTCTTGCTTTCATTTTTGCAGACAGTTATTATTGTTTCAATTCTTCCAAAATTTATTTTCTTGCTTTTAAGCACAGTATAAGTAGATACTTATTATGTCTTCAATTAATTTCTTATCATTTTCTAGGGTTCGTTGATAAACATGTCTCTAGCACATTCATACATTCATCTTAATAATAGCCCAGATTAACATTTTAGATAACTTGAAGTTAAGAGAGCAAAAACAATAGAAGTAACACAATTTTTAAAATGTATTAAAGATAACAAAATTTAATCCATGATAAAAGGATTTAGAAATTAGAGAAACT
This sequence comes from Sciurus carolinensis, assembly GCF_902686445.1. Classification (NCBI taxonomy): domain Eukaryota; kingdom Metazoa; phylum Chordata; class Mammalia; order Rodentia; family Sciuridae; genus Sciurus; species Sciurus carolinensis. The sequence continues at coordinate 84,260,758 of NC_062213.1, forward strand.
GGACTGGGGCTATAGCTCAGTGGCAGAGCACTTGCCTAGCATATGTGAGGCACTGGGTTCAATTCTAAGCACCACATAAAATAAACAAATAAAATAAAGACTTTGTGTCCATCTACAACTACAAAAAGAAAGTTTTTAAAAAAGAAAAGAAATTAAAGAAACTATGATTTAATTACCAAATTTCAGAAGACTTCTTGAATATAAAAGATAATCTTCTAGGGTTAAGGAAAAAATAACTAGAAATTTTGGATCTATTTTGGTCTATTTTTAGAAGTAAAAATAAATATTATGAATAATGATCTACATGTGAAAAGTTTTCTTATCTCATAATTTATAAGAGTAAATGAAAACAATGGAGATTTCATAATGGTGGACTCAACCTTTCATTGAATATAGCCTATTCAAGTTTAACAGGTATCAGAGTAGAGATAATACTGTATTGAGGTCTGCATGTTTATAGGATTAAATATGGAAATAATTTGGACTACTTACATTTTTTTCTTGATCATGTGACTAAACATAAAAATTTTATGATTAAAGGAGAAAACAAGTAATCTAAATTTGCTGATATTTTTGTAATTACAAATGGACTTTAAAACTATTCCATATAGCAATCACTAAAAACAATTAACCACATCAGATCAGTCTTTTCAAGGTACAAGTGACATCTTAGCATTGAGAAAATTACCCTTTAAAAAAGAAAATCATGATATGGAGAAACATTTTAATTATAGGCGTCCAGAATAGATTCTATCATTATGTGTCTTTTATAATCAATGCATTTCACTCAAAAAAAGTTCTAAATATCTACAAAAGTACAAAAATTGTAAATGAAAACTTTTAACTTATTTAGACTCTTTTATAAATGAGGGCTTCATTCAGATTGAACACATCTGTTAAACGTGTAAATGTGTAATAGTTTCCTATTCATTTTCAAATACAACTGATTAATTCATTTCAAATACAACTAATTTAGCTCAGGGAAATGAAAATTAATAAGTTGAGTGTCAACAACAATTTTCATATTAATTGACAGATGGAAATGAACCATGGGCATCATGATATAGTATTCATAGTCACAATCCATTTTGGATTCTTTTGTATTATGACAAATCTTTTTTTCAACTCTAAGAATTATCCATACCAAATACTAAAATATATTAAAGTTAGTACTATACTTTTAAAATATTCTATTACAAAGGGTTCAGAAATTTTTAACAAAATAATAAAGCATTTTCTATCAAGTGCTAGAATGTACCACTTTCAGCAAGACATATTCAATGCTACATTTTTATTTATATGATTTATAAGAATTTTACAATAAAAATATAGTAGATAAATATATAAAGATGTAGTAAATAAACTAATGTATATGGTTAATGGTTTTTAAAAAGTATATAATCAGAATATGTTAAAAATCAAACCTATTCTACTATCTTAATATTAAACATAAGGCATGTACAATATTAGACATTTTTTCAAGTGATGAGCTTCCTGAAGCCCTTAACTTAGTTTCAATATTAGTTTTTGAATTCTAATAGAATATTATTTCTGCTCACTCCAAATATGTCTGTAAAATGCAAACCAAAAGAAAAAATTCAAAATTCATTTATGGGTATTGTAATAATTTATCCAATATATTAAAATCTCTTACTTCCTATAATGTTGGTTGCCAGGAACTGAAGGGAGCAGAAAACAGGGAGCTAATATTTAATAGAACAGAGTTTCAATTTTATAAGATGGGAAGAGTTACAAAAACAGATGACAGACATGGTTGCAGAAGAAAATAATTGTATTTAACACTAGTGAACCAAACCATTAAAATGCTTAACGTAAAAGTCAGCATGGTGGCAGTAGTCTGAGCATCGGATTGCAAGTTCAAGGTCAGCCTGGATGACTTAGTGAGATCCTGTGCCCTAATGAAAATTAAAATGTCTGCTGGTGTAGCTCAGTGATAAAGCATCACTGGGTTTAATACCCAAGAAAGCACACACACACACACACACACACACACACACACACACACACAGATTTGCATGATGAACTTTGTGTATTTTATCATGATTTAAAAAGATAAAACAAAATTTAAAAATGGCTACTTCTTTGTGGTGAGATCAAGAGAAATTTGTCATGTTCTCTTCATTTTTCTGCAGTAAATATGTTTTACTTTTATAAACAGAAAAATATAAATATTATAAAGTAACATAATTTTATCATTAAAATTTATTATGGAGGTTTTTAATATATCATAAAGGAGTTTATTCAAAGGAATTCAAGCAATTACTGCAATAAAATATCAAGAAGCAGAGAGATATTTTCTCATTTTGAAATGAGCCCATGAGTGTTTAGACAAGAGGGGAACTATCTGAGTGGCCCATTGGGTCACAGGTTTTGTTCATCTTTAGGGATGAAAGGATAGGAGCATATGAAAATATTGTCAGTCTGACATGAACAAATTTGGTAGGAGATGGATGGGAGGATATAATGGCCAGGAGAGTGCTCAACATTATTTTCGACATTTGCAGATATATGTTTCAATTCGTTTTTCTCATGCCAAGACTTGCCTCTGGTTTAACTATTAGTTATTTCTGTTTTTCTGCATTTATCAGTCTTTACAGGACTTTCACCACCTTGCCCATTCCCAGTCTCCTTTGCACTTCATTTATAATTTTCGTAGAGTAGGAATATGAGAAAGTAAAATTGACCTCTTTGGCATACAGTTGATCTTTACTCTTCAAGGATGTCCTATATGTGGATTCATGTACTGGCCAAAAATTTGGGGATTAATTGTAATCCCCAAATCAGCACCCAATGGCACTTCCATGGACATTTATGAGCAAGTGTGGAGTAGTGAAAGGATTGAGACACTTGTGCACCTTCTTAGCTAAAACTCAACAAAGGCAATGTCTCTGCCTTCTTGTTTACACTCTCATGCTACAAACAAGTGTCCTTTTCAAGGTTGATTAAGTGCCATGTCTTTCTCACTTCTGTGGTTTTCATAGGCAATTTCACTGTTGAAAATTATATTCAAGCACAGCAATGAAGTGCTATTTAATGTTCCCAAATGCAAGAACACTGTGAAGTGCTTATGGAGAAATTATGCTACTAGATAACCTTCATTCAGACATGAGTGACAGTGCTGTTCATGAATTCAGAAACATATATGAAACAAGTTTTGCATTGCTCAATTGAGAAAAATTTTACCAGAAGCTCACAGGAACCTAATCCTATGTTTATCCCAGGAACAATAGTTCAGTATGAACTGATTCAGTTTCATGGTGATTTTATAAAACATAAATTCTATGCATAATGAGAGTCAACTATTCTTCTAAGTAATTCATAATCATGTTAGTTTGGGCAGCCAAATCAGATTGCTGTCTTCATATTTAGCTTGCATATACTAAAAGACTGTATATTTTTTATATATGGTATTCTGCTTTTAGATTTGGAAAATATATATGTTTATATATATTTTATTTAAATATACTTTTATACATAAATATACATATTTATATATTTATACATACAGATATACATATATACATACACATGTATATACCTATAAATATATACCAGTATAAAAATAGTAATTATATGTAGTATATCTACTATGTTAGTTTATATATATATATTTACTATTTATACTGAATATATACTTAGTGTGTATGCATATATCTTTTTGTCAATGTTGCTAGCTTTAAAAATTTTTGTATACTTGTTTTGTTATACAATTTATTAATTTTTCCTTTTTCACAAAGTTGATGAAATATATCTTCCCTTAGGTATTGTGGTAGTTTTCTAACACTATTAAAAATAAGTAAGATCGCTAGGCATGGTGGTACATGCCTGTAATCCCAGCAGCTTAGGAGGCTGAGGTGGGAGAATTGTGAGTTCAAAGCCAGTAACTTGCGAGGTCCTAAGCAACTCAGTGAGAACCTGTCTCTAAATAAAATATAATAAAGGGCTGGGGATGTGGCTCAGTGCCCCTGAGTTCAATTCCTGGTACCAAAAATAAATAAATAAATAAGTGAGATCATCAAATTATAAATAGAAATGGTTTATTTTGGCTCATACTCATGGAGGTTTTAGTACATGATTGCTTAACCTCATTGCTACAAACTTTGGGAAGGCAGCACATCATGGAAAGAGTGCATATTGGAACCAAATTTGCTCACTTATGGCCAGCAAACCAAAGAAGTGAGAAGGGCATGGTGTTATCACATGATTCCCTTCAAAGTCCTACTCGCAATGACCTAAGGATCTCCTACTACCCACTTTATGAAGGTTCTATCACTTAAGAATAGTGCCAACCTATGAACAAAGATTTTTACAAAAAGATCTTTGAGTGATATTTAAGATCCAAACCATAGCAAATTGTTAATGCAACTTGATAAAGATATGGTCAAGGATGGTGTCTCCTGTTTCATTACTAGGAAGGCCTCTCCACAATGCCATACAGTTCTTGTCCATTAAGTATATGGACATGTGATTATTTTGACATTCACTCCATCTTGAGTCTTCTTGCAGAGATCATTACTGACATGTTTTTAGTGAAATGATACTGAATCAAATGATTCCAGGTCATCACATTCATATTGCTTAGAGCATTCACCTTGGAAATATAACCAAGATAAGTGCCACATTCAGGATCAATTCTTTATAGAACTGCCCATTTTCTTTATGAAAAGTTCAAATAAACCTTTTCCAGTTATTTTTGCTTCCTTGAGCAATCAAATATTAAACCTAGAAACTTAACTCAAAAAACATATTCAGCGAGGATACATTACATATTAAATGATATATAGTATGTTATCATATGTGATATATATGACCTAAGAATCCCCACAACCCACTTTTTAAATTAAAGAAAATATATAGGTCTTAGATAGGTAATCAGACCTCTTGAATTTTAAGCAAACTTTCACATAAATTTCTTCAAGTAATTAGAATGTTCCCCCTTCCCCCAAGATGATCTAACTGATTCAATAATTAGTTAAACTGCAGAGTAAAACATGTTCTGTTCCATCTCAGTTTGAGCCTGCCACTGTTCCTCTCCTCACTGGAGAGGCCAGTGTTTATTTAATGCAATGGTGCCAGAATACAGTCTATCCTCTAAAGTGCTAAACGTGTTTTTCTCTTTGATGTTCCTATGGTTTGAGTGTGGACTGAACATCCTCCAAGAGTACATTGTAATTAAAGGCCTGGTCCTCAAGGTGGCACAATTGAGAGGGGAAATCTTTAAGAGGTGGGGCCAGGCAAGAGGTCCTTAGTTCATGGTTGTTGGTGACTTCCCTCAGAATGTAGTTCACTTTGGACTCCTTGGCAGTCCAGAAAAGGGCTGTTATAAGAGCCTGAGATTGGTTGTGGAAGCACAGGCCCATAATCTAATCATTGGGGAGGCTGAGGCAGGAGGATTTCAAGTTTGAAGCCTGTATCAACAGTTTATAGAGACCCTGTCTCCAAAAATAATAATATTAAGAGCCTGAGTTCGCACCCTACACCTCAAGGCTTCTAATTCCAGATAAAATCACTTAATTTCTCCTGCATTTGATCCCACAATTAGCTACCTGCTATGATATAACATAGCTAAGAACTGATTGTTAGTGTCATGCCCTTGGACCTCCCAAGACTGAGATGGGGTACCTGTGTCAGGTATTTTTTGTAGTGAGAAAAAGTTGACTGGTACAAACATGTGATGCATATGATGATATAACATACATTGGTTTAAAAAATGATGGATGACAGCTCTATTTCAAGACTGATTCCACCATTGAATTTCATAGGGTATTAGATAGTGCTACAGAAAGTCTTTGTTATTTTTTCTACATACCTATCTATGTCCTAAATTCAGTCTATATTTTGTGTAAGAATTGAACACATAACATATTGGTCATCTTTCTTGAGTCTTTGATAGTGTCCTTTACTTTAAACTCTTTTATATTATAGCTATAAAATAGCTACGGTGTACTTTGCCATATAAAATATGATATAAATCAAAGTGAATTTGCTTAGATGTGAATGTCAGAGATTCAGTTAGAAAATAAAGAGTCATTAATTTTCTTATCTAGTCGGAGAAAGTTGGAAGTCTTTTCAACTTTCATTTTTATGCAGATAAAATTCAAGAGTAAATTGAGGAACGCTTTTGCAGATAAAGTTTGAGTATACTCTGGATATAATGAAAAAGAAAATGAACAAAGGAATCTGCACACTCAGCATGTCTAATTATTTTCCTGGTAAGTTGCATTAAATAATGATCGTTAATTAAAGAAAAGAAAATTAATTTGAAATCAAGACAGAACTGATACAGGAAAGGCTTGTCTCTCTGACACACAATGAAATGATTCATAGGTAAATGTCATGTTCTAAATTAAAACAAAGATAAAGTCAATACTTGTTTGCAGCTATCTCAATACTTACTCCTCAACCCAATTTATACATATCCAAACCTACCAACACCAATACCTCAGCCTGCTGTTAGATAAAACTTTCCACCTGGAGTATATGGTCACATACCATGTTTGAGTATTTGCTCACATGCAATACTTTTCAATATGAATTTATTTATCCCAAGCAGATTCTTGAAGTTTCCTAAGTTTCTAGCTTTCAAGATCCTCCTTTCAGCACTCTGGGCCAGGTGTGGAAGTGCATTCTTGTAAATCCCATCAGTTTGGGAGGCTGAGGTAGGAGGAACACAAGTTTGAGGTCAGCCTCTTAATGAGAGGCAACTTAATGAGACCTTTATCAACACAGGTAGACCCTGTCTCAAAAAGAAAAATAAAAAGCGTTGGGGATGTAGCTCAGTGGTAAAGTGCCCCTGTGGTTTAATCTCTGGCGAATAAACACACACACACACACACACACACACACACACACACACAAAGAAGCACCTTTGTTATTGCTGCAGATAGAACTAGGAGTGTGTGTGTGTGTATGTGTGTGTGTTAAATATGTGTGTGTTGTGTACATATGTGTGTATATATGGTTTCTATGTGCCTTTATTGATGTTTCCCAAAACTTCATAACAATAAATATATAAATAGAGGGAATAATAATAGGAATAGCTGTGGCTATAGACCTAGTACTTTCAATTAAAGATAAGTTATTATTGTTCCTGATATTTGCGAGTTGATGAAGAGAAGATGAAAGCAGTGAGAGAAATTTTTATTTCTTAACTTTATTGCTCTTTCTTCTAATAAGAAAAGAAGAAATAAAACTTGTCCTAAAAAAATTCTCTAACTTAAACATTTGACTAAAAGAATAAAATTAAACCCTCCAGGTAACTGAGAAATAAATATTTTCTCTAAGATTTATAGCATAGAATTAGACTTCATTGGTCTCCAAATTTACCCCTGCATCTAAAACATTGTGGCTGAGAGGAAAAGAGGGACTCAAAATTGTGATTTTTCTTGAAACTGAATTACAGAAAATAAAGTGATAAAAATCTATACTTTTGTCAGAGATAATCATCAGTTTCAATAGCATATTGACTTTTTCTTAATTGAGAAATACAGTGGTTTTACATATTAGATGATGCAGTTGTTAATGTTACTTATCTTAAAAAATACAACTGGGCAGCTGGGCTTGTTGGTATATGTCTGGAATCCCAGGGACTAGGAAAGCTGAGACAGAAGGATTGTAAGTTTGAGAGCAGCTTTAGCAACTTAGCAAGACCCTGACATAAAATAAAAAATAAAAAGGGCTGGGAATGGAGCTCAGTGATAAAGCACCTCTGGATTCAGTCCCTGGTGACAATAAACAAACACACACACACACACACACACACACACACACAACTGGACAGAGATGCATATAACCTAAATTCTGTTTCATAATAAAGAAAAATAATTTATAGATTAAAAAATAAGGTGGTAACTTTTAACATTTTGGAGACAATAAAGGGAAGAAACCACTGTGGGGAATGAAGGATGAAGGAAGATTTCTTTCTTCCTTTAAAAATGACTAGAGATTATTTTCTTCTTTCTCTTTTGAGTGTTGTCCTTGCTCCAACCTTTGGAATAAAGATAAATCTTTACTGAGATTAAGCTCAGTCTCCAGTTTTTAAATTATAAAGATATTGTGAAAGTCTCAGACTGAATAACCTTCAGATATGCTAAAATGTAACTCTAGAGCCAACTTAAGCTAGAGTGTGTCTCAGAAGTGTAGGATACATGCACAAGAAAACAACTTCAAGCCCTTGCTCTTTCTTTTGCTTTGCCTATCAACTGAGTAAGGTTTTGTTCTAAATTCACATTTATTTCCTGCTACCTTTTATTCATCTAAATCTGAAAATGATTTCCCAATAATAAATTGTGTCCTCTTTCTTCTTTATTGCTACAGAGGAGACTTTTTGTTGACATCTTTCTTTTATTTCCCTAACATGGTGAAATGAAGCTTTTCAATATATTAAATATTTTAACTTATTACATACTTCATAATCAGTCAATATGAATCCTTTCTGAAAGTAAGCAGTGTCTAAATTAGAATATATCAATTTTCTTCAAAAACAGGACTAAATGTGTATTAATTGTTCTGAATATTTCAAAATTGCTTTCAATAAATAATATAGAATCATTGAATAATTGATTGTCATTGCAATCATTATTTGTAATAGTACTGTTGCGGAGTTAAAGGGATTGTAAAATAATTCAACACCTTCATGTGAATGATTAGGCACCTGGGTCTCCAGTGAGATTTATCAACTCATTCAAATTCAGCCTGCAGAGATGTAGAGTCAGAACTGGATTCATGGTTGTGATCCCAGCTAACATCTTTTACTGCCATCTCTTTGTATATGAATACCAACACATTAGGAGTCAAGATGACGTTGATTGCCAAGCCATTTTTCCAAAAAGACACTTTCGGACCTCCAGAACTCCTTTAGTCAATTCAGTCTATCTGATAAAAATAAATCAGAAGCAGAAACCCCAGGAAATGTACAGGTGGTGTACACCCAGGAAATAGCTATCACATATGCTTACTATTTAATTTATTAGCTTTGATGGCTTTAACCAAATTTGGGAAGTTTGCCACATTGCTCCTGGGGCTTTTATAATCAGGGGTACTGTAAAATCTGATTTGAAAATGTTTCATCCTATGATCTGTTTCCTGTTAGAGAGACAAGGCTACAAACAGAATAAATAATGACTTTTACTGACTCCCATTGACAGTTTATTTGATAGACTGGTGTACTTCTTGGTATCACAGGCCCTTTAAAAAATTCTAAATCAATCTTATTACATTTTTTCACATTTACTGTACTCAGTCAAAATTTTTTTAGTCAAATTGACTAATGTTCTTTGGGGCTAAAGCTTACACGAGAGTCAATTTCTCTGTTAAGAAACTTCCTGTGATATAACTTATGTTTTAGTTTATGCTAGTAAATAAAATTAATAATATGACTTAACAATTAATAGTATTTGAGTTTGATTTAACATTTTGAGCCACAGTGGGCATGAGACTGGAGAATAATGGGGGAATGCAAATATGAGGCTTTTCCTCAAGGCCATCTAGGGTACAGGCCATTTCAGTGTTGGTTAGAGTGGTGAAGCACAGCTGAGATACTGAGGGGATGGATGCTTTGTGAGGGGAACAGGTGACATAAATTGAAGTCCCCTATCTAGTCCTACTTATGTTATCATAGCCAGAGATATATCCAGGTGAATTCTGCCATGATTGATGGGGAGAACAGTCAAGAACTTTATAAAACTATGCCAGGTGTGGTGGTGTACACCTGTTATCCCTGTGAATCAGGAGGTTGAGCAGGAGGATTACAAGTTGGAGGTCAGTCTAGGCACCTTCTTGAGATGTTGTCTCCAAATAAAAAATAAAAAGGGCTATGATTATAGCTCCATGGTAGAGCACCCCTTGGTTCAATTGCTAGTACCAAAAAAAAAAAAAAAAAAAAAAAAAATATATATATATATATATATGTTGAAACATTCAATTTCTTATAGACTAAAAATTGCTCTACTTGGTAAAATAAAAATTAGTCTTATTGTAAGGGAAGTGGTTTTTAAAAAAATCAATAGTCTTTTTATTAGCAAAAAAATGAAAATGAAAGTTTTGATAGTTTAATATAGAATGTTTACATTCTGTCAACATTCGGATCAGTACTAATCATAATTTCAAACTCTTATAGAAGATAATGGTCTAAATTGAGAAAAGAACCAAAGGAGAAAGACTAGAAGACAGGAAGATAAAATGAGAAGTAATATACATAGTGTGTATCTTTATTGATAATTTAGTTAAATAGTTAACTTCTTTCACTTACTCTAATTGTCTTCTCTGACAATGATCAAAGTGCTTTCCAGTTTCATTAAAGAAACAAAGGGTCACTTGCCAAAAATATGTGTAAAACAATTTTCTGTTTCTCTACCTATTATCACTATCATCTGTGCCCTACACTTGCTGCAATCCAGCATGTTTTCTTTACAAACTTCGGTTAATTATGAACCCATCACAGTTTAATTCATGAAGTGACACATAATTCTGACACCTACCTGGATAAGGTACTGAGAGAAAATTAATTAGTGTTTGTGAAATGTTTTGAAGATTTGAAAGAATCTTAAGTGCAATACACACCATTACCATTCCCCAAGTGAATGATTTTTTATTAAATAGATGTGCCATTCTCTGATAGCCATAGGCATTTATAGATCACTATTATGAATCGTTTTATCCATAAGAGATTCAACACTCACGGTCTTTGTTTTCTCCTTTGAAAAGTAAACATCCTGCATCCACACACATATACTTCTAAACACCTTGTGAATTAGAATAACTTACACTGTGTTCTGTGAACTCCAGGTGCTAGAGTCTGTGCTGTGTCACACACAACCCATTAGATAACATGAAGTGATACAAAATAAAACATTCTGGTACCCAGCCTTTAACAAGTCTACATCATAGTATGAAAGGATAGGAATATATTTACTTATGAAGTATCATCACATTATTAACCACATAGACATAACATAATACAAGATATTTAGAAGCAAGAGAAGGCATTCAACCAAGACCAGAGAGTCCTGCATATAAAATGTGAAAGGTTTAGACAAATGGAGATGTGACTGGAAAAGGATAGGACAAGACATTGAAGTGAAGACAACACAAGAAGTCAGAGAGAATGGAGACAGAGAAGAGCCTTGGTTTATATAGAGGAACTAAATGTGGCAGAAATAACTTTTTAGTAGAAAAATGTTCCATATGCTCATGATTACTAACAGTTTAGAAACTTAGCCTGAAGAGCTATATGAAATGAGTAGGAGAAGGGAGAGATTAGAGATGGAGAAATAGGTTAGAGAGTTATTCAATCATTTATTCAATTGTTAATTATTTCATATCTCATTATATTTGTTAATATTTATTGTATGCCCACTATGAACCAAGTCATCTGAAAGAGTTTATGGAAAGAGAGATTAAAAAGCATGACATGAGAACATGAAACATTGAGTAGTCACAGGGTATGATGATCCATGCTATATGGTAGATGTAAAATAGAACATCACAGAATATGCAAGATGTGTATTTACAGAGATAGTTATAATGATGTGTGAGGGAATGTGATCAGAAAGCTACCTAGAAAAGCTAGCCTCTGAGTGGAATTCAAGCTTGAATAAACCTTTTCAGTTGGAAAAAAGTCGAGGATTTTCTAGAAACAAAAATGCACTATCGAAAATAGTGCACAGAATTCAAGAAAAAGAAAAGAACCTACAATCACTTTAATAAAGCAGAATATAGACTTTGAGAGGAGTGATGTAGAGGAGTATGTAATTGTAGACAGAGACCAATTCATGGAGAGTTTCTACCTGAAAAGCAAAAGGGAATAACCAAAGGAGGACACACATGAAGCCAGCAAGATGCGATTCCCATGTTAGATTTCCTGGGTGACAGAATGGGCAGTTAGACAGGAAGGATTTTTTAAAATTATTATTTATTTAAATATAGAGCTATAAATTTTTTCGTGTACAGGTACAAAGGAAATCTCAATGCATACCATTTTTGACATTTTACGTACATACTAACGCATCAGCCATTCAGTTTGAGATGCAGCTATTCTCCAGTCCTTAGCGGTTCTCCAGCCCTGTACACTTTATATCTGATATGAAAGTAGTATAAATGTAAGATTCCAGTATGTATTATTTGATGTCTAGCTTCCTTTGTTGCATATTGTTTGTGAGATTCATCCATCCTATTACATAGTAGTTCTCTCTGTTGTATAGAATTTAATTGTATACCATAATTTTCAGTCCATTTTTCTGTTGATGGAAAGTTTTATTATTTGCATCTTGGAACTATTATCAATAAATCTGCAATAAACATTTTCATGTACATCTTTGGATGTACATATACATGCATTTATCTTGGGCATAAACCTAGGTATACAATTACTAGGTTATAGCTAACTTTGGTAAATATGGCCAACAAGTTTTCTAAAAGCATTTGATCAATTTATAAAACACCAGCCATGACTGAAAATTCAGCATTCTTGTCAACATGTAGTATCGACAATGTTATGAGCCTTAAAGTTGTGGTTGGTATGTAGCAGTATCTCATTTCTCGTCAGGGTTTTGTTTGCATTTCCCTGGTGAGTGCCCATCACCTTTTCTTGTACATACTGCACAATTTGATATCACCTTCTTTTGTACAGTGCCTATTCAAATCTTTCCTCAACTTAAAAATAATTGGCTATTTATCTTTTTATTGATTTTGAGATCACCTGAGTCCAATTGTTGGGGATATATTACAAATACATCCTCTAAGACAGTGCCTATTCAAAACTTTAAAAAATGTTTGTCTTTTTCTTATTGATTTTGAGATATGGTCTGGGTATAATTGCTTGGGGACATGTTGCAAATATATGCTCTCAGGCTATTATTTGCTTTTTCTTACTCTCAATGGTATCTTTTAAAAATCTCAGCTTCTTAATTTTAATGGGGTGTATTGTAAAGTGTTCTTTTTAGTCTGATTTAAAACCAGGTGAATCATGAAAATCACTTCTTTTGCTTTTCCTAAAAGAAACATTGTTTTACTTTTCACATTTAAGTCTATGGTCCATCTTGGATGAATTACTAATTCATTTATTATCGAGCAAGGCATGAAGACAGGTTAAGTTTCACATTTTCCTATGGAAAACTCATTTTCCTTAGTGATGCTCATGCAAAAGACACCATTGTATTTTTTTGCGTGCATTTGACAATCTAGGAAGGAGATTTTAGGACCTGAATTACAAAAATGGAATATGGTTAATCAGTTAAGGAGAAACAATTTATCATACTTTAGTAGTGATTTGGTGGCTGTTTTGGGGGAGAAGACTGGAAAATGGCAAAGGGTTTTTGACTCAGGCATTTCCCTGGATGTGTCAACTATGAAGAGGGAAAGCACTGGAGGGTTGGTCTGGGCAGGGAAAGATGTGGCAGAGCAGAGAGGACAACAGTTGGAGCAAATTTGTGGGAGTGGGGGTACATAGTTAAGCAGGTTTAACAGTTTAGGGGGCATTCATCCAAACTAGGGACAAAAGTTCCAGAATTGGTTTAAAGGACATTGGTATGGGGAACATGGATTTCATGCCCAGTGAACTTACCAACATTTTAGATATTCAAGACTAGCACATGAGGAAGAAAAAATAATACTTTTCTAAGGTTATACAATAATAAACTCACACAAATTACACTTCATGTAAATTGCTACCCAAAGAGTGCGTTTAACAACATTTAATAAGATGTGGGAAAATGTGTTAACCATGGTAATACACAAGCACACAAAATATGGTAAGAATGAGCCATGTGAAATAAGGTTGCAAAACAGAACTCACTGTTGCAGTGGGCAGCCTGCGGAAAGGCAGGTACAGCCTCTCCTGCTTCTCAGTATGGCAAATGCACACTCTCCCATACATGGTTCTCTCCAGTGCACACCTTTCACATTCATGTCTGCTCTGAGCTGGGATTACTCTTGCTATCAGCAAGTCTCTGATTGCACAGGTTCCACAGGAACTCACACTAGAGGGAACTCCAGTAGTCACTGGAGGTCTGATAGAAGTGATGAAAATTAATACACCAAGGTCTGGAAGATTGAATGCATAGGAACCTGTAATTCTAAGAAAACAGCATCGTGTTCAGGGATTGTGCTTTTAAATTTTTTTCAAACACAAATTCAAGTCTCGCTGCCTCAATAAATAGTTTTTAATCACTTCTTGACTTTTTAATAATTACTTTCTATTTACGTGTGTTCCATTTCTATAGCGTTGTAATTAAAGCTGATTTACAGAGAGGTTTGCTTTATCTTTTCAATAAATAATCATATAAATGTGACATAAAATATAAATTAAATGATGACTTCTATTAAAGAAAAACGTATTCAATGACATTTGCTAAAGTTGATAAGGCAGAATTAATTCAAGGGAAGGCCATCACAATAGGTGTAGAGACAGGAGCAATGGAGTGTTACAGTGGAAAGAGATCGGTCTGAACATGAGAACAAGTGGGCATTAACTCATGACCTGACAGCCATTAAAGGACAACATACTTGTTTTTTTTCTCTGCTCTCTCACCTTAACTCATAGCTTGTTAGTATTTAAAGCTTGATATATACCTTGCCTACCCCACTTAAACAACCTCATCAGCTTCAGAGACCAGCTGCTTCTTTAGGGCCAGGATGCTCTTGTCTTGATACTCAGAGGACAAACAACATGAAGGGTAGAAGCTATTGAAGAGCCATCAAAGCAGCAAATTTCCAGGGCCCTTAACCTGTTACTTGGCATGATTTGTATTCTCTGAACATTTCCTTACCTATGTGTTCTCTTAACAACTACAGCAACTCATCCCTATCACAAGGTAGAAATGTCTATACAGGATGCAGCATCGATATGAATAACTGACACTGGGTTCCAGGATGACTGACTCTTCCTTCTGTAGAGTTAAAAGTACCCTTACGGGAAAAGAAGACACCTTTGGAAGACACCTAAATCAATTAACATTCCAAAACCTTCATTCCCCTTTCACATGAATAGAACTCTCCCCTTTTATTGTAGAAGCCAGCCCGACATTGTCAGTGCTGCATCATCCTTCTCTTAGGAGAGGCCCTACTGAGAAACCTTGCCTGTAAGTTTTATCACTAGACTTGTTTTTGTTTCTACCATTACCAAGTCAAAGTTTGCCTGTATGGCATCAATGATGCTTTTTAAAAATGATAAGACAAGCAGGGCGTGGTGTCTCATGCTTGTAATCCCAGCAGTTTAGGAAGCTGAAGCAGAAGGATCAAAAGTCCAAAGCCAGCCTCAGCAATTGAGCGAGGCCCTAAGCAATTTAGCAAAACCTTGTTTCAAAGTAAAGTAAAACGAGCTGAAGATCTGGAGATGTTGCTCGGTGTTTAAGCAGCCCTAGGTTCAATCCCTAGTACAAAAAAAAAAAAAAAAAAAAGATAAGACAGACTTTCTTAAAGGGACCATTACAATGGGATATGCCCTGGAGGAGAGAGTTCAGTTCTCCACATAAGGACAAATGGGAATTTGTAGCAAAGGACAGAGTGGTACTCAGTGAATGAAAAATGTCTAAGGAAAACACCAGGGTAGATCAGGGTAGGAGAATTTTTCCTATATTAAGTCTATTGAACTCTGGCTGAAGGGAAGACAAGGTGGTTAGATACCAAGTGTGGGCTATTTTTGTAAATGCATTTAGCAGGGTTCTTGCTCACACTGGCCTCAACAGGGACAGAAAGGAATGCCCAAGATCAAGACTAATTAGAAAAGACTTGGAGGAATCAGAATCAAATTTGGTCAAAGGAGAGAACCTGTCACTTTCTGGTTTTCCACAGAAGGACTGTGAAATATTCTATCCAAAAAGAAAATAATTAAATGACTTCCATTTATTTTGCTTATAGAAATATTTTTATAGCCATAGCTCCTTATATTCTTACATATAAAATGTGTTTTCATAGACTAAAGAATATAATCTTGGTTAAAAAAATTAACTCATGCAAAGGGAATGACATGAGTGATATGCCCACATATTGGCCTCTGAGCAGACTTGCCAGTTGGTTGGCTATCTGCTCTCTAAGGCGCATGATCATTCTTGGATTATTGAAAAGCTCTAAATTTAATCATCTCTTTAAATTTTTATATATTTTTATTTCTAGAGAATTCTTCTTTTGCACTGATATGTGCTGTTCTGCCAACCAGTGAAACAATTATTTATCCTAACACTTTTTTTAAAAAAATTTATTTATTTATTTTTATTTTTTACAGACTGAATTTTGATTCATTGTATACAAATGGGGTGCATCATTTTGTTTCTATCATTGTACATGATGTAGATTCATACCTAAAGCTTTTGACATAAGTTAAATTTTTCCAAACTTCATTATTTCAGTATTTAAAACTTTTTCTTAGTAATACAGCAGAGAAGAGGAATGCTAATTGAAATGCTTAAAAACAATGACTAATATCCGCAACAGCCCATGTACTTGGCAGGAAATCAAGGTGGTATGTTTTCTCAATAGGGCAAATTAGAGTTGGTTCATTTAGAAGATAGCTTCTCCCCCTCTGACAGAGTACGACCTAATTGAAAGAATAATTTACATTATGTTATGGTTTGGATATGTGATGTCCCTTAAAAACCTCTGATTATATATTTTTTAAATTTATTTTTATTGTAAACAAATGGGATACATCTTGTTTGTTTGTACATGAAGTAGAGTCATACCATTTGTGTAATCATACATTTACATAGGGTAATCGTGTTTGATTCATTCTGTTATTTTTTCCTTCCCCCCCACCCCTCCCACTCCTCTTTTCTCTCTATACAGTCCCTCCTTCCTCCATTCTTCCCCCGCTCCCACCCCCCATTATGTGTCATCATCCACTTATCAGTGAGATCATTCTTCCTTTGGTTTTTTGAGATTGGCTTATCTCATTTAGCATGGTATTCTCCAATTTCATCCATTTGCCTGCAAATGCCATAATTTGATTATTTTTTATGGCCGAGTAATATTCCATTGTATATATATATAACACAGTTTCTTTATCCATTCATCAATTAAAGGGCATCTAGGTTGGTTCCACAATCTGGCTATTGTGAATTAAGGAGCTATGAACATTGATGTGGCTGTATCTCTGTAATATGCTGATTTTAAGTCCTTTGGGTATAGGCCAAGGAGTGGGATAGCTGGGTCAAATGGTGATTCCTGTTGGCGTGGATGTGGGGAAAAAGGTACACTCTGATTATATTTTGAGAGCTGTAATCTAATCAGTGGATTAATCCATTTGATGGGTTAATAATTTAAATGTATTATTGGGTGATAACTGTAGGCAGGTGAGGCATGACTAGACGAGGTGGGTAATTGGGGGCATGATTTTGAAATATATCTTGTATCTGGTTTCTTAGGTAGCACCTCTCTCTTTCTCTCTCCCTCTGCTTCTCAGCTGCCATGAGCTAATCCATTTTCCTCTACCATACCCTTCTGCCATCGTGTTCTGCCTTACCATGGGGTCCAGAGCAATGAAGAGGGGCTGACCATGGACTAAACCTCTGAAATCATGAGCTCCAAATAAAGTTTACCTCCTCTAAATTATTCTTGCCAGTTATTTTGGTCACTGTGGTGAAAAGCTGATTTCTACATAGGAAACTTTGTGATCAAAGCCTAATATTTCTCGCATAATAGTATTGATACCACCGTTTACTGGGGATGAGTTCTGCTCCCTCTAATGTTGAAGTTTGAACACTAGAGAAGCACGCCAAGGCAAGCAGATTAAGCAGGTTTTATTTAAAGGTAATAGTACAGACTTCTCCCAGGAGGGAGAAGGGGGCCATAGCTAATGTTCTAAAGTCCCAAGAAGTGAGCGTACCTACATCTTTTATACATTAAGGTCTCTTTTGTTCTCCAGTCCTCTCCCCCCTTATCTGTCCTTCCTGCCTAACTAGGCCTGGTTTTGCAGGTGAGATGTAAAAAGTGAGAAGGGGATGGTGGTGGGGAGTAAAGTGATTCAGCCAGGCAAGGGCCCAGGGGGCATTAATTAGCAGTTCCTTTCTTGCAGTCCTTGATAAGGGCAGGTAAATTTGGTAATCAATGAGCTCTGAGATCCTTAACATTCCATTCTCCCAGGGGCAGTCTCCAACTTCCAGAGGCAGATATCTGGCTTTCATGGTCTTCATTTCCTCAATTTGACCCGATCCCCTATTTCTACACTAATTGGCTGTCCCCAATTCTGGCTTCAGTATTTACTGTTTTAGCCAACTTTTTAGTTTCTGTGACTAAAGGACCCAATCAGAACAATTGTAGGGGAGAAAAAGTTTATTGAAGGACTCACAGTTTCAGAGGTCTTAGTCCATAGAAGGCTGGCTCCATTCCTCCGGGCACCAGATGAGGCAGAACATCATGGCAGAAGAGTGTGGCAGAGGGAAACAGCTCACATGTTGATCGGGAAGCAGGGAGAGACTCCACTTACCAGATACAAATGTATACCTCATAGCCATGCCCCCAGTGAAACACTTCCTCCAGCCACATCCACCTGCCTCCAGTTACGACTCAGTTAATTCCATCAGGGATTAATTCACTGAATAGGTCAAAGCTGTAACCCAATTATTTCTCCTAAGTGAATGATACTTTATCTTTTAAACATTTTTAAATTATGGTAAATAATTTAAAATAAGATACAATTTCATATTTTAACTAATTTTTAAGTATATAGTCTGGTGGCCTTAAGCACAATCACTTTGTTGGGCAAAAAATCACCACAGTTCATCTCTGGCTTGGTTGTGCATGCCTATAGCCAGCAAAGTGGGAGGCTGAGACAGGAGGATTGCCAAGTTCAAGGACTTTCTCAAAGATTATGCCAGACCCTCTTTCAAAATAGGAAAAAAAAAGGGGGGCGCGGCTGAGGATGTATCTCTGAGGCAGAGCCCCCCTCAGTTCAATCCCTGATAATACAGAAAAAGTATTTTCCCATCTTCCCACACATAAACTGTACCCATTAAACATTGTTGCCATTTCTTTCCCCCAGTCCTCTGGTAACCACTGTTCTACTTTTATATCTAAGAATTTGACTACCCTAAGTTCCTCATGTAAGTGGACTCACACAATATTTGCTCTTCTGTGACCATCTTATTTTATTTAGTGTAATGTCTTCAAGGTCCATTCATACTATAGCAGGTGATAGAATTTCTCTATAATTTTTAAAAGACATATAAGCATTATGAAAGTAAGCCAAAATAACCAAGCATAAATACAGACTGATATACAGCTGTAAGGAAATGCTTAGAAATGATAAATTTTTTAAAAAATGAGTTTATATATCTGCAAAAGAGAGATTTTTGAAATTTACATTATCAGCAAGTAGATGAAAAATAAAGTTTTTTTTTTTTGAGGCGGTGGAACATAAACTATGTAGATGAAAAGGAAACAAAGTAAGGGAGTGAAGTCAAGAAAGGATAGAGAAATTGGAAAATAGCATCCAGCTGCTCTCAAGAACGAAACACAATACTGATAAATCCTCATTCATTAAGCATCTCTGTTCATTTGTTTATTTACTGACACATAATTTTACGTATTTGTAGAGATCAATGTAATGTTTCAATACATGTATATATTATGTAATGTTCATGGAGTATTTCAGTGTATTTATTATCTCCTACACTTATTATGTGATTGTGGTGATAATTCAAATTTATAGTACATTATTGTTACCCAAACAGCCCTTTCAGGAAGATCTTCAAAGTTGTGCTCCCTTTCATACTTTCCAGGCAGCAAGTGGTGGTTGTCTAAGGTGCATAGATGCTAACAGTGAGGATCACAATTAACCTGTAAATCATTACAGCGAATTTCTGGGACATTTTTTTTTTTTTTTTAAATTTTGAGTAATAAGAAAATGACTTTGAAAGATAAAAAAGTAATTTTCACAAAATTAAGAATTTGAAAACTATTTTCAACTAGAATTAAGAACATATTATTTAATATTAAGCACCTTAGAAAGAAAACTGTAATTACTAGTTCCTTCCTTGGATTTTAATGATTTTTGGTTTCAGATAAAGAAGCTTTCTAACATTTTCAAGAAGTCTCCAAAGATTATATGAGCTGCTTTGGAATTAGTGACTTCCTGCTTCTGGAGATAATCCGCAAGGGTGCATTGTCCTGCAGATAATCAGGATTGGAGGGACACAGTGCCCTGAGAATTTTGTGATATCCTCGTCCAGCAACTCTCAAATATGAGCACACACCAGAACTGCCTGGATGGTGGCTTGTCCTACCTGGATGGCTTGTAAAAACACACATTGTCAGGCTTAGCAATTTTCTAATATTGTTGGTTTACCTTGGGACCTGAGATTTGACTATCCAAAGATAGTCCAGAATAAGGGACCAACTTTGAGAAGTTCTGCTTCATCTTGTAATACACTATGCTCAATAATCATTGAATAGTAAAAATGAGAGGAGTGAAAAATAGTGACAAAAATTGTACTGCAATATACTTTTTTATTTTTTACTTCATTAATGATGTCTAGACAAAAATTTGGAATTTTGCTTTGCTACTGACATAATAGTCTAAAAAGACTTTGAAGTAATCTTGAATTTAATGAAAAGACAATAATGTACTTGATAACAGGAAACATGACCAATACATTTTAATAAAAAAGCCTAACTTAAATCTTAATGGTAGGTCTTGAGACATTTTTATTTAGACAGGCAGTCTCATTGCTATCAGCTTACACATTTCAACTTCAGGTATGCTAGTGACAGAGGTAGGCTGCTGACAGTTTTCAGTATTTTGGCCCTTAGACATTGTGAACAAAACTGTAAGATTAAAGCATCTTAAAAGTTACTAAGCCAGTGACATTTCCAAAGGTCAGTCTGTCTTTTGAATTCCCCTTTTGGATAATATTAAATGTTGTGTTACGGTCATAGTTCATTCACGTCAGCCATCAGAAGAAGAATATCATCTAGATGTGAAGGGGCTATATGCTCGGGGAAGACTCTGTGGTTTGTGAAATCACAGAGATTTTATATTAAAACTTAAGTTTTCACATACTTAATATAAAGTTCTCATGTTCTCTAATTTATGGTTATTTTGTTCTTATCATGCCCTAATAACATTAACCCTTAAAATATTCAGAGGTACGATGTTTATTGAATATTGCTTTATTTTATCCAACTCTTCTTGTTGTCATGGCAGCTGGGTAAGCCCATGCTGCTGGAGAGAAAGCAAAAGGCAGTTTCTGAGGTTATAAAATTTTATGATGTTTGACAGTTGGCAGAGATGCATGGATGCACTCTTCTCTCTCCTGGTCTAATCAGTATGGGGTTGAGGTCACCCAAAAGTTGGCCAAAATCAGCAAATACAATTCTAATAATAAGATTTGAATTCCTTAGGGAATTTCTTAGAGATTTTCTTTTACTAAAACAAACAATGCCTTTGAATTCCTCTCCAATTATTAAATATAAAATCTGAAAATCTGTTTATGAAATATATATTGATGAAAACAAATCATGAGCAATCTTAACCATTTGAGTTCTAACTATTTCCCAACCACTGGAATGTGGGTGCCTCTGGAAAGAATTTCTATCTATTCTTTATTGGACTCCTTAATGAAGGCCCAAGATGAAACCAGTGAAGAGTTATCATTAGATACTTGTTAAACTAAGTCACCAAATGTATTATACCTTTTAATTCTTAAATGATGAAATATGAGCTTACTAAACATGATTCCATAAACTTATATTATTTAACCATCATAGTATTTTTAAAAGTTTACTTAGGTGCTATGGTTTTATTAGTCCAGTCATGACATTTCTGATGTAGTGATAATTTCAAGTATATGTAGAGCTATCTTTGCTTTGATATGCATAGCTGAGTTTTAGCTAACATTTTTTCAAATGCTATGAGTCTAACCTGAAAATGTCATGTTTTCTTTTGAAGTTCTGAGTTTCCAAGATTCTTAATTTGGAACATATCAGGATTAACTCGGGATTTTAATAAAATATACAAAAGAAATGTGCTTTTTTTTTTAATTGACAGTCAACTCCAACCATAAGCAGCACATATTGTATGCAATAATGTGAATGGGAAAATGTCATTTAAATTGAAATATTCCTTTTAATCCTCAGCATATTTTTAAAGATTGAATTTTATTAATTATTATACACTCATAAAGCCAGAAATTATGTTCGTTTGAATTTTTTTTTTTTTTTTTTTGGTATTGGGGATTGAACTCAGGAGCACTCAATCACCGTAACATCCCCAGCCCTATTTTGTATTTTTATTTGGAAACAGGGTATCACTGAGTTGCTTAGCCCCTCGCCATTGCTGAGACTGGCTTTGTACTCATGATTTTCCTGTCTCAGCCTCCCTAGCTGCTGAGGTTATAGGTATGTGCCACTGCACCTGGCTTGAATTTTTAATATTATGCATTCTTAAATATTGATTGTATGTAAGTTTAAATTCAAGGATAGGCGTTTTCCTGAGAAAATAAAGATGATGGTCTAATATTTTCCCTCAAACTAGGAAGTTTATGTAGTTTTTATGTCTTCTGTAATAAGTTTTAAGAATGTAAATCCCATGTAACTTTCTGTGTGTACATATGTATAAGCTTTGAAAAGGGTTCATGTTTTTATTGCAAGAAATTAGCAAAGATTTTTGTGAAGATTCTTTTGAAAGATCATTTTAAAATAGTCCTAGGTAGCACATAGCATTCTTCTTTCACTCATTCTCTTTTTCAGTAAAAAACTCAGTTAAAAGTTTGGATATGAGGTGGGTGTCCACTACAAAACTCTCCTTAATGCAAGAGTACTCACAAGTGAAATGATTAGATTTTCTGTGAGCTGTAAGCTAATCAATCCATGCTAGTTTTAATGGACTGACTGCATAGTAACTGTAGGCAGGTGGAATGGCTGGAGGAGGTGGGTCACAGGGGGCATGCCCTAGAAGGGTGCATCTTAACCGCATCCCACCACCCTGTTTCCTGACCCCACCATAAACTGAGCAGCTTTCCTCCACAGGGACATTTTGCCATGATGTTCCACCTCACCTTGTTCCCTGTGCTATAGAGTCAGCCATCTCTTCACTAAGATCTCTAAAATTATAAGTCCCAAATGAATTTTGCTTCTTTAAGTTGTTCTTGCTGGATATTTTGGTCACAGTGATGCCAAAGCAAAGTAAAACAAACTCCTTATTTCCTTATTTGATTGATATAATTTGCATCATAAATCTCAAAGACTCTAAGAATTGCTGTAAACTTGAAAGAACTCCATGGTGTATGTGATGTTATACATTAGCCTTTGTCTTTACCACCTGGTATTGGATACAAGGGAGTCCTCCTTGAGTCCTATTTTCTCAAAAATTAAAGGGAAGCACTTCAGAATTAGCATTAATAAATGTACCATTATATAGAAATCATGATACACTTAATTCAGACAATAAAAATACAAATATTTGAAATAAGAGATTAGCTTTCTGTAAAGTTATACATGGAATCAATATCCAGATGTGTAAAATGGAGAATAAATATCCAGATGTGTAAAAAGGATGAAATTGGCAAACTAAATATAATTAACCAAAAGTGAAGCATGGACACACAATCCAGTTGTAATGATTTTACCAAATTCTGGACTAGACCTGTCCAGAGAAATTTCTGTGCTGTTGCAAATATTCTCCACTTGCACTCTATTGGATGACAAAAGTTAGCCACATGGGGCTGTTGAATGCTTAACATGTAGCTATAGCAATTCAGGAGCTGAGTTTAAGATTTTATTTACTTTTAGTTAGTTACTTTTAAATTGCATACCTGCATGAGGCTAGCATCTACTATATTGGACACTGAAACATTGGACACAAAAAGAACTTTTGAATTCATTGAAAAATATAAAACCCACTATTTCTATAACTACTAAAACTTTACTGCTAGGATAAACCTATACTGATATAATTTACTAGCACCATCATAATCAAGACAAAACATGTGCTTCCCACCAAATGTTCCCTTATGCCTCTTTGAATCAATCCACTCTTCACCCCCAGCAATCACTGATCTGTTTTCTGTCTCTACAGATTTGTTTTGCCTATTCTAGAACTTGTATACATGAAATCATATTTCATAGTATTTTGTATCTAATTTCTTTTACTGCACATTCAGTTTTGAATGGCCATGATAAACTTTGAGTCTCATCCGTGTGTACATATGTCATCCATGTGTTCATTCCCATTTATCAGTGGGTAATATTTATTAATTTTTGACCATAAATCACTTATATTTTCATCTATTGACAGTAGTGTTGTTTCCACTTCTGGGTTATTATGCATGTCACTTCTGTGAATAATCATTTACTAGTAGTGTGTTCCTCTAAATAAGCATGCACACACACACACACACACACACACACATGCACACACACACGATCACCTTTGTTTTCATTTCTCTTGTGCTAATACCTGATAGTAGAATTTCTGCATCACATGGTAAAATATCTTTTATTTTGGCTATTGTGTCAATAAATTGGGAAATTTCTGCTTATTACGGAGATAATTTAATGTCTTGTCCAATAACCCTTAATATAGCCATTTAAAAATATTTCTTATTCTCATTAAAGTATTTTATATATATTCTATTATGGTGATATTCTATGGTCATAGTTTATTTTACCTATGCTTTTCAATGGACTTTAGAGATGGTCTATATAAAAAAATGAAATTGAGACCAAAGCTCAAGCCTTGTGCCATTTACAGCTATTGATCCTTTCCACTAATATGGGAAATAACTTTTAATTTCAGTGTGCGTTGAAGAAATTTTAAAGAATAAATCATAGTTGATGAAGCATTTTCACAGATATGTAATTTTACTGTCATTTAATGGTACCTTATTTATTTTCTTATATCAACTTCTAGAACTACTGGTAAATTTCTCAAGAAAGTATAATAGTGATGATCAGTTCTATGCCTTTTATTAATATGATTTTGACAGAAAGCTTAACATTTTTTTCTACAGAGATCATACACAAGGTTACTTTGGCAGTATAAGTTGTCTTTTCCCCCTTTTGACACAGAAGTCATAGATGGCTGCCCTGGATAGAGGGTAATCCCAAGAGATTCAGGAAAGATGATTAAAGAATTTATTGAGAAGTTTCCAGACTGTGCAATTGACAGCAATCTCAGTTGTTTATTGCAAAATTCCCTACTTCCTGGCAGCTGGCTAATTTTTATCCCAAAGATGCCTATTTTATCTTGGCTCCCATCTTTAAATGACATCATATTCAAATGCTTGGGATTAGAAGCAAGAAACAGAAGCTTCAGCTGCCAAACATTTAAACACATTTCAAAAGCAAACATTCTGTACAAACTATCAAGTAAACAAATTTGCTTGTCCTTCTGGACAATCAGCACCACTTCCATCAACTGCCTTCCTGAATTCATTTTAACCTGTGCATGTACAATTGTGGTCACTTCCTTCATCCAATGCTTCCTTTCTTTTGTTTTCATCTGGGACTCAGTGAAGAAAGAAGACAAATTGACTTGTCATTCAAATTTACACACCAGGCTTTTTGTACAAAGTGGATTTTGAAGGTTGAAAGTTACTAATGTTAAAAAGTGCAGACTTCCAATTATCTTGCAAAGGTTGAAGGAACATGAATGAATCCTGAAACTTTATGTTGCACAAGCACCTTGTCCTGAAATATGTAGAATAAGACTGAATAAGTGTTATTTTCCTTTTTTCATCTAAGTATCTTCATCTCATTATTATTACTTGTGAAAGCTAGGTTTGTAAAAAGCATTCAGACAAGCAGCAGAATAACATGCCTGAAAGCTAGCTTTTGAGGCAGTACAGAACAAAAGGACCTTTGAAGGTCTTGAACTCTCTTCTTAACTCTTGGAAGTCTCATCCCCATGACACCAAATTATTTAAACTCATGCTATCTCACATTCAGTTATAATTTATATGGTGCTATTCAGGAGTTGAGTTAAGAGTTGACTGGTTGACAAGATGAAATAGCATGTAAATATTTAATTAAATATGTATTCACTCTTTATTTATTTGCTGCTATCCATTTGTATGCCTGTTTTTCTCTTTTCCTAGGATCTTAACAAAATGTATCAGGCTGAAGGTGCAACTCAGTGGGAGTAGCGTACTTGACTAGCATATGTGAGACCCTGGGTTCCATCCCAGGTCCTGAAAAAAAACAAGATAGCCATAGTAGACACTGTACTAGCAAAATCTAATGAAGAAACAAACTCTCACAAAGAATGCCAGGAATAAAAGGGATTTAGATGCACATTCATTTGATCTGCCTGAAGGTTTTAGATAGTGATGACTCCATCTTTCTTACTTCATTCCCAGGTATTACTTTCCCCAGTATCTTAAACAATCAGTTCTTGTTCTTTCTTTCCCTTCCACCCTCTCTTGTTCTTCCTTCTGCCCTTTTCTTTCTTCATTTCTTTCTTTTGAAGAAAATGTTTTATAGTGATAAAATACACATAACATAAAGTATACCATCATAACCAATTAAAGTGTACAGTTCAATGGTATTAAGTATATGCTATTGTGCAACTATCCTGTATATCCACCTCCAGGACCCTCTTCACCTTGCAAAATTTAAACTCCATGCTTCTTAAATAAAAAAGTATTCTTTATGTAAGTAGAATTATATATCTTTCTGTGATGGGGTTATTTAGTTCATTTAGTATTTTTTCCTCAAGATTCACACATATTGTGGTGTCAGAATTTCCTTTCCTTTTAAAACTGAATAATATTCCATTGTTTGAATATAGCGTACTTTGCTTATCCATTCATCTGTTGATGAACACTTGACTTGCCTCCATGAATAATGTAATAATGAATAATGCTGAAGTGTTTGGAGCCTATAAATTTTTCCCTTAGTACCTGTTTTAGTCAGCTTTTTTGTGGCTGTGACCAAAAGACCCAAAAAGAAAATTTTAGAGGAGAAAAAGTTTATTTGCACTCACAGTTTCAGAGGTCTCAGTACATAGATGACTGATTCCATTACTCTGGGCTAAAGGTAGGGCAGGAAATTATGGCAGAATGATGTGGTAGAGGAAAGCAGCCCAGGACATGGTACCAAAAAGTAGAGAGAAAGAGTCAACCCTCACCAGGGACAAAATATATACCCAAAAGTACACCTCCAAACACCCACCTCCTCCAGCCACACCCTGTTTACCTACAGTTACCACCCAGTAATACATTAATGCATTAATTAGGATAAACCTCTTATAATCCAATCATTTATCTCTAAATTTTCTTGCATTCATTGTCTCACATATGAGCTTTTGGTGGATGCCTTATATCTAAACCACAACAGCATTACTGCTGCTGTGTTGCATAAATTCTGATATTTTATTTTCACTTTTATTAAACCCTAAGAACTTTCTAGCATCTCTTGTGATTTCTTCTTTGAGATCTTGTTTAAGATTGTGTTGCTCAATTCCCACAAATTTGTGAATCTTCCAATTTTTCTCATTATTTATTTCTAACTTCATCCTGTTTTGGTCAGAATAAACATTTTGTATGATATCTACCTTTTAAAATCTATTAAGATTTAATTTGTGTTCTATAAAATGGTGTATCCTGAAAAATGTCCCATTTGCCCTTGATAAAATTGTGCATATTTTTTTCTATCAGGTAGAACATTATGTATATTATACCTACTAGATCTAGTTGTTTTACTATGTGGTTCAATGACTCAGTTGCCTTCTTCATGTAACGACTGGTTGTTTTATCTATTATTGATAGTGGGGTATTAAAGTCATTGGAGACTACTTTGGTAGATCTATTCCTCCCTTCAATTCTATAAATGTTTGCTTCATATGTTTTAATAGTCTGTCATTAGGTGCATATATGCTTGTAATTGTTATAACTTTTTTGCTATACTGAAACTGTTATTAATACATAATGTTTTCCTTGTCTTTTTCAAACTTCTGTGATTTAAAGTTTATTTCATCTGATATTAGTTTAGCCACACTTGTTCTCTTTTAGTTTCTAATTTCATGAAATATTTTTTTTTTTTTTGGTTCTTTCATCTTTGACCTATTTGTGTCCTTGGATCTAAAGTGAGTGTCTTATGGACCGCAAATGGTTAGATCACATTGTTGACATTCTTTAAATTCATTCTGCCACTTTGTCTTCTGGAGGGTTTAATTTAATTATATTTCAAGTAATTACTGATGGAGAGGAATTTGTGTCTTTTTCTACTTGTTTCCTATAATTACTGATTTGTTTTGCATTTGGTTTATTTGATTATTTATTTACTTATTTATTTAGCAGTACTGGAAATTGCATCCAGCAGTGCTCTGCCTCTTAAGGATACCCCAGCCCTTTTTTTTTTTTTTTTTTTTTTTTTGTTATTTTGAAGGTGAAGTCCTTATGGTGGGACTAATGCTTTCATCAAGTGAGAAAGATCCAGAAGACTAACCTCTCTTTCCACAGCAAGACTTTGCTCCATTGCACACCAGCAAAAACAAATCCTCACCAAGCTGTCTCCATTATGGAACCCTCATGGATATCCAGCCTCCAGAACTGTAATAAATAAATGTTTGTCGTTTAAGTCAATCATTATGTGGTATTTTATTATAGTGGCCTCAAAAGACTAGCGCATAATGCTTTGCGTTTTTTATTGTTGTTGATAAATATTAAACATTTGAATTAAATAAACTCCAGAAATTAGATTTTTCTCCTCCTTCTTGGTTTGCTGGCTTTTGTTTCTGTTTCTTGATTGTGTTAGGCTGTTTCTGTGCCCCACATTCGCTAGACATGTAAACTTAAGGCCTTCTCAGCTTTCTTCTGAGGCTGTACCTTTCCTCAGTCATGTATAGTGACTTCTTAAATTATTTTGTATACATGGTTGTTTTTAAATGATCTACTCTTTAATGTATGGCTCCTAAAACAAGAATAAAAAGGGAAAAATG
Source organism: Sciurus carolinensis (assembly GCF_902686445.1). NCBI lineage: Eukaryota > Metazoa > Chordata > Mammalia > Rodentia > Sciuridae > Sciurus > Sciurus carolinensis. Next base: position 84,289,649 of record NC_062213.1, read on the forward strand.
AAGTGTGGATAAAAATAGAGAAATAATAAAAGAAAACTTAGATGACTGTTTTAAATTGTTTGGAAGTCATTTCGGTTCTATGAGGAGGGTCTTAAAGAATAGACTGTCTGCCTCTTGATCTATACCTTATGGTTAAAAGCAGCAGTGGGAACACAGATCCCTGGTATTTGGAGCAGAGGGTCTTCACTGCCCAGTCTGCATCCTTCATGTTGTGTATCACGTGCTTCAGGAACATGGGCATGGCTGTCTGGCAAGGGACTGGGGCTTGAGGGATGGAAGGTTGCTACTGCACTAGGGGCTAGAATGGACCAAAAGTGACTACATGTCCCTGCCTAAGTCTTTCACTGGAATCTGAAAACCTTGAATTCGACTGGAGAATTTCAAAATAGCTACATTAGAATTGCAACTGCAATTATTGTCTAGGTGAGAAGATAGATTCTTGATACTTTTATCCTTTGCCATCATCCTAGAATCTTTCCATTGTGCATGCTTTTCGAGGCATCTTGATTTGGTTTTCAATTCCCGGTCTAGTGCTGAATACTCATTACATGCTCCATTTGCTTGGTGTGTGTTTGGGACTGGGTGCTGATTCTGATTATCTTACCATAGTGAATCAATGAGAGTGAATAAATACTTTCTGTCATACAGATGATGAAGATGGATTAGCTTTCCCAGTGTCTTATTACTTTTGTATTACTTTTGTTTTTGTGTAGACAGATTTCTGGTATGTCTTTTATGCAGTATATAAAATAAAAGAAGACTCACATAGTTATTCCTCAATCTAGCCTCCAAGCAAACCTATATGAAATTTGGGAGAAGCAGATGTAGCAGCAGAACAAATAAAAAGTAAGCTGAGAATCAAGATAACTACTAAAGTACTTGGAGTAATTTAAGTCTTGTTTCTTCAAACTACTTTCTTTTAATACACTGTATCTTCTTTATGTATTTTCCTGCAGTATACCAAGAGAGTTGCTCTCTGCTAAGAATATAACAACGTCTTAAAGATTATAGTAGTAAGGGCTCTCCAGAGAAAAAGTACCTGTAGGATGTGTGTGGGGTGGGGAGGGAGAAAGAAATCAATTTTAAGCAATCAACTTATGCTGGAGCTGTCGAGTTCACGTTCTATAGAGCAGGCTGTCAGACTGAAGATTCAGGTAACAGTTGATATTACAGTTTTGAATATTAACTTAGCAGGACAGCAAGCTGGAAAAATCAGGCAGGACTTCCAGATTGCATGAGAATTTCTTCTTCTTGGGGTAATCTCAGTCTTTGTTTATAAAATCTTCACTTGATTAGGTGAGGCCCACTCACATAACAAAGGGTAATCTGCTTTAATTAAAGTAATTGAATCCATAACTACTGATTGAAATGCAAAGCATGGCTAAAAATAAACAGTCATAGCAACATTTAGATTGGTGTTTACCAAATAACTGAAAAACTTGTTCAAGGCCAGTTGACATAAAAAACTAACCATCTCAAAGATCAAAAGAAAAAAATTCACAGAGGTTATTTTAAGGGAGTTGAACTGATATTAAGATACATATGAGAAGATAAAGCAAATAATGCAGAATGTTTATAATTTGTGTTTCTAAATAAAGTTCGTATGAATTTTCACTGTGTTATTCTTAGGACATTTTCTACATAAATTTGAAATTTGCTAAACACATTTTTAGGGAAAAGAGGCATTATAAGCAAATACATTCAAGAAAGTTTTATTTGTAAAAATAATACATGTGGACCTGCACATAGACAGACTAGTGCATTATATTGGAGGTGGAAACAAGGATATGGAAACAAGTCCTTCTAGAAGAACTGGGTCTTACAGAGCAAATATTTGATCATTGGGCTGGTAAAAGGGGGTGTCAGAAAGGAATGGAAAAGGGCTTGTCTTATGATCATATTGAGTAATGGTATAGAAGCCTGATGATCCCTGTCTGTGAAGAAAAAGGGACTAATAATCTGTGACATTCAAAATGGAACCATTGCTTGTTAAACATGTGTTCTCCTCATATATTGTATTCTCAGTGAAAAGTTGATGTGTTAGCTTTTCTTCTCTGTGATAAAATACCTGAGATATTGAACTTTTAAAAAAGAAAATTTTGACTCATGATTTCAGAGGTTTTAGTCCATGGTCATCTGGCACTGGTGCTTTGTCTCTGTGGCAAGGCAGACCATCGTGATGGTGAAGCACACGGTAGAGGAAGTTTGTTCACCTCATAGCAGCTGTGAAGCAAGGAGAAAGAAGGGAAGGGACCAAGGGGGGAGGCAAAATCCACCCCCACAGGCACACTTCTGACAACCTAACTTCCTTCGACTAGGTCCGACCTTCTAATGGTTCCTCCCCCTCCCTGTAGTGCCACAGGCCTTTAACAAGCCATTTACACATGGGCCTTTGCAGAATACTTGTGATCCAAACCATAACACTAGGATACCCTTTGTACATATCAGGATGTAAAAATACAGGGACATTGAATAATAGCCTATTACTTGACTTGCCTACAAGATCAGGTAAAACTAAAGCTGAAAGAAGATTAAATAATAGAATTATAATCTTTTTCTGGAAGACTACACAGTAGGAAGGGTCAAGAAAGATGGGAGGAATGTGAAGAGTCTCTTGAAAGACACTTACTTTCTTTAAAATTCTTTAACGTTTTAACTTTAAAGTTTTACCTTTAACCAAATGACAGAAACAAATTCTCTCACACAGAGAAACCTCAGGAGTATGGAGACTCTGCACCATAGGCACCTTCACACAAAGGTTGTGTTTTTTTTTTTCTATTATTATTGTATACAAATGGGATACATGTTGTTTCTCTATTTGTACATGGAGTCAAGGCATACCATTTGTGTAATCATACGTTTACATAGGGCAATGATGTTTAAATGGATCAAGGACCTCGGAATCAGACCAGAGACACTGCATCTTATAGAAGAAAAAGTAGGTCCAAATCTTCAAATTGTTGGCTTAGGATCAGACTTCCTTAACAGGATTCCCATAGCACAAGAAATAAAAGCAAGAATCAACAACTGGGATAGATTCAAACTAAAAAGCTTTCTCTCAGCAAAAGGTTGTGTTTTAAAACATAAAACAACAAGGGTTCTATTAACGGAGTTCAGTCTAATGTCCCTGTGTGAGTCTAAAAACATATTTTGTTTGCTCTATACATCACATTTATAGTATTTGTTATCAAACATTAAGAATTTCCTTAAGACTGAGACTCATTGAATTGGCAACAGTAATAATAGAATCTCAAGAGTTTGAAAAACAAAATGTCTAATCTAGTCCAAAAGTTTTAGGAAGTTAAAACTAGTTAAGGTTTCTACAAATATCCTAATACCACAAAAAGTCATATTTGAAATGCTTTATTTAGTAAAGTTATTTATTGACTATAGAGTTAAAATCTTCTTAGAATGAAGACTAATTGGAAAACAATTTGAAATATCTATTAAATCAATAGCAGAAATAAAGTATTAATATCTGTTCTAAAGGGGAAAGCTATATTGCAAGGAGAGAGGTTTTCCTGTCCAGGTTGTTAGAGTTTGTTAAGATGCCCTCATTGGAAATCTGATTTGAAAAAGAAAACCACATAGATAAAAAAATGTGAAAGTCTCAAAAGTGTATTTAAAAAATACACAATTCAATCATTTTCTCAACTAACAAGCAGATCTGTTCTGGAAAAATATCGAACCTTAAACTAAATTTAGTAATGATAATATATTTTGTTTATACAAAAATTGTTTTTACAGTTTCTAGAGGACTAGATTTTACTTTCACACCTCTCAACATTTTTATTAAAAATTATTCTTTTGCCTCATAGTGACTATAACTGTTATTTTCTGTCATTGTGTTCCAGATTTCTCCTGCTAAAATGTCTTCTTTTATTAAGCCACGAAAGACCCTTCATTAAAAAAAAAAAAAAAAAAAAAACTCATTTATAAATGGTTTGCATTCTTTACTTGCCTGCAGTAACTTTCTGTTTTAGAACTCTATTTGACATTTTAGCAACAGTCCATCATTTCCCATGTGCCATTGCCAATTAATTTGTAGCTTCAGGGTTGGGTCACCTGAGCACACCTTGAGGAAAGCTTTTGTTTGATGATATATCAGAGTAAATGCCCTCCGCCCTGGTGGACAACTCCCCTCCAAATTGGAGAGATTCTTATTAAAGATATACACCCCAGTCAATGAAGTCTTCTTATAACAGAATTTTAAAATATCATGCTACTTAAATTATTGTGTTCTCATTTTAATTCTTAATTTTTTTTTTTTTTTTTTTTTTTTTTTGCATATACTTACTTTCCCTAGTACTGTTTCACTTATGAGTAAATCTTATAGGAAAGAATCTTATGCTACATCCACGAATTTTACCTTAGGCTACCAAGCAGCTGTTTATAAGCTGTTCTTTCCAAGCTTCTTTGAATGTTTGAATGTTGTCAGATATCAAATTCATTGTTAGTCATTTCCTGTTTACAACAAAACTAAAATGTGGCTATAAAGCCTAAAGACAAAGTTTCTTAAATATAAAGTGAATGGAATCAAAATGTATTTTACTCTAAATAGCAAAAGTATTTTCATGAAGAAAAAAATGAAAATTCAAGGATTAGACAGAATAAAAAGGGTTGTATATTAGAGAGAGCATAGGATAGGGATTAGGAATACACACTTCAGGGTCAGATAGAATAGGTTCAAATACTGATCTATTGTCTGATTTTTTTGATCTTGGGCAACTTATAAAACCTCCCTGAGACTTTGGGGATGCTGATAGCAACTACATCATTGAGTTGTCAAAAGGAATCATTTATTTATAAATTATAAATCCTTGAAGATCACTTCACCATATAACTAAGACATTTTATGCTCACTTTTTTAAAAAATAAGACTTTATAATTTTAGTGTAGTTTTAGTTTACAGAAAGTTTTCAAGTACACTACAAAGAGTTCCTGTATACCCTACACCCAGTCGCCATTTTGTACAAACATCTTATATTACAATGGTGCATTTATCATAACTGAGAAACTAATAATGATGTATTATTTTAAACTAAAGTTCACATTTTATTTAGAATCCATTGGGTTTTACCTCTTTGCTTTTTCTCTTCTGGAATCTCACTCAAAATACCCTGTATTTTGCCAGGCCCAGTGACTTGGGAGGCTGAAGTAGAGGATTGCAAGTTCAAGGACAGCCTCAGTATCTTAGTGAGACCCTCTCAAAATAAAATAAAATAAAATTCAAAGGGCTGGGATGTAGTTCAGTGGTAAGGGACCTGGGTTCAATCTCCTGTACCCCCCGGCTTCAAAAAATATATTATATTTTACTTATTCGTCTTTTCTAGTTAAGCTCTCTAAACTGAACAGTCTCTCAGACTTTCTTTTTATGTATATATAATATTGACAGTGACAGTTTTGAGGGGTATTGGTAAGGTATTTTCTAGAAAATCCTTCAAATATGATGTGTCTTATGTTTTTCTCATGGTTAGATTTCAGTTAAGGGTCCTTGGGAGGAAAACCATAGAGTTGAAAATCCTTCTCATGATACCATATCAAGGGTTCACACCATACATGTGACTTGTCATTGTCGATATTTTCCTTGGTCACCTGACTGAGGTAGTGTCTGTCAGATTTCTTTGCTGTGAAGTTGATTTCTCCTACCCTCTACTTTTCTATACCATACCCACAGAACAAAGTCATTATGCTCAGACCACACTTCAGGGATGGGGTTTCTACTCTTCTTTGAAAGTGGAACATCTGCTGTAAAGACGTAAAATTCTCTAATATGGGAGATTTTTCTCTTCTCTCTCAAATACTTATTTACTCAGTCTTTTATTAAGATCAGTGCATATTCACAGATGGATGTTTATTTTATTCTTTTGGTTACTATTTTTTTTATTTCATCATTTTATCTTTTCCCAGTTTTCAGATGGCCACAGTCTCTTTGATATAATACCATCCTTTTCTTTCTTTTTATTTTAAACACTTTTTTGCTTTCTGTCATGACAAAATGACTCATTGTCCAAATGTGGGCATAATGAAGTATTTTGCTACTGGCACTTTGGATGCAACTGGATATTCTTTACTCTGAGGTATAGTTTCCTCAGAGGGAAAGAAAAGTCATATGAAAACTTGAGAACTTTGGAATTCTTAAGGGTAGGACTCAAATACTTTCCTGATTACTGCTTATGTGATCATGAGAAAATTATGACTTTTCTCTTAATCTCAATTAGATCAAATGCCCTTTAACAATTTGGGACGTGAACAGAAGTAACTCTGATATGATTTCAAATTCAATGTTTGAATAAATGTCTTCTCAAAAATTTCCATTAAAAATTAAAATAAAAGACATTTATAAATTTTTAATGATTGAAATACAATGAGAGCTAAACTTATACTTCTTTATAGAGAAATGTGAACCACAACTTCTCTTTGAAATGATTTTAAAATTTTGATTAAATCCAAATAAATGATTGATTCAAGCTATATGTTAGATTAGATAGCATATTTGAAAGCACACAAATAAAAATAAAATATTGATATCTAAGATCCACGGTATAAATGGATGGGCACATGCTGTTAAAATGATGTGTCAATTCAGAGAAGAGAAGTTGGGATATCCTACTCTAAGTTTAACCATAAATTTTTACTTGACCTTGGCCTTATTGTTTCTAGTTTCTCTTTTAATTTACCCAACTGTAAAACAACAATGATATATCATTAACTGACATTTCTTTGAATGGGAATTCACCACTATTTATGACCTAATGATTTAATATAATATGAATTGCCAAGATGAAGTAATTTCAGAAATGATAGCACTTCTTGTTCTTATTATAAGTAAGGGAAAAATTGTAATATTTTCTTCCATTTAACTGAGTTCAATACAAATATTACTTTTATTTACATGGCATGCTGCTTCTTAAACTCTCCCACTACCACAAATTGAATAAAGGTCTAATTTTTTTTTAATTATTTATTTCCAATTCTGAAAGTCAAAACACAATTGTCACATTTTTTTAGTATCCTTTTTAATATAATAATTTTCTTAATTTAGAGATTTTTTTACTGTAATAATATAATATTTCACTTCCCTGTGTAATTAAGGTTTGTACAGAGAAACCAACAATCAGCCAATATTACATTAGTTGAAGACTTATTTATTCAGATCTACTAAATATCTGGCACTGTTTTAAATTCTTAGCACATTGTAGTGAAGGAAGATGAAAAAAAGAACCTGCATTAGTGTAATTACATTGTTAGAGAAAACAAATAAAAAGCATGTATATGAATTTATATGATAATAGATGTGGAGTGTAGGAAGAAAAAAAGTAGGATAAGAAGAAAGTGTTGGTGTATGGGTTGACTGGTTTTTGAAAGAGGTCTAAAGGGAAGTCTCAGACTTCCATTCAGATAGATATTTAGGGGAATTGCATTCCCAGCAAGAATGCCTAGGGCAGAGGCTGAGGTGGGAAGGTGGTACACAGGTATAAGGAAACTATTCTCAGCCTACTGTGGTGTAATGTCATTTATGTAGACAAAACATGTTTGTGTCTTTTTACATTATCAGAAATTTTGAATAACAGTAAATTTATAGGCTACCTCACTTTTGTCAGAGGCAGTTCACTAAATACTTGTGGGTCACCTTATAGTCATAAGCAGGGAAATCATGTTTCTTATTTCAATCTTAACCGGAATACACACACACACACACACACACACACACACGCACACACACATATTCCTCTCCCTATATATATAAGTGTATAAGTGTATATATACTTGATAGTGTGGTTGAGTGATCATCTAAGGTGCTATATATATATATAAATAAACATATACTTTTATATATATAAACATATATATATACTTTTATGTATGTTCCTATATATATAAATGTACACATACATGTATGTATATATATAAGTAAATATATTATGTATGTATGTGTGTATATATCTACATATCTATATCTACATATCTATCCATATATTTACATTAGAGAAAGGCTAAGAAAAGGTTAAGGCAGCCACAAGGGTTCAGGAGGCTAAACTGAGAACAAAAGCAAACAGCAGATATGAATCTAAAGAGTCACTGTAGGTGGTCAGATAAAATTACAAACCAGCCAAATAAGTTGTTCCTGGCACAGAGCTGTCAAAATGCAAGAAGTTAATCTAGGCCAATGTTTGAAGGGATGGCAGTTTCAGAGTGTCAGCTGGAGTGTCAGCTTGAGATTTCAGCTTTGAGTGGTACTTGCATTGTCATCAGGGGCAGGAGAAATTGAACTTCGCTAAAGACAGAGGAAAAACATCCAGAGCTTCTTTGCTGAGGCAATTTTTCTGGGCAAGTCTCCTAACAAATGACCAGGTGATGGGGTCAAGTTTGCCATGGTGTCTCAGGGTGCTCCTCCTTTTATGGGTCTTGAGTGAAGGAGTGCTCTGTCTGATGTGTTTGATTAGTTTGTAGGCCTATTTTTCTGATATGAGTTTAACACATCCATGCATCTATGTGCTTCTGATTAATTTGATAAGTTCACAGGTGATCATTATTCACCACCCCCACTTAGGTGCCAACATGACACTGGCGGAGCTTCTCTTCCTGGTTTTATTCCTCATAACTTCTTCCCGCTGCACCCAATCGGTGCTTGACACCCCACCCAGACTCCTAGCAACAAGGCTCACCCAATCAACTATTGCCCCACCCCCCAGCAACAAGGCTCTCCCAATCAACTCTCACCTCCTTTCATGCCCCAACCAATCAGCCTCTTCCTGGTCCTATATAAGTGTGTGCATTTTTAAAATAAAACGGGACTTCTATGGTGATTAGCTTTGGACTGTGGCTCCATGCACTTCTTTCAATTATTTTTAACATGATTAACTTATTTATCGGTTTATGCCTTATGGTTGTGCCAGGCTGATGGTGGTTGTTTACTTGCACAAAAAAGGGGCCAAGTCATTCTGCCTCAGCACTTAGACTCAAAATGGAGGAGTTTATGGAAACTACTGTTTTACAAAATGAAGTAACAAAGTTTTAGACACGCCTGAAAACTGCTGTTCCATATATCATGGAGTAACTCAGAGCAAAGTTACTGCTGAGTTACTCAGCAGAGTTATAGCCTGCTCTCCATAAAACCCCACAAATATCATTGAGAGATAAATGCATTGTGCTATATTTAACAATGAAACAGTTTTGCAGACAGTCCTAAATATACCTACAAAACAACAGCATGCATGAATAGTCTAAACATAATGTTGAACAAAAAGAATAGATGCTGTATGTTTCCCTTCATATCAGTTTCAAATACAGGAAAATCATTTTTCTTTTACATTAGCAGACTATTATCTTGGGTTAGAATAACAGGGAAAGAGTAAGGAAGAAATTTTTTAGCCAGATATTAAATTGCAGTTATTTCTATTTCTGTATCATATCTAAAGTGTTCTATAACTCCTCAAACCTGATTTAGTTAGTACATAGTGTGTTATTTAGTGATACTTATTTCTCGCTAAATAGCATGCCCTGACAAAGGATAAATTTCATTCATATAGAATTGTAGAAAAAGAAGGACAATAATTGAGAACAGAGTTTCAAGATTTAGGAAGAAAAAAGAAGTGACAAATTCTGAATTTAAAAGATCATTATCAGCTGGGCACTGTGATCCCAGCAGCTCAGGAGTCTGAGGCAGGAGTATAGCAAATTCAAAGTCAGCCTCAGCAAAAGCAAGGCACTAAGCAACTCAGTGAGACTCTGTCTCTAAATAAAATACAAAATAGGACTGAGGATTAAAAAAAAAAAATCATTATCAATGATTAGAAAGGGCTGAAAAATTTAGTGATGTAATATAGATGAAAGACAGTGTAATTACTTGAAAATAAATGAGATAAAATACAAGGCTGAATGAAACTGAATCATAGTTTTTAGGGTGGTTCAAGGTGGCTGGATGGGGCAGGGCATCAAGCAGTTTGTGAATATGCAGAGAAACAATGTAACCTGTGCATGACTAAAGGAGCAACAAATCAGGTGCTGACAAACAACCACAGGCAATCCCAGGAGGAAAGGAGTCCTCAAGCTTCCCCTCCCCCACTCAGGGTTATAAAAAAATGGCCACCCCATCTGGGGCCACCTGTGACTTCTCTTGTCCAGCACCCTGGTAGACTGGTGAACCTTGCCCGAGAGCTGTCTCAATAAAGTTTTTCTTTTTGATTCACATTTGGCCTATCTGTTCTCTGGTTACCATCTGATCAGGTTACCCAGTCTGATCTTACAATAGTTTAAAAGAAAGTTAAAGTTGAGAAAAATATATGTATGTATTTATGAAACTTTTATAATAACATGTATATAACATGTGTGTGTTATAAATTTTATAAAGTTAGCACACCAGAAAAAGAAAACTTTCATTAGCACATCAAAAATCTTTCCTTTGATAATATCCATTCTAACTGGAGTAAGAAGAAATCTTAGAGTTGTTTTAATTTGCATTTCTCTAATTACTAGAGATGTTGAACACTTTTTCATGTACTTATTTATCACCTGTATATCTTCTTCTGTAAATTGTCCAGTTCCTTGGCCCATTTATTGATTGGGTTCTTTGTATTTTTGGTGTAAAGATTTTTAAGCTCTTTAGAAATTTTGGAGATTAGTGCTCTATCTGAAGTGCATGTGGAAAAGATTTTCTCCCACTCTGTAGATACTCTTTTCGCATTGTTGATGATATCCTTTGCTTTTTAGTTTGAATCCATCACACTTATTGATTCTTGCTTTGATCTTTTATGCTTTGGGAGTCTTGTTGAGGAAGTCTGATTTTAAGCCAACATGATAAAGATTTGGGCCTACTTTTTCTTCTACTTGGTACAGGGTCTCTGGTTTAATTCCTAGGTCCTTGGTCCATTTGGGGTTGAGTTTTGTGCAGGGTGAGAGATAGAGGTTTAATTTCATTTTACTGCATATGAATTTCCAGTTTTGCCAGCACCATTTGTTGAACAGGTTATCTTTTCTAAAGTTGTGCCCCATTTGTGCACAATGAATCAAATTGCAGACTGTAAAAATAAAAGAAATAATTTTAAAAATTCTTCCTTGTGGTCTCTCCTAATCAACACCTATTTCAAGGTAAGTCTTCTAAAGTCAAAAATCAGAGAGGATTTTCCTGTGTTTGAAACTCATGTGAAGGAAAACATGCAGTGTGCGTTCTTTTGTACAATGTTTTGTTTAGAATATCCATGCTTCCTGTACTGTATAATTATAATTAGGGCTTGTCTGTAAAATAGTGTTCCATTGGTGAATGTAACACAATGTATCTACTGCAGATCCTGAGGTATTTGGCTTGTTTTCTGTGTGGAGTGATAGTGGATACAACTACAGTAAACATCCATGTAGCTGTGTGTTGGGCATAAGCATAGGAGGGAATTTATTGGATTATGAAATCAGCATGCATGCAACATTAGCAGATACTGCCAGCATATTTTCTAAAATTATTGCATCAATTTCTAGTTTCTCTGTGAACTTATTAGTCTTTCAGATGGGCATGTAGAGTGATAAATTTATTATAGTCTTTCAGATGTGCATGTAGTAGCCTGTTTCTTTTAGTAGAAAAAAAAGGTGACTTTTATTGTTCTTTTTTTTGGCACTGGGCATTTAAGCAATAAGTACTCTACCTGTTAGTTACATCCCCAGTCCCTTTATTTTTTTATTTTATTTTGAGACACAGTCTCACCCAGTTGCAGAGATTGGCCTTCAACTTGTATTCCTCCTGCCCAAGTTACAATGATGTCAGATGTGTGCACCTAGCCAAATCTGTTTTAATTTTTCACCTTTTATTTTGAAAGTATTATAACTCTCTTTTTATGCCTTTGTCAGTTGTATGATATGGAAGACAAAATGTCAGTTCTACTGCTGCTGACTGCTAATGTTGACTTTGATTTCTTTGGTAAGGGTATGTCTACCCGTTTTCTCCACTACAAAGTAAAAACTTTTTTTTTTTTTTATAATTAGTAAGTGTATTATGGGGTGAGATTTTGAAATTATGTAAATATCCTATTTGGTTTTTTTAAATTATTATTATTGTGGTGTTGGGGTCAAAACCCAGGGATGCATGCATGCTCTACCACTGAACTGCACTGCCAACCTTACAAATACTGTGAATATTCTTTTGTCCACTCATTTTATTATTCATTAACAATTCTTCCTTGCAACAATTATTTCTGAGGCATTTGCAAAATACTGATCTTTATACTTATTTTATTCATCTTTACTAATTGGAATTCTACCATAAGACAGAATTGTCCCTCCTTCCACATAAATTGATTACAGATTTTTATCAGAATGGATTCTTGAGTATCTGTGTTATTTTATACATTATAATCTATTTATCATCATTTATTTTGTTTTTCAAGTTCAAGTTCATACTAGGCCACTAGAAACTCAAGTAGGCTCTTATATGACTTTTACAGATTCTCATATTTCTGAGGACTTCTTTGGTTTTTAAAACTCCCAAACTTTTTAGGCTTATCTGGTACCTCCATATACCTGCTATGGAATCAAATATTTCTTTAAGGATTTCTGGTTTCTTTTACTGAAGAATATAATTAATTAGCAGTGAGTTCTGATGCATAAGTCTGCTCATTACTACTGGATTGTAATTTTTTTTGCATATATATATATATATATATATATATATCACTTATCTGTCACCTATCTATCTATTCATCTATCATCTATCTTTCCATTTATCTATGTGTGGGGTCTGGTTCTAAATGCATAGTGAGACTACTAGAGACTAGAGTAGGAAAAAATTTATTTTAAGGAAAGATAAGAAACAGCCTGCTGCATCAGGACTATAGATCCAGAACAGTTTGGGAGAGCAGTAGTAACAAGTGAGTTTAGCAGGCTGGTTTCAAAAGTGAAAACAACAAAAATTTTGGTAGGTTTACATTAGGGTCATTAAGCATTTTCCAAGAAAAGCAAATGGCAAGCTTCAGTTTATCTAATCAGGCTGCATCTGGCAGGTTAACAGGGTGGGTTAGTCTGGGGAGCTAAACTATTCATATCTGAAACTGGCAGATTCTCGGACCTCCGGAGGGATGGGTTGCTTCACGGAAGTGGTCACAATGACCTTAACTCATGGTCACATTATTTTTTCTAGGGTATTTCTATCCTTATTTACCACAGTCAGCACAACTCAAAGATTTTATTTGCACCCATTTTGTTACGGTCAATCTTAACTAGATATATTTGTTTTGTATCAGAGGGTCTCTACCTTTTTTCTTTTTTCTTTTTCTACTCTTTTACACATGTATCATTTATTTTAATTCAATGCAGTCCTTTCTTTTTTGATAGTTAGAAACCGGTTTTCATTAATTACTCTATGTGAATGTTTTTACTCAACTGCAGAATATAAATTAAGTAATTTTAGAATTGCTCAACTCACACTATTCTTTAAGAAAATTGACTAATTTTCTTAAAGCTTAAAATATACAGACAAAATACTGTTTGTAAAGTTACTGAGGTTGGTTGTTTTCTTGTCCATTCCTTGCAGGATTATGTTTTTCTTTGGAATCTGTTAAATTTATTTGATGTCATTTGTATTAAATTTGGGGTTTATATTACAAACAGTTGGCATTATGGCTTTGTACGTTTCGTATGCTTTTCTCCGAACACTAATAAAATTGAGCACATAATTTAATTGGTATTTCCTTTGTTTTAAAATGGTTTGTGTGAATCCTTTGTATATTCCAAACATATGTATTTTATTTGATAAATGTATCATAAATATTTGATCCCATACTCTGAACCACAATTTTTCTCATTTTTCTCTTCTGATAAACCAAAATTCTTACTTTTACTATAGTCTAATTTACCTTTTAAAACTTTTTAAAATGATAATAATATGCTGTTGAAAATATTTTTTCTATGAAACTCATGTAGGCATTTTTAATTTTCTTATAAAACCAGTTAATTTTTCACTTAGATCAACAAGCCATTTCTAACAGATTTTTTATAGTGAAAGAGAGAAGTCAAGATTTATTTTTCCACTATAACTGAAAGGTCTTTGATCCAGTGTCTTTTATTATTAAATAACCCTTATTATTTTATTTTTTTCAACTCTACTGAATGTTATATTTGTTATAAGTCAAGTGGCCAAAAATAAATGGACTGTTGCTACACTCTAGTTTTTTTTTTTTTTTTTCTTGTTTGTATTTTTCATTTATGTATTTTGTCTGTCTTGGCACTACTGATACCTGAGATAAGCACTTCTGACCCAATGGTAATAGAAATGAAATCATGCCAAAGAGTAAGAGCATATTTGGGAGACTTAACCTCAAGGAGAGTGGGGCAGCACTGACAGTCAAGTCAGGCTGCTCCTCAAAGAAAAGAGCCAGTTTTATTTGTCGCCCTCAGCGGGACATAAAGACACGTACACCTCAGATTGTCAGGAAGCAGACCTCAGATTGTCATGAAGCAGCTTCTTCTTTATTCGGATCCCAACAACAACAACCCCAAAAAGCAGTCTCACCTTCAATATATAAGCAGTCTCATGCATAAGCAATTTTGATCAGATATGTCCACCCAATCCTGTTAAAGGTCAAGCAATCAGGAGCTCATGCATACATGTAGCCAATTGTAACAGCTTCCTGTTTTTCTCCAGGCATACCAAGCACGCCCTTTGGCCCCCTGCCAGCCCCGTTTGTTTATAAAAAGACTGTGCCTGTCTTAGGCAACATCCTTACCCGTCATCGGAAAATGAAGCTTATATCTTCATTCCCTGTCTTAGGTTGGTATGAGCTCTTCAGGAATCTTACCGGTCTCTGACTACCAATCTAGCATAGTCAAACTTGCGGGGAGGTTCCCACATAACCTGCTAAGCTGAAGGAGCCATTTGGGAAGGGTGCTAAGTCAGGAGAAAAGGGTACAGTAGGTAACCCTAATGTGGAATTAGTGGTAATAATAGGAGGATATAGATTGGAAGAGTTAGTAAGGGGCAAAGGGCAAGACCACACCTTTACTATCCCCCATAGGTGACGCACGGCTCCTCCGTTAACATGGTGAGGGATCATCAACAACAGCAGTTGGAGGAACTTCCACATCTTCTTGTTGTTCTTGGTTTTCTATTGAGGAAGCCTTGACCAATCTTTCAGGCACCCAAATTGGCGATTGTGAGTCCTGCGGGAAAACACAAACAGATCCTCGGGTCCAGATTAATACCGGATCCGGGCCTTTCCATTGTCCCGACAGAATATCCTTCCAGAGCACTAGAGGTAGATGTTTTTTATTAGGCTCTGAAGGATGGTCAGCAGCTGATTGGCCCTCAGAATCGAGATTTTAAAAATTTAAAATGAACAAGGCAACAGATAATTTGTCTTTTGGGGATCTGTATGATACCCCTATTCCCCCATTTTGTTTATAAAGCATGTTTTTAAGTGTTAAGTGGGCACACTCAACAATGCTTTGTCCAGTAGGATTATTTTCCCATGACATGTGGAATACCAAAGGTGGAACAAAATTGTTTAAAGGCCTGGGATGTATATCCAGGACCATTATCTGTTTTAATTTGTTTGGGGAACCCTAGGATGGAGAAAGAATGTAATCAGTGTGTTATTACATCTTTGGTTTTTTCTCCAGTGTGAGCAGAGGCCATAATAAATCCTGAAAAGGTATCTATTGACACATGGATGAATTGTAGTTTTCCAAATTCTGAATAATGAGTTACATCCATTTGCCAAATATGATTGGGCTGAAGCCTTTTTGGATTTACTCCTAATAAGGGGTTAGGAATAAGGGTAGCACATTTAGCACAAGACTTGACTATGTCCCGAGCTATTGCCTTAGTAATCTGATAGCGTAAACGTAGAGTAGAAGCATTTATGTGAAATTTGGAGTGAAAATTTTTTGCATTTTCAAGTGCATCAAAGATATGTGGGTCTCTGGTGGCTGTGTCTGTTAAATCATTGTGTAAACTTGGAGGACCTGGAAGGCCAGTATGAGCCCGAACATGCCCAGTAAAATAAGGGCTTTTTCTATCCCAAATAAGTTTTTGTAAAGATTGTAAATACTTAGTGATGGTGGAAGTGAGGGAGAGCAGACCAGTTAATTCTAAATTTTGAATAGCATTAACAACATATTTGCTATCAGAGAATAGGTTAAAGGATTCATGGTGGGTTTTGAATACTTCTATAGCTACTAATAGTTCTGTTTGTTGTGCAGATAGAGTATTAAACAGCAATGTTTCTGTAACATTATTTACAGTAATAGCACCCGTACCATTTTTTGATCCATCAGTAAATATAAAAGTAGCTCCTATAATAGGTTCTTTTCAGGTGACTTTGGGGAAAATTATAGGATGTTGACTCCAAAATTGGAGAAGAGGATCAGATGGCAAATGATTGTCAAACACAGCAGAAGTACTAGTAAAGACTATAGCCCATGAATTTGAATTATTAATAAGATATTGTATCTGATCAGTCGTATAAGGAGTAGTTATTGTCGAGGGATGTGACCCAAAGGTGGAAAGGGATACTTTTAACTCCCTAAGGATTGATTCTGCCACAGATTCAGTAAACAAGGATAAGACCTTGTTAGTGGCATAATTCATGTGAACCCATAGAATAGGATTCTTTTGCCAAAACAGTCCTATGGGTAACTTATTTGTGGCCAAGACAATGAATGATAAAGGCTTAGCTAGGTCAATATGATCAAGATGAACCTTTTCCATAGCTGTTTCAACAAGCTTGAGAGCTGTTCGAGCCTTAGGGGTAAGCACCCGCTTAGAAAGGGGATCAGAATCACCTTTAAGAGTGTCAAACAAGGGACCCAAACTTGAGGTGGGTAAGTGAAGGTAAGGTCTAATCCAGTTAATGTCACCTAATACTGCTCTGGTAGAGGCACAGAGGTCCAATCCTGTGCTTCCTCTTGTTTGTCTAATTGGGGAGTCAAGGGGTAATGGGTCTGAGGTACAGACTGGATAGCCCCGTATATTTGTGGGCCCCGAGGCCGGAGGGCCCTGATTCCTGTTTTTTGGAGGTAAAGGGTTACCATCTTTGTCTCTAGTTGATTTACAGTCACTTGCCCAGTGTTTCCCTTTTTTACATCGGGGACATAATTTTGGCACAGAACCCTGGGGGCAGTCCTTTTTTATGTGTCCATATTGTTTACACTGATAACACTGTTGGCCTGGGCAGGAGTTGGCATTGCCTCTAAGACCCTGTGCAAGAGCTGCAGCCATCACCTGACCTTGAATAAAAGTCTCATTAATATCCCTATAAGCCTTTAAATAGGCTCCAAGGTCTTTGTTTTTCCAAGCTCTTATTGCTTCTTTACACCATTTATTTGCTTGCTCATTTGCAAGCTGTTTGACTAAAGGCATAGCCTGGTCTACATCTCCAAATATACGTCCTGCTGTTTGAATCAATCTGTCTACAAAATCGGCATAGGGTTCATTGTTGCCTTGAATAACCTTAAATAACTGTCCTTGAAGATCGCCAGCACCTGAAAGCATTTTCGAAGCTTTAGTGGCAGGAGCACTAATTTGTTGATAGACACCAGGATGGAAATTAATCTGATTGCCTAGTCCTTCATATGGTCCTTGGCCTGTCAGCATGTCTAGATTCCATTGAGGATTGCCCGCAACTGCATTACGTCGGGCAGTATCAGAACATAACTCCTCGTTGGCCACCTTCCACATAAGATATTGTCCCCCAGATAAACATGCTTTTGCTAAATTACCCCAATCAGTCAGAGTAAGATTTTGACTTGCAACATTCTCTAATAAATAAATGGTAAATGCAGCTTGTACTCCATAGGACATAACTGCCTCTTTTAACTGTTTCACTAATTTTATATCTAATATTTGATGATATCTCTGATTGTTTTGATCTTCAAATACCAGGAATATTAGGAACACTGATCGAGATTCTACATCAGCCCACTGTCTGGGGGCCGCCCCTGTGCAGCAAGTACATGCGCTCCTACAACTTGGAAAAGAGTGATGACCTGGATTATACGCTGGAGGGCGCGGCGTGGAAGGGGCTAAATGCCACTGAGAGAACTTCTTTTCTAGCTCTGTCTCAGATAGTTCCTGTTCTTCAGAGTCACATCCCTGTTCTGAGTCTGAACATCTACTTTCTCTTTCAGAAGCTCGACTTGATTGTTCTTCTTTTACAGTTTCTAATATCTCTTCCCCTTCTCTTAGCTGTTCTTGGAATTTTGGTTTTTTGGAAGTCAGACAGAAATGAACTAATGTCCATATAGGCAAAGTACCAAGAGGGAGAGGCGTTAAGAGAGCTTCCATGCAAATCTGTGAAATTTAAACAGAAACCAAACAAGAAAAAGTAACAAAAATATTAACACAACTAACACCTTACACACATTCATTTACTACAGGACGTCCTTTGCTGTCTCTTGGGACAGCCTTCAGTTAAGTTCCCTCACTAGGGGAGCCTTCCATTAGTACCTTAAGGCCACTGTTTCCTCGAATAGGGAAACCTGCTAGTTGACTGCTAGTTGTCTGTGCTAGTGAAAAATTTTCTCCTTTATTACTTACCTGAGCGCTCATCGTTCCCCGTACGGGCCACCAAATGTCACCGTCCAGCGGGACATAAAGACACATACACCTCAGATTGTCATGAAGCAGTTTCTTCTTTATTCGGATCCCAACAACAACAACAACTCCAAAAAGCAGTCTCACCCTCAATATATAAGCAGTCTCATGCATAAGCAATTTCGATCAGATATGTCCACCCAACCCTGTTAAAGGTCAAGCAATCACGAGCTCAAGCATACATGTAGCCAATTGTAACACCTTCCTGTTTTTCTCCAGTCATACCAAGCACGCCCTTTGGCTCCCTGCCAGCCCACATTTATTCATGTGTAATGGTATGTGGGCAGGACGGGGTAGGGGTGGTCTAGAGCTTAGGAATTTTAATTGGCTTTGGGTATATTTCCAGGGTGTTTTCTTTTCCTGTGGAAGCACTTCAGTCTTGAGGCAGGGTGGAAGGTCAGTCTGTCCAGAGCCACATATCACATCTTTCCCATTGATGCCCAGTCCTGTGTATTGATCTCTGCCCTGTGATAAGATCAGTCCCTGTGGCTGTTGGGATGTGGGAGAAAGCACGAATGGAAGGAATAACAGGTTTAGGCCCCAGGAAGACTGTTCATAGCCTTTGTGGACATCCCCCAACAGACCACGCTCTTATCCAGTTTATCTTTGGAGACATTAAGACCAGGCATCCTTGCCTTAGTGATACACCTGCTTTGTGAGACTAATAAAATCATTTGGGAGTGAAGGGTAAGAAGAACACACACCATATTTCTTCATGGGTTAACAGGCTATAGGTTAATTGTTGGAGAGCAGGAAAACACATCCATCATTCTTTTAGTGGCTTTCAGGCTGGCAGTTAAGGTCTCTGGAGCCCTGACAGTCTCAGACTACCTCGGAGTTTTTATTTCCCTCATTTTAAGGGGTACTGTTTTTCATGGGGGTGCCTGACCATTTCACCTTTGCCTCAACTACTGTTAATACTGTAAATACTATTTATTATTCATTCCCCCCTCTCAATCAATATTATTTAATTAGTTGTTGTTATATTATTAATATTATATTATTATATTGTTTTATAATAATATTGATGTTTTAGTCGGCTTTTTCCCTACTGTGATTAAATGACCCAACCGACACAATTGTAGAGAAGGAAGAGTTTATTTAAGGGCTCACAGTTTCAGAGGTTCACAGTAGGAAGGCAGACTCCATTCCTTTGGGGTCAAGGTGAGGCAGAACATCAGGACAGAACAGTGTGGCAGACAGAAGCAGCTTACATGGTGATCAGGAAGCAGACAGAGAGACTCCACTGGACAAATACAAATATATATACCCTATAGCCATGCCATAATTCCCACCTCCTCCGGGCACACCCTACCACTTCAGTTAATCCCATCAAGGATAAATTCACTGATTAGGGTGAGTCCATAACCCAATCAATTCTCTTCTGAATCTTCTTGCATTATCTCACATGTGAGCTTTTGTTGAACACCTCACATGCAAACCATAACAATTGGTCTCTGGCATCAGAGACCTATTATTTGTGGACCTTTTACAAAAACTTTTTATTTTGACCCTTTCATTTCTGTGTAAGATTTAGAATTAACTTATCAATCTTCACTTAAAAAACAAAAGTCTTGGGCTTCTGAATGAGATTGCATCAGTATGGGGACATCTTTCTAATTTAAGTGCTATTGATGTGTATGTATATTGCATGACTAAATTACAAAATAATATATTTAAAATTTTGTTTTAGGGTTTTACATATTTTTATTTTTTCTTCAAAAATATTTGATGTTTTATGACTACTGTAATTTTTATAATTTCATTTTCTATTTGGTTTTGCTGGTTTGAGAAGTACAACTGACTATTCTATTAGTATTTAATATTACTACTGATAAAGTTGGAGTTATTTCTGCAATTTCAGTTCTTGTTTTCCTGTGTCTTTTATATGCTCCTCATCTGTATTTTCTCCTCAAGCTCCCCAACTCTCTGTTCTCACTCTTCTCCTTTTCCTTCTACCCCTTTTCTCCTCCTCCTCCTTCTTCTTCTTTTGTTACTAGGTATTACATCCAGGATGCTTTACCACTGAGCTACATCTACAGCTATTATTTTTTTTTAATTTCTATTTTGAGACAGGTTCTTGCTAAGTTGCCAAGTTTGCCTCCAACTTGTGATCCTCCTGCCTCAGCCTCCCAAGTATCTGAGATTATAGGCACGTAACACCAAGCACCATATTTTTGTTATTGTTTTTGTTTACATTTCTTTTCTCTTTTTAAAGAGGTTTTTTGCCTTGTATTTGGTCCTATCCCTGCACTCATGATCAAACTTAGGGCCTGTGCATACCTATGAACTACACTCCTAGCCCAAACTTTAGCATTTTCACTATAATGTGTGATATTCCCATTTTCAATTCTAATTTAACAACTCGAATCTTCTCTGTCATCTTTTTTTGTCACAAACTAGCTAAAATTTGTTGATTGTGTCTCTCATAAAGAAGCAGCATTTGGTCTTATTATGTTCTGCTTTTGTTTTTCCATTTCTTATTCATTACATTCTGCTTTAATATTTCCTGCTTTGCCTTAGGTATAGTTTGATCTCCTCTCTCCAGTATTTTAAGATTGGAAGTTAGCTTATTGATTTGAGATTGTTCATCTTTCTTAATGTAGGTATTTGTGGCTATAAATTTGCCTCAAAGTATGTCTTTAGCTTATTACGTAACTTGTGTCTTCATTCACATTTATCTCAATGTACTTTTCAATTTCTCCCTTCATTTGCTCCTTTGGTCTATTTCTAATTCAGGAGTGTGGCTCAGTGTCAAGTGCCCCTGAGTTCAATTGCTGGTACTCAAAAACAAAAAAACAAAAACAAACAAACAAACAAAAAAGAAATTAGACCATTCTATTATGTTTAATTTGTTGAAGTTTTAAATTTATTTTCTAGCATATATTCTATCATGGAGAAAATTCTATATACACTTGTCTTTTTTCTTGATCTATTTTTGTACTGCCTTTTCTACATTTTTCAGCAGTTTGCCTCCACTAACTTTAAGTTTATTATTTCATTGTCTTCTGTAATTTTCTAGAGCATACATCCCATCACAATCTGATACAGCTGAATTTGAACCTTTGATAGATAATATTTGAAGTCATTCTTGAGTGTCTAATTCAATGCCAGGAGGCATCTTCTTAGCTATCTATATTTTATAGGTCTCTCTGCTAATTTTCTATCTAGTTTATGATATAATTTGTTGCTTTCATGGCATTTCTAGTCTCCTCTTGATTGTTAAATGCTGTAATCTCTAGTGTTTCAAGAGAACTTTACTACAACTTCCCCACCTTCTCTTCCAAAAAAAAGCTGTTCACTTGAGAGCACAGGAGGGCTCCTTATCTTTGTCTTGCCTCTTCTCCTACGTGGAACTTCTGCATCACTGATCCAGAATGGGAGACAGGGGTGATGGCTCATTTCTCAACTTGTGCTGGGAAGTCTGTCTCTTGCTTTTCCTGTCAGGATTATCTGCCCTTCAAATAAGCTGGGACAAGGGGTTCTGGGATCTCTTTTTCTTGGTCTGCTGTACTTGTGGTTATCCTCAGACCCTGGATTGATGGAGGGGAGAAAGGAATCCCCAAGCCTCATGCTTTCTAGGTGCTCTCACATAGGCAGAGTCCCTTCAACACAATTTGGTAGGGTAGGAAATTCTTTGGAAATTGTCAGGAAACTGAAGCCCTGTGTTCTCTGGGGCTGTTAAATCCTCATTGAAGATTCAGTAATGCTGGGCTGGGTGTGGAGAAGGATGGAGCAGTTCTTGGATCAAATGTCACAAACTTACATAATTCTTCTGAGTAGATTTTCTTCAATAAATTTTTTTTTAATGTCCTCAGGGCAATCATTAGAGCTTGTGAGTAGATGGTTCATATTTATACCTACATTCATACTTATACCCTTATCTACCATCTAATTATTTAAACTTTGTTTGGCTAGAGAGAGGGTCAATAGAATAACTCAGGTTTCCACTTCAGAATATGAGGGGGTGACTAGCACCCTGACAGAGCAGATTCCTGCACAGGAGGTATAAGTTGCCTTGGAAAATAAAAAGTCTGAAATAATCAGTAAGAAATAAGACAAAACCGAAGATTAGATTTAAAAACTGGAGCACCTGATGGGTCTTCCAGTACTGATAGAAACTGGAACTGAACAACTGAAAAAGGCCCCACTTTTTCATTTAGGGTGAAATATATAAAAGTCAGGGATAAGGTTTCAGTGGGAGGAGTTTTTTTTTTTTTTTTTTTTTTTTTTTGGTGCTTGTTTCTCAGTGTGACAGAGGGGTCTTGCAGTACACAGGTGGACTGGCATGTGGCAGCTACACCCATCTCCAGGTTGCTGTACTTGAACTTGAGCAGTAAGCTAGGACAGGGCAACATGTGATTCAGGTGTTCTGAAACCAGTGGATTCTGACTAGGAGTTCCCCAAACCAGGTTTCCCTGCCTAACTCAGTTCCCACACAGGCTCCTGGATGGCTTTCTACATCAGAAGTCTCTTTTTTTTTTTATATCATATATTCTTAATTTAATTTAGATGGATACAGACCATTGATTTTCATTGATTTTCTCAACTACTTTTGTGATGCAAAGCCATTTTTCTTTTTCACTTATTTTTTTTGAGTAAACATGACAGTAGAGTATATTTTGACATATTATACATGCATGGAGCGTAACTTCCCATTCTTGTGGTCATACACGATGTGGAGTTTCACTGGTCAGGTACTGACATATAAGCACAGAAAGGTTATTTCAATACATTCCACTGTCTTTCCTATTCCCATCTGCCCTCCCTTCCCTTCACTTCCCTTCGTCTAATCCAATAAAATCTATTCTTCCCTCCACCACGCTTGTTGTGTGTTAGTATCTGCATATCAGAAGGAATATTTGACCTTTGGTTTTGGGGATTGTCTTATTTCACTTAGCATGATAGCCTCCAGTTCTACTCATTTACTGGCAAATGCCATAATTTCATTCTTCTTTATGTCTTTGTAATATTCCATTCTGTATATATACCACATTTTCTTTATCCATTCATCTGTTGAAGGGCACCTGGGTTGGTTTCATAGCTTAGCTACTGTTAATTGAGCTGCTATAAACACCGAAGTGGCTCTGTAGCTATAGTATGTTGATTTTAAGTCCTTTTGGTATATGCCAAGGACTGGTTCAAATGGTGGATCCATTCCAAGTTTTCTCAGGAATCTCCATACTGCCTTCCAGAGTGTTTGCACAAATTTTCGGTCCCACCAGCAATGTATATATAGCAATTAGAAAAATGCAAATTAAAATTACAGTGAGATTCTGTCACACTCCAGTCAAAATGGCAATTTTCAAGAATACAAACAATAATAAATGTTGGTGTAAAAACATTACACTCATACATTGAGTTGAGTTTTATGCAGGGAGAGATAGGGTTTTAATTTCATTTTACTGCATATGAATTTCCAATTTTTTCCAATTTTTCCAGCACCATTTGTTGAAGACGCTATCTTTTCTCCATTGTATGTTTTTGGCACCCTTGTCTAGTATGAGGTAACTGTATTTATGTGGATTTGTCTCTGTGTCTTCTGTTCTGCACCATTGGTCTATTTTGGTGCTAATACCATACTGTTTTTGTTACTATAGCTCTGTAGTATAGTTTAAAATCTAGTATTGTGATACCTCCTGCATCACTCTTCTTGCTAAGGATTACCTTGACTATTCTGGGTTTCTTTTTCTTCCAAATGAATTTCATGATTTCTTTCTCTATTTTTATGAGGTACATCATTGGGATTTTAATTAGAATTGCATTGTTTCTAAAGTTTTTTTTTCCCACTAACTTTTAAAACTATGCTATTGAATACATTCCCACATGTAATTCTTTTAATTTCTTGTTGTCTGGATCAGTATAAAATTCCTCTTTACTTTGCTTTAAGTTTATCTGATTTAAGTTTACATTTTCTGATATTTTGTAGCTGTTCTATTATCATTTGATACAATATATTTACTCTTTATCTTTGAACATTTCTACAACCTTTCCTTTAAGAAGCATATAATTTTTATTTCTTTTTAAAAGAATATTTTATTTATTTCATTGACATTTTATATGACTACCTATATATTTGGGTTTATATCCACCCTCTATTTATGTTTCAAGTCTAACAGAAATAGTACAGCTTCTCCAGCACTGTTAGGTCTCAGTACCCTCCAATTACATTTATTCACTCTTGTTTTTTGCATTTTATTTCTCAAATTAGTTTTAAACTTAGTTTACATTTAGCTTTAAATATTTTTAAAGCCTTTTGAGAACAGTTTTGTTTTTGCTAGTTAATGTTTACTGACATATCTATGTTTATTTTTTTTTTGATAATTTATGTTTGAATGTCTATGTTTCAGCAGAGAATTATCTGTTTATATATCCATGATAAATTCTTAGTTTTCATTTCTCTCTACATATATGTATTTTAAGGAGATTTTTAAAGTATATGCAGTCATGTCCTTTCAGTACCTTAAGAGAATCCTCTGATTTCCACTAGTTTAATTGAAAAGCCTGCTTTCACTCTTAATGTTGCTGTTTTGAAAGTAAAACATCTTTTTCTACTTTGGATAATGTTTATATATTTTTTCATTGTTCTTCATTCTTAGTATTTTGCTGTGAAATGCCAAGGTCATATTTTCTTTGAATTTAACATGTGCATTATTTGATTTGCATTATTTGATATAAATAATATTTATTATAGTACAGAGGTATATTTAAATATAAAATGTACCCACTTATTTGATAAAAATGATTAAGTATTTACTTTTTATCATATTTTGGAGCATTTGATTTGTTTGATAGCTTTGATTTTGGTTAGGGGAATGTAATAGAACTAAGGTCTATGAAGATTTTAACATAGCTTATGTTTAATTTTAAATGAACTTTTAGGATGGGTTTTTTTCCCCAGTGTTTCAAATTTCTTTGTGTTATTTGCACTTTATGACAATTCTAGTTTTGAAAAAGACGTGATTTCTTCCTGTTCTACACCCAGGCTCCAAACTTAATATGTAGAATGGAGTGTCACAACTGGGAAGCAAAGACCAGAGCACTTTTCTTGTGGCTGGAGTACATCTGCTGGCCTCAGAAAGGGCTGATACTCAGAGGACTTATCCCCACCCTGTGCTGGAGCAAAGTGATGTGCCTTGCTGTCATCAGGGCCACTGTCTATCAATTACAAATAAGTATATAAACCTTGATTTAGTTTCAGTTAATTAATTGACACACTGATACATTTTATAACAATTCTAATAAGTCATTTACCCATTTTGAGTTGGGGGCTAATATGTTTTTTTAATAACAAATATGGGTCTTTGAGGTCTCCTAGGACCTATGAACTATGTCTTTGGTGCTCCTATATAGATATGTTTATATGATAGCTTCTCTGACTTGCCCACAGAAAGTCCATTGTGCTGTGGGTAGCAGAGTCTTATTCTTCTTCTTCTTTTTTTTTTTTTTTTTTTGTGGTAATGGGGATTGAACCCAGGAGAACTTTATCACTGTGATATATTGCTATATCCCCAGCCCTATTTATCTTATATTTTGAGATAAGAACCTAAGTTGCTGAGCCTAGCCTTGAACTTGTGAACTTCCTGCCTTAGCTTCCTGAGTTCCTGAGATTATAGGCGCACCACTGCACTCAATTTAGAAGTCATGCTTTACATTTTTTAAAAAAAATTATTTTTTTTATTTTTTACAGACTGCATTTTGATTCATCGTACACAAATGGGGTACATCATTTCTTTTCTATGGTTGTTCTCTATGCAGATTCATACCATTGGCTTGAAACATGCCATATATATGCTTTAAATTTTAGGTTTTCTTTTTCTTATGTTCCTTCCAAGTTTCTGTATTTGCACTCATGAGATGAGATCTTTGTGATTCAATTCACTAGTATAAACCTTACCTCAGTTTCCAACTCACATTAATTCTTTTACCAACTAACCTTACCATAAACAAACGGAAATGGTCATAGAGCTTGCACAATTTTAACTGACAATATCTTCCTTTCTCACTATAAATAGCTATATTTCTAAAAAGCATACTGTTTCACTTTAACTAGAATATTTGTTCCTCCCAGTGTCAGTCCCCCACTACTTTACTGATAGATTTACAATCAACCTTCTACCCCTATCCATCCTTCTGCCCCTATATTTGAGAATATTCACAAATGGACTGTTATCAAGGTAATCAAAAACATTTTTGGGGAAAGATATTATTCAATATTCAAAGGTAATTAATCTCACTAGCTCTTAGGGGATATCATCCTCTCCCACAGACCTCCTTGTTTCACCTTCCTCTTATTTGAATCTTTGTCTTCAGAGTAAAAACTTGCTCAGTTCTCCAATATTTAAGTGTATTTTTAAATTTACTAATAATATTTTCTTTCCTGCCTCAGACATTAAGTAAGGGCTGGAAAAAATAATCTGTCAGAACTCATTTCTCAACATCTCATACTCCAGTACTTAGGAATACACTCATGGTAGATGTGGTGGTACATAATCTGCAATACCAAAGACTAACTCTGAAGACTGAGGCAGGAGAATTGCAAGTTGGAGGCCAATCTCAGCAATTGAGTGAGAACTTGTCTCAAAACACTTTTAGAAAGGACTAGGGTCATTGCTCAGTGGTAGAGCACTGCTGGATTCAATTCCCAGTATCACAGGGTGGAAACAAAAAGGAATGAGCTCATGATTAAAGCTTCAAGCTCCACTTCTGACAACTCCTCAAGGAAACTTCTATTCTGTTACTTAATCCTTTGTAACTGTTGGTTTCATCTGTTGCCATAGCAACCCATGGTAACTTCAAATGCACCCATTATTGTTGTTTTTGTATTTTTGCTCCCATTGTAGTTTTCTCAGATCAGTGATGTCTTCTGTATTCCCAGTACCTCAAGGTATATGTGTAAATTGAAAGTAAAAAAGATTCATAGTATATATGTACATGTTTAAATTTAAGCTTGAATTTGGTGTAAAGTATGCTTAAATTTAGTACAGACACTTGGATGTACACATACACATGAATTTACACACATTGTCTAACCTAATCACTTAAATGTAGTGTATTTGAGTGTGTAAGCTTCCTTCTGATTAGACACATTTCCCCTATATCCAAACAACTGTTATTTTTAAGGTCTCATTTAGGAAGTCTTACATTGCTTTTCTCCCCCAAATTTCCTACTTCATGAAGTTTTCCTGTATTATGCATTTGTCTGAATGGTATCAAAGAATGTGCATTTTGAATCTACCCTGAGAGGTCATCTAGTAAAAGTTCTTTATATGTATTTGCTGTGTAGAACATGTATGCTCTGCATAGACGTGTCTCCATTGTTCTTGTTTTGTTTCACAAATTGTTGTTCCTTGCTTCATTTAGCTCTTTAAATCTTAGTTTTAGCATGTATGTATGTATTTTTATGGTACTGCGGATTCAACCCAGGACCTGTGTATGTGATTTTAATATTTAAAATATTTTCTTCTTATTCAGCATTTTATGGTTATTTGGCCAAAAAGATTTGCAGGCTGGTTTCTCCAGAAACAGATGCTAAGATAGAATTGAAGGTAGAAGATGTCTATGAGGTATCAAACATGAGGAAAGGGAAAGAAAGGAGAACTGAAAAAAGACAATCTGCAGTGCAGGGCCAAGGGCCCCCACCAACTGTGTAAAACAATCTACAATTAGTGGTGTCCATCATAATTCCTATATTGGACTGAAACAACTAGACCTTTATACTCTGTCTTGCTTGGTCACCTGAGGCAGGACTTGGGAGCAGCTCTTCACAGCTGAAGAAGACCCATAAATAGCTGAGAGTTGGAGGCTCAATGCACTGCCCACCTAGGTACATGTGCAGCACATCTATCTCTGTGTCTATACTGTGTAGTCACATATGGACATGCATGTGCAGACACAGGAGGTTAACAGTTCCACAAAGCTAGAAGAAAAAGGGTGGTGCTTTTTGGTCCAGTGAATGAAATGTTTTCAAAATTTTCTGAGCTGTGCTTGGAAACTGAATGAGCATCCATGTCATCTTGCAACACTCTCTTTCTCTTAGTCCTTAATTAGTTATGTCAGTGCCTTTGGAAGCTCTCAGATGACTTACTGTGGTTTTTAACATTAAAATAAAAAGTGCAATCCAGAACTCACAGTTTTGCTGCTGGCAACTGATGTCACTGCAAATCAGAACTAGCTTTGTGTTTCAGGCATATGTGTGAAGGATCAATATTGTTGATGCTCTCGAAGGAAAGTAAGTGACTTGTTTTTAGAAGTAAATATACTGTTTCAAGAAAAATAGTTTAACTTTATTTTTCAAGGTTATCCTTTGTATGTGGAGAGAAAAACTTTCCAGAAAGTAACTGTTGTATTGATGTTTTGAGTGTTATTAACCCTTTTTGTTTCCTTCAAGTCTTGGGCCTAGATGTTAATGACACTTGTGGAAATTAATTCCCTTCTTAGAGATCATGGATACCTTTCCTTAGCACTCATGAGCATGTACGATATTAAATGAGTCATGTCTAAAGTTGATGGCACTTGGATATCTATAGAAAAATATATATTCTTGGAGTAGTACATTTATAATCTCTTGGGGAGGAGTATCGAAAACTATTTGCTCCATTGTTGTCACTATTAATTATAATAGACTCAATAAGTCTGACATGATATTTTATCAATATGTCAACTATGACACAATGAAAACATAAGCTCTTATTTTCAGGATCAGTGAAGAGAGGAATTCTAAGCAATTGGATTTCTTTTTTAAGCATAGTTAATAGAGATAGAATGATCACTTGCTAGAAGGCAAAATTAATAACCAGGAACTGTACTGTGAATTAAATTTTCATAATTCCATATACTGACATGTACCTCTACTGTGTGTTTGGAATATATAAAGTTTTTCTTCAATAGTAGTCTAAAGAATTGGCATAAGGTTATTTTAGCAGCCCTATCATCCTGTTGTTTTCTCATCAAAATGTAACCAGTGGTGAGTAATTCGAGCGAGTATATTCCCTGTAGTAGTAGAAATAGCAAAAATAACACCTTGTGTTTGGATAGTAGTTCCATACTCCTCTGGAAAAGTGAATTCCATAAGAAATGATAACTAAGTGTCTTTGATATGATCACATAGCAGCTGTCGTGTTGATTTCCATTCAGTTGAAATATCAACAGAAGGTTATGCAAATTGTAACAAAAAGCTTCTTAGCTAAAACAGTTATGGAATAATGATACACTTCATACTCAAGTTTCTGACTACTACATGGAGGAAATTTTACGACCTGTAAAGGCATAGAATAGTGGAGGGTTGTCATTAAGTTAAACTAGGTAGTGTAGACTCGATGTGTAATGAACCAAACCCAGTTTCCTAATATAATCTCCTTGAAACATCCTCTCATCTTCCAACATTCTGATTTTTTTTTTTTTCGCACACATTAGCCATCATGGTTATTTTATGGCTACGTCTCTTAAATTCTACACCACATCTAATGAATTCATAATAATTCAACCATTAAAATATATCTCAAGTTAATCCTCCCTCACTATTTTAGCACCCTGTTATTTACTGTATTTATTTTTATAGCAACAGTATATAGAGTTTCTTGTTTCTGTTTCATTTTTGACCGCTTTGTGAAACAACCAGTCCAGGTTGCAAGTCATCCGATGGTACTTTCATTGCCTGTCTAATTCTATTTCCAGGTTGTTATATTTGAATTGTGTCCCTACAAAGTTCAGATGTTGAAGTAAGAAAACTTTAAATACCTCAGAATGTGACTATATTTGAAGATACAGTCTTTGAAGAGATAAAATAGGGTCATTGAACTGGGCTTAATTCAAGATGATCAGTGTCCTTGTGTGAAGAGGACATAAGACACACACACACACACACACACACACACACACACACACACACAGGGATGATCATATGAAAACACAAGGAGAAGATAACCATTCATAAGCCATAGAGAGAGATTTCAGGAAAAGTCCAATTTTGCCTAGAAATTGATCTTGGGCTTCTTGCTTCTAGAATCACAGGAAATTAAACTGCTGTTATTTGAACCATGCTGTGTGTGGTAATTTTATTATGGTAGCCCTATCAAAGCAGTACACAAGCTAAACTCCAAACTCTAGCATATGAGACTCCTCTTGGTCAGCTGTCTTGGTCTCCTCCCTACCAATCATCACATTTGTCTGCTTTTCATACTGTTTTTCTCTTCTTTTCCCCATCTCTCTGCTTTCAAAGTGTGAATTGATTTTAATGTCTTTCAATCCAGAAGAAGCATTGCCATTTATTTTTTATATAGCAAAATTTAGCCTTAGGCAAACATTTGTGCATCTCCTCATGGCTGTTTCATGGCATTTATGTCACTCTTCCTCGATGTAGTGATCGTGTGCTACTTATTTTTAAGTTCTCACTTTGGTTCTCTTTTAGAGCATGAAATTTTCTCAAATAAATGTCATTTAAAAGAAGGGTTGGGTGGAGTCTTTGTCATTATTGATTGATCATCTCCAACTTTGGAACTGTAATGCTGTCTGTACCATCATATAAGATGTCACTAACTAGAAGGAATAGAACAATTCACACTACAAGTGAATACCTGAACTCACTATGAAATACAATACGATCCCCAGGAGGAACATTCCAAATCTCCCAGTGGAAGTCTGGGAGCATGAATAGCATAAGATCCAAAAATTTAATACCTTTTGAATTGTAATTAAGCACATCTCATGCACTGTATCTGTCATAATTGTAGCTGGAACTCCAAGAGCAAAACCAGCACAAGTTTCCATTTAATTAGTCACAATATTATACATAGAAGATTTGCTCCTACTGTAGGTCTTAGCAACCTCAGCATACACTTTTTTCTTTCCTTATCAAATTGATGATTTTCACCTTTTCATTTAAAAAAGCACAGTTTATGGTTTCTCTTTGGCATATCTGAATTCCCAGAACCACCACTCTTGTGCCTTGGCTCCATTGTTAAGTAAAATAAGGGTTACTTGACACACTCAACATGATATTGACTGTGGAAAGTCAGTGCGACAACCAAGATGTATACTAAGCTAACTAATGGAAGGGTAGCTTATGGAGAAGGATGTAAGGGATGATTCATGTTCTGGATAGGACAGAGAATGGTGCACAATTTAATACTTACTAATTATTTTTCCCTGGGATTTTCTCTTTAATATTTTCAAATGAAGATTGACCACCTGTAACTCCAACCATGGAAAGTAAAACTGCAGATAAGGGAAAATAATGTACTTATAAAAGATTGGATAATGAAAAGAATATTTTCAATCACTTAACATTCTCTGAAGCCTATTTTTAGGGAAAGCATATGATGAAAGATGGTGGAAAAGAAATTATGCATACAAGGATGTAATGATTGTTTTGAAACATTGCCTTAGCAAAACTGAAAACTTATTCTCTTTTACTTATGTAAACAAAAACAAAATGTTCTTCTTGTCTAGAAATATACTTAGACAAAAAAAAAAACTCAAAGAATAGAATTCCTCATGTCTATGTGGCTTCATCAAAAGACATTCAATTACTTTGTAGAAAGACCTGGATATGCCAAAACTTGCCCCAAACTTCCTCTTTCCACAACAAAAAGTCAACACATTTTACCTTAGTGTTTCATGGTTTTTGTGCATTTCCAAATCATCAGATTCCCTTGAAGGCATTTGTAACATTTCTGCAAGAAAAATGAATGTGTTTTAAAAATAACATTTTTAATTTTAGAATTTCTTTAGATTACAGGGAAGGAGCAAAGAAAGTACCCTATTTTTCCACTTATTAATATCTTGCATTACTATGGTGCATTTTCTATGAAGAAACAAATTACAAAGCTCATACTGTATTGAAGTTTTTTCAATTTTTTTCTATTGTCCTTTCAATTCTTCAGGATTTCATCTAAGACACCATAATAAACTGATTCACCATGTCTTTAAGGCTCCTTTTGGCTGTGATAGTTTCTTAGATTTTTCTTGTTTTCTATGACCTTGACAGTTTTGAGAAGTACAGATCAGGTATTTATATTATGCCTCTGCATTATTCAACTTTTTATTGCTGTGGCTGGGATTTCTGACAAGAACAACTTAGAGGAGGAAGTTTATTTTGGGCTCATGGTTCCATAGATCAAGTTCATGGTTGGTAGACCCCATTGCTTTGGGACTGGGATAAGACAGAACATAACGGCAGAAGGATGTAGGAGAGAAAAACAGCTCAGCTCATGCAACAGAGGGAAAGGAGCCAAGAACAACATAAAATCCCCACAGCCATGCCCCCAGTGAACTGTATCCTCCAACCACATCTTACCTACAGTTACCACCCAGTAATCTATTGATATTATTAATCTGTCAAATGGATTAATACATGGATGGGGTTATAGCTCTCATAATCTAATCATTTAACCTCCAAACACTCCTGCACTGCTTAAGTTTTTGTGGGGACACCTCACATCCAAATCATAACAGTATCCTTGCCAACGTAAATCTTTGCCAAGAGGATGATCTTGATCACTTAGCTGAGGTTGTGTCTCTCAGTATTTTTCACTACGAAGTCCCTCTTTCCTCTTAATAATTCTATACTTTGTTCTTCAGAGGAAAGTCACTATAAGTAGCACACACCTGTGAAGGGAGAAGTACACTATATTTCTTTAAGGGGGTAGAATTGACAACAATTATTTGGAAATATCCTGTGAAGAAGCTCTGTCTCTTCTCCTCTACTCATTTATTTATTTAGTCAGTTATTAAATCAGTACAAATTCATGGATATTGTTTCATAATTTGGATTAGAATGTAATATCACATTTTATTTTGTATTTCAAATATTCTAGTTTTTGTTGGTGCCAGTGTCCCTTTGACATATTCCTATCATTTTATATTTATTCTATTCTTTGTATCTTATTGTGTGTGTATGTGTGTGCCCTTCTTTACTTACTAGAACTGGAAGATATTCCAGGTTTATCTTATTTTCTGCAGCCACACAGCTACGAGTTTTGGAGATCTTTGGTTCTATTTTTGAGAAAGAATTCCATTAGAAATAAAGATGTGGGTCCAAATATGCTCATTTTTATTGGATATCATTCTTTCTAGGCCTTCTGAATAAAGAACTGGGACATATGTATAGTACTTAGATACCTATCTATAATTATTAGAAATCTATATGACTATGACTATATTAAGTCAAAAGAAAGTTCTTATTAATGAGAACTTATTACTACAACTGTGACCAGTCCAATGACTCACTCTGCTGTTCCACCCTTTCCCTGACTTACTTGTCTTCAATTTCTTACTGCAACAGTGAGGATATGTCTTATACCACCCATCACACACTTAGTTACTTGTTCAATCCTGCTATATGAATACAAGAGTTCAGAACTGGTAATATACCCCTTTCAGAAGCAACTTTATCAGAGTACAGTGTTTAGTCATTTCCAATATTGCTGATGTGTATACCACATTTTCCTCAATCCCTCAGAAAGATTTTGTATTAGAATTGTAATACAGTTATATTCTCTTATCACGATCTGTAGTCCATCCTGGGATCATTTGCATTCTTAGATGATTTTTTTAAAATCATACTTTTAAAAATCCACTTTTGTGCTATAAAGTACCATGGATTTTGTGATGTTCATAGTGTAATATGCACACAATACAATACCATATGCAATAGTTTCCAGGATTTAAAAATATTCCCTGGCTACTATTCAATCCCCTTACCTATCTTTTTTAATTTTTTATTTGTTCTAATTAGTTATACATGAGAGCAGAAAGCACTTCAACTTATTGTACACAAATGCAGCACAACTTTTCATTTCTCTG
Source organism: Sciurus carolinensis (assembly GCF_902686445.1). Classification (NCBI taxonomy): domain Eukaryota; kingdom Metazoa; phylum Chordata; class Mammalia; order Rodentia; family Sciuridae; genus Sciurus; species Sciurus carolinensis. Next base: position 84,324,027 of record NC_062213.1, read on the forward strand.
GTTATACACAATGTAGAATCACACCATTTGTGCAATAACATACCTGCATAGGATAATAATGTCTTTCTCTTTCCACCATTTTTTGTACCCCTATACCCTTTACCTTCCCCTCACTCTCCTCTGCCTAAATCAAATTTCCTCCATTCTTCCCTTGCCCCCTCCCATTATGGATCATCATTCACACATCAGAGAAAACATTTAGCCTTTGGTTTTTTGGGATTAACTAATTTCACTTAGCATGATATTCTTCACTCCATCCATTTACCTGCAAGAGCCAGCATTTTATTCTTCTTTAAGGCTGAGTAATATTCCATTGTGTACATATATCACAGTTTCAATATTCATTCATCTATTTTAGGGCATCTAGATTGGTTCCACAGTTTAGCTATTGTGAATTAAGCAGCTATAAACATTGATGTGCCTGCATCACTGTAGTATGCTGATTCTAAATCCTTTAGGTATAAACTGAGGAGTGGGATAACTGTATCAAAGGGTGGTTCTATTCCAAGTTTTCTGAGGAATCCCCATACTGCTTTCTAGACTGGTTGCACCAATATTCATTCCCACCAGCAATGTTTGAGTGTACCTTTTCCCTCACATTCTCGCCAACACTTATTGTTATTTGTATTCTTTGTACTTGCCATTCTGACTGGAGTGAGATGAAATCTTAGTGTAGTTTTGATTTGCATTTCTCTAATTACTAAAAATGTTAAACATCTTTTCATATATTTGTTGATCGATTGTATTTCGTCTTCTGTGAAGTGTCTGCTCAGTTCCTTAACCCATTTATTGATTGGGTGATTTGGTGTTCGTTGTTAAGTTTTTTGAGTTCTTTATATAATTTGGAGATTAGTGCTCTATTTGATGTCTGTGTGGTAAAGATTTTCTCCCATTCTGTAGGCTCTCTCTTCACATTATTTATTGTTTCCATTTATTCAACAGAGTCCTTGAAACTAGCTAGAGCAATTAAACAAAAGAAATTAAAAGGTTATAAACAGGAAAAGAAGAACTCAAACTATCACTGTTTGCCAATGACATAATTCTATATTTAGAGGAGCCAAATAATTCCACCAGAAATCTTGTAGAACTAATAAATGAATTCAGCAAAGTAGCAGGATATAAATCTAATGCATTTCTATACATCAGTGATGAATTCTCTGAAAGAGAAATTCAGAAAATTACCCTATTCACAATAGCCTCAAAAAATATATAATACTTGGGAATAAATCTAACAAAAGAGGTAAAAGACCTTTACAATGAAAACTACAGATCACTATAGAAAGAAAGTATAGAAGACCTTAGAAATGGAAGATCTCCATGTTCTTGAATAGGCAGAAGTTAATATTGTCAAAATGGCCATACTGGGACTGGGGCTGTTAGCTCTGTGGTAGAGCCCTTGCTTCACATGTGTGAGGAGGATTTGATTCTCAGCACTGCATATAAATGAATAAAATAAAAATCCATTGACAACTTAAAAATACTTTTTGAAAACGTCATACTACCAAAAGTTTTAAACAGACTTAATACAATTCCAATTAAAATCCCAATGTCTTTCTTCACAGAAATAGAAAACCCAATCATGAAATGCATTTGGAAAATTAAGAGGCCTAGAATAGCCAAAGCAAACCTTAGCAATAAGAATGATGCAGGAGATATCACAATACCAGACCTGAAACTATACTTCGGAATTATAGTAACAAAAATGGCATGGTACTGGCACCAAAATAGGTAGACCAACAGTGCAGAATAGAAGACACAGAGATAAACCCACATAAATATAGTTATCTCATACTAACAAAGGTGCCCCAAAAATATACATTGGATAAAAAAATAGTCTCTTCAACAAATGGTGCTGGGAAAACTGGAAATCAATATGCAGCAAAATGAAATTAAACTCCTGTCTCTCACCCTGCACAAACTCAAAGTGGATCAAGGACATAGGAATTAGACCTGTGCCTAATAGAAGAACAATTAGGCCCAAATCTTCATTATTTTGCTTAGAATCTAACTTCCTTAACAAGATTCTGTAGGGAACATTCCTTAAGCTTAATCTGACAGCAGTCACTGACACCATGTCTAAGTAAGCCAAACAGTCTGAACAGAGAAACTGAGGTAATGGTAAAGACTCACCATGGAATGAAGGTCTTTGCAGTTGTTGAGGCTGAGTTTGAGCTGAGGGGAGGCCTTGTTCTGGCATACATCCCAGAAAGCTGTCATGTGAGCTTGCCCGCCCTGCCTTGCCTCATACTGTGTGCAGGAGCTTGCCATTTCCCCAGTCCTTTGTCTCAGACCTGTTGCTGGACAGAATTGCTTAGGCATGCTTGGTTTGTTTACACTACCTGGACCCTCGACGTATAGTTCACCTATAGGCTGACTCTATTATACTTTAACAAACCTGTTAACCTGATTGGATAATGTGCCTAAATATGTCCTGTGCAACCCTAAATAAAATTAGATCCGTGCCTTCAGAACTCGATCTCCGATGCCTGGGTAAGCGCGCTGGGTAAGGTAGGCATCGCATCGTTGGTCCTCACCCTCAACAAACTTGGCTCAGAACATCTACAAGATTCCTAAAACACAAGAAATAAAATCAAGAATCAATAAATGGGATGAATTCAAACCCTCTTACCTTTCTAATCCTGGAGAGGTTGTTTCTATCTCCATAGTTTTGTCCTTTTTAGAATGTCATTTTAATGGAAACATACTGAGAAAGATACTTCTTAGAAAGGTATGTTTCCATTAGCAATATGCATTTAAAATTCTTTGCATGTTTTTCTGTGATTTAATAGCTCACTTTTTAATTAATGAATAATATTACATTATATGAATGTACTAGTTTATTTTTTCATTTACCTATTAAAGTAGATATCAATTGCTTCCATTTTGAAGTGATTATAAAGAGCTATAAATATTTTATTCAAATGTTTGCGTGGATATGTTTTTCAATCTATTCGGAAAATACACAGTGGTTTCACTATTGGTTAATATTATAAGATAGTATTTAGCTTCTTAACAAACTGAAAAACTTCCTTCTAAAGTGGCTATACCATTTTTCATTTCCACCAGCAATGAGTGAAAGCACTTGTTCATATTTTTGCCAGCACTTGATTGTGTTATTTTTGTCATTTAGTTATTTTAACAGGTTTATAATGGCATAGAAATTCAGTTTTAAATTGTATTTCCCTAATGACTTCTGTGGAATTTGCAATTCCATCAAGACAAATGATATAAAATGTCTTTTCCTATGTTGATTTTCCTTCTGCATATCTTTAATGAGATGGACACTAAAATCTTTTGTGTAGGTGTTTGTGTGTATGTGTGTGTATTTAGAGTTTTGTTTTTTCTTATTTTGAATACATGGCCTTTATTTACTTTGCAGATGTTTTATCTCAGTCAGTAACTCATCTTTTCAGTATATTAATAGCATCTTTCTCAGTGTCAAAGTTTTATTTAACCAAGTCCAACTTAATTTTTTCTTTATGAATTTTGCCTTTTGTGTTTCAGATAGAAACTCATCGCCAGATCACCTAGATTTTTCTTCTATTATTTATGAGTTGTATCATTTTGTATTTTACATTTAAATCTAAAATCCATTCTGAATTAATTTTTATATGATGGGTAAAATCTCAGTCAAATTTCATTTTTGTGCCTATCCACTTCTACTTGTTCAAAACCATTTGTTAAAAAGGTTATTTTCTATTCATTAAATTCCTTTGTGTTTTTGTCAAAAACTAGTAAGAAATTATTTTGTCTATTTCTGGGTTTCTATTCTGTTTCATGGTCCATTATATCTATTTTTTGGCTTATGCCCATATTTTTAATATATGTGTTTACATGTTTGTATATGTGACTAAGAGAATGATAAAAAGGGAAATCTTTTCTTTATTTCAAAATCAGTAAACTGTAGCAGCTTGGACTATAATTCAATTTATGGAGGATAAGCCTCTAAAGTTTTTCTCCTCACTAACCACTGACATTTGACATAAATACAAGTTATTTCCTGGGGCCACATGCTGAGTATTGAGTGAACGAAACAGTAGTTTAAGAAGTAAAACTGGAAACTGTTTTCTTTATTTCACAGAAAGAATATGTTGTACAATGACTGCCTCAAATAAGATCTTTGAAAACACAAAGGGCAACTTAGTAAATTCAGGGAAGAATTTTAAAGAGAAAACAAAACCCAGTAGGAAATGAAGTTAGAAAATGTTATTCAGTTGTAGAATTTACATGGCATTCTCTGTTGGTACTGATGTCACAGAGCTTTTAAAGGACATGGAGAGTGACATTTAAATTTATCAGAGATTTTAGAGACCATTAGAATTTTGAGTCTTTGATAGTTTTGACTGAGGGAAGGATCTGAGCATTGTGATGTCCGCTTTGGATCTAGTGCTCAAGGATGATATCATTCAGCTTTGGGTTAGAGATGTTCACTGAGAGTATAAATATGAATACTGGCAATGAAACAGGGGTATAGCCAGCAGTGGTTCCTCATGCATGGTGGGCTGGTGGGTACGCCTTGAGATGCATGTCCCTTCCTTATATTCAGGCCTTTTTGTGGTTGGCTGAGAATAGTTGTCCATAGCTGGTCCCTAAACAATATTTCTTTTTATTAGGCACATAATGGTGCCTGTGGGTGGGAGCCTGAGACCTAAAAAGATAATCAAAAAGATAATGGTTATCAAATGTAACCAGCTATTTATAAACAATTTGGTGCATATAAAGTCTGTACCTTAAGAAATTGTGTTTTATCTCAGGCCTATTTTTTATTTAATATTCTACTTATGGAAAAGACATTTAGCATATAATTAATGACTGATTCTGGTCTGCTGCTGTTTATAACTAACATTGGGATACGATTGTTAATGATGCTCTTTTCTTATTTTAAAAAATATTCTCTCGTGGATAGAAAAGAATGTGGATCACTGTATCCCCAATGTTTTTCAGTTAACAGGATTTTCAGATTGTCAGTTTATCTCTTTTTCTAGATCAAAAATGAATAAAATAAAAATAAAGAAAGACTAATGTGGATTTCTCCTTCTATAGCTTTCCTTCATGTCTTGAATGCATCTATTCTATAGTATTTGGTATACAAAACACCAAGGGACTTACAGAATTCTAAGAGTATGCATTCTAGATATATTTGTGTATGGGATATTTATAAGAACTTCAAGTGCAAGGTTAGTGAAAGTAATTTATTTGAATCATAACCATATACCATGTTTAATGTAAGAAAGGTATGACCTGACATATGAAATAATAATTCTCTGCATAATGTTAAAATTGCATAATGAAATTTGGATCTTTTTAATGCTTAAATGACTTTCATATTTCATGCCCTTCGAGTGTTTTGTTCATTTCTGACAGAGATATAAAAAATGATGTATAATATATTGAGTAAAGACATATGAATTGGAGTCATATTCTCAGTTCAGCTCAGTTCTCAGCTATGCTTCCTCCTGATTGTGCAATACTGGGAATATTGTTAGAAATTTTCTCTCTAAATAGCCCATTTCTGAATTGTCAGGTATTCAATATTCAGAAATGATTTTTATGGCATCTAAAAATTCATGCACTATTTGGTGCTTTAAAGTTTCAGTTTGTTTTAGTATTTAAAACCTTTGGAAACAATATAAATCATCAATGGATTCTAGGAAACACCTTTCAGTTACCATTTTGATTTTGATATTAGCCTTGACATTCATACACTTAATTGTTACACTGACTGTTCCTCAATGAGAAGAAATAAAATTTTCTTTTAAGATAAATGATGAACAGAGATATATCAATTGTTAAAGTTACTTAATATTTAAGAAACAGGGTACATTCTCAGTTTGGACTGTAACTATGGCAGACTCAAAATATTAACACTTACCCATAGAACTATTTGAGATTTAAACAGGAAGAAGGAAGTTGATTCCTTTTAACAAAAATCTTAAAAATTGAAAATACATCAGTTTTTCTTTATAATGTTTAATCTGACAAGGATAACCATGCCAATGCTTATTGTACTCTTTTTTTATCTTTATAGTCTTGGGATCTTTTTAGTCTCTTCTTTTCAAGGTCTTACATATCACTTAAATGATGTAATTTATTGCCTAATTTTCACTGTTAGAAGTTAATGCACAAAGGTGGAATGTTAAGGAATTGTTGTGGAAACCCATCCTATGTATCAAACTGTTCCTAAGCAGTGACTTATTTCAGGTGACTCACTGAGCAACCATGACCCACCAAAACCTAATTTTGAAAATCCCATGTTATAATGAATGCTAATTTTTTGAAAGCATGAAACAATAAAAGCAATTTTTATTTAAATGTTGGGGTTACCATAGAAAACACTATTTTATGTAGGCCAGGGTTCTATCTAATATAAAATCATAGAAGCACTTTTCTTCCTGGAATACTAACAAAAATGTCATTTGCAGCTAAAGTATAGAACTTGAAATTAAAATTCCCTGGGAAAGATCCATCTTTTTCTGTTCAGTGTGAATAGAATAGACAGACCCTCACATCCCTGCAAGGTATTGATTAGATTCGACTCTCATATTCTACTGGTAGTACATCAAGTAGATAAATTTTCAGCATACTTTAGAAATCTGGTTGTTAGTATCCACTAAAGCTGATTATATGTGTACTCTATGATCCAATACAGGAAATTGACTCCTGGAAAAATATCTCATAGATACTAATGAATTTGTAAAAACATGAATGAATATATTCATATTGTTCTATTCATAGTTGCCCCGAACTGCAAAGTATCAAAACGTCCATCATCAGTTAAATGAAGAACATACTTAAGGTCTATCTATTCACACAGTGCAATGCAGCAGGAAGAAGAATTTCAAAATATACCAGGTACAAACAAAATTGTGTTGTTCACTATGGGACCATGTCAAATGCAGAAACAGGCACAATGAATCTGTACTATTAGAGAGCAAGAAAGGGATTACTTTGGGGAGTGAAGTGGTGATCAGAGGGCAGTTTGAAGTTTCTTAGGTGTACTTATTCCTGATTTTGAATCCTGGTTCCACTACTTACTATCTAACTATTGACTTGGAGAAATAAGTTAAAACCTTGGTTTACATCAATTTTCTCATCTGTAAAGTGAGAATAATAATTCTACCTACTCCATTAGGTTTCTGGAAGGATGCCAGCATACAAGATCTATGAAAAATATAATGAGCTCTGCATCACTCTTATCTTCCCCAGTTATATTCTTTACACTAGGGATGACAGTCAAAGGGGACATAAGTCATATTACATATTTTACAAAGATCATTTTCATATTAATTTTATAATTAATCAAAATTAATCAAGATTAAGAAAAAGAAAGACACTATGACTTATTTCAATATGGTTTGATTATAAGAAACAAACATAATATAGTCCTTTTGGTAGCAAACAACTTGAGCTAAGCAAAAGCATAAGGGTTCTTACTACTAGGGAAGTAAGCATATTTGTATATTTGTTTCCTCATTTATTTTGGTACTGGGGATTGTCCTCAGGGGTAATTTACACTGAGCTATGGCCCCAATTCTTTTAATTTTTTTATTTTGAGGCAGTCTTGCTAAGTTGTTGAGGAACTCAGTAATTTGCTTAGGTTGGCTTTGAACTTTCCACCTGCCTCAGTCACCTCAGAACTGAGGATTACAGGCTTGCATCATTGTGCCTAGTTATATTTGTATATTTTAAATGTTAAGCATTTCAGGTCAAGACATTTGGACAGAAAATTAAATCTAAAAGGAGGTTTCTGACAATATAGTCTTTTGTTTTCCCTCTATAATATATTGAGAGACTGAAAATACAAGTGTACAATGAACAAATCATAGGTGACTAAAACTCTGACCCCAAACCCCACAACCTCTGTTGTGAGTTTTTGTGTCACAATGATCTAAAATAGTCAGAACCAGGCCAGTTGACCAGTGACTATTGGACCCCTAATTTTTTTTTTTTTTCTTTTAAAGGTCACTGCTTTCAACTCAGGGATAGACAGCAAACCAAAGATGTTCCTCCAACCAATTATATAAGACATCAAGCCTCTTACTGTAGCCTAACTCTCTCTCATTTCCTTCTTCTTCATGCCAACCACTGAAGCATACCTGGCCTTCCCTTTCATTCGCTGTAGGACTTCTGCTTTTAAGCCACTTTCACATTCAAGAAATAATAGCTGAGGCTATTGCGAATGTGATATTTTTCCTAATTTCTCTTTCAGTAGATTCATCACTGATCTATGGGAACACTTTTGATTTATGGGTTTTTGTTTTATATCTGCTACTTTGCTGGATTTACTTGTGAGGTCTAGAAGTTTTCTGGTGGAACTTTTTTGATCTTCTAAATATAGAATCATGTCATCAGCAAATAGTGATAATTTGAGTTCTTCTTTTCCTATTCTTATCCCTTTAATTTCTTTCTTCTAATTGTTCTGACTAGAGTTTCAAGGACTATGTTGAATAGAAGTGGTGAAAGAGAGTGTCCTTGTCTTGTTTGAGATTTTAGAGGGAATGCTTTTAATTTTTCTCCATTTAAAATTATGTTGCTCTTGGGTTTAGTATAAATACCTTTTACAATGTTGAGGTATGTTCTCACCATGGCTATTTTTTCTATTGTTTTGAACTTGAAGGTGTGCTGTATCTTGTCAAATGCCTTTTCTGCAAATATTGAGGTCATTATATGATTTTTGTTTTAATTCTATTGATGCAATTGACTGCATTTATTGATTTCTGTATGTTGAACCAAACTTGCATCTCTGGGATGAAGTGGTGAACTATCTTTTTAATATGATTTTATATGTGGTTCACCAGAATTGTATTGTGAATCTTTGTGTCTAGTTTCATGAGGGATATTGGTCTGAAGTTTTCCTTTCTTTGATATGTCTTCATCTGATTTTGGTATACATTAGCTTCATAGAGTGAAAATGATGGTTGCCTCCTTTTCTATTTCATGCAATACTTTGAGGAGTATTGAAAAGAGACCATGGAGTGGATTTAAAAGAAGTCTCTCCTCATCAGTTCTCAACTGGCAGGTTTTTCTTGACTTTCCAAAAACCAGTGTTAATTCTTTTTTAAAATACTTGGGAATCAATCTAACAAAAGAGGTGAAAGACTTCTCCCATGAAGACCACAGAACACTAAAGAAAGAAATTGAAGAAGACCTTAGAAGATGGAAGGACCTCCCATGCTCCTGAACATGCAGAATTAATATTGACAAAATAGTCATACTAACAAAACTGCTACACAAATTTAATGTGATTCCTATTAAAATCCCAGTGAAATTCTTCATAGAACTAACTAGAAAAAGCAATCATGAAGTACATTTGGAAAAATAAGAGACCTAGAATAGCCAAAGCAATCCTTAGCAAGAAGTGTGAAACAGGAGGCATCGCAATACCAGACCTAAAACTATACAACAGAGTAAGAGTAACAAAAGCGGCATGGTATTGGCATCAAAATAGGCAGGTAGACCAATGGTACGTAATAAAAGACACAGAGACAAACCCATATAAATACAGTTATCTCATACCAGTCAAAGGAGCCAAAAACATTCACTTGATTAAAGGTAACCTATTCAACAAATGGTACTGGGAAAATTGGAAATTCACATGTAACACAGTGAAATTAAATCTCTATCTCTCACCCTGTCAAAACTCAACTGTAAGTGGATCAAAGACTTAGGCATTACAACAGAGACCCTGTGCCTAATAGAAGAAAAAGTAAGCACAAATCTCCACCATGTCAGCCTAGGATCTGAGTTGCTTTACAAGACTCCTAAAGCACAAAAAGTAAAACCAAGAATAAATAAATGGGATTGATTCAAACTAAAAGCTTCTTCTCAGCAAAGGAAACAATCAGTAACATGAAGAGAGAGATTACAGAATGTGAGAAAATCTTTACCACATACACCTCAGATATAGCATTAAGCTCCAGGGCGTATAAAGAACTCGAAAATCTTAACCCCCAAATAATACTAATAACAACCCAATCAATAAATAGGCTAAGGAATTGAACAGACACTTCACAGATGAAGAAATACAATCGATCAACAAATATATGAAAAAATGTTCAACATATCTGGCAATTAGAGAAAAGCAAATCAAAACTACACTAAGATTTCATATCCAGTCAGAATGGCAATTACAAGAATACAAACGACAATAAATGTTGGCGAGGATGTGGGAGGAAAAGGTACACTCATACGTTGCTGGTGGGAATGCAAATTGGTGCAACCATAATGCAAAGTAGTTTGGAAATTCCTCAGAAAACCTGAAATGGAACCACCATTTGACATAGTTATCCCATACCTTGGTTTATCCCCAAAGAACTTAAAATCAGCATATTACAGTGATGCAACCACATCAATGTTTACAGCAGCTCAATTCACAATAGCTAAACTATGGAACCAACTTAGATAGCCTTCGATGGATGAATGGATAAAGAAAATGTGGTACATATACATAATGGTACATACACAGCCTTAAAGAAGAATGAAATTATGGCCTTTGCAGATAAATGGACAGAGCTGGAGAATATCATGCTAAGCGAAATAAATCAATCCCAAAAAATCAAAGGCCAAACGTTCTCTCTGATATGCAGATGCTAATTCACAATAAATGAGGAGGTGCGAGGGAAGAGTAGAGTTATTTTAGATTAAGTAGAGGAGAGTGAAGGGAGGGGAGGGGATGTGGGGGTAGGAATGATAATAGAATGAATAAGACTTTATTACCTTCTGTACATATATAACAATATGACCAGTGGGATTCCACATTATATACAATAAGAAGAGTGAGAAATTATATTCCATCTATATATGATATATCAACATGAATTCTACTGTAATGTGTAACTAAATAGAACATAAAAAAAGAAAAAAAAGAGATAAAGCAGGGTCCCTTCTCATTGCAAGCTCTGAATAAATAGCATCCTCTTGTTCTCATTTGATTGGTCATTGTTTCTTTCTACAGAATTAACTGCTGTTAAAGACAAACAAAATAAAACAAACAAACACCTACTTAATAAGGAGCCAATCAGTTCTGGGAGAAAACTTTTGGAGAGTATTCCTTTGTTATTAAAACTTTCTTCTACTCTTGCTGGGTAAATTTTGATTCTCAGTTGCAGTTTTTGATACTGATGATTGCAGTGTTCTTCACCACTTATTTCATAGATAACATTTCAACTTATGGAAGATAACTGTATCCAAAAGACGTGAGGTGAAGGGTTTTGTTTTGTAATATTTGTCCAGCTAATGTCTAAGAAGTACATGTAATAAATTAGAAGGACATTCATTCTACTTTACACCTTGACTGCATGCTGTGAATCTATGTGAGAAGGCTTTTCAAGTAATGAGAGTTCACAAGCCCATTTAACAAAGAACAGGAATCTGCTATTCTGAGCAGTACCTAGTACAATGTTAGTGATGCTCTATAATTTTGAAGCATACACACACCTTTGTTCTCCTAATTTCCTCTTTATTCATTGCTTCTGTCTCTTCCACATTCTTTAAAGATATTTTATAATTTTTTGTTTCCCTCTCTTCTATTTGCTGCATGAACGGGCTAATATTAATTCCTTTTGTTGCCATTCTGTGTCAGACTACTAAAAATTACCATGTAGAAAACTAAAGTTCAGTTAGATCTATCATCTCTGCTTCTGATTTCAGAAAATGATTACATGTTGCAGACAGCAGTGGAAGTCAGCCTTCCGATATATTGCTACCATGTATTAGCCCTTAAATTACTTTGCTCCCAAAACACTGATCTCAAAATATTAAGGTTTTGTTTCCCTTGTTTCAAGTACCCTGTGTACTTAAACTGTTGAATTGTACCTGGTCCCTGTGCTGCCAGGATATAAGAAGGCTAAAAAATCTCTTTTTGTGTGTGTGTTCAGGCAGTAACTCCAAATAGCCCAAGGAAACCCTATTCTCCAGCTTCCGTCAGGACTGCCATTTGGATGATCCCTTTGTCTATCTACTCTATAGAGCCTAGTCCCCTTCCTTTTTGAGATTTTTGTTAATAAATATAAATTGCAGTCATCTTCACTGTCATCTCCTCAATAGTTCAGTGTGTTTTGTTACTCAAAACTATCAGCTCTATTTCAATGTAACCTTGGATGTAGTCTTAAATTGACAAAAAAAAAAAAAAAATCCTATTTGATCATTTGTCACTTTGCTAGCTAATTTATAATGTAATTTCATTCAAGTATCTAATATTTGCTGCCAACTGACTGAATTATTGAAAGTGTGGTAAATTCTAGAGCTTAAGCATTCTATTGCATATGAAAAACAAACACTTTTGTACTCACATGTAAAGGCTGAAAGGTGCGATCCTTTCCCTCATCCTTCAAAAGGGTTACAGTTGACACTCCAGACTGATTGACAAGAGGAAAGTGTGGAAATTAATTCATCAAAGTTTTACAATGACACAGAATGTAGGGAACATTCCTCAAGCTTATCTGAAAGCAGTCACTGACACCATGTCTAAGTAAGCCAAACAGTCTGAACAGAGAAACTGAGGTAATGGTAAAGACTCGCCATGGAATGAAGGTCTTTGCAGTTGTTGAGGCTGAGTTTGAGCTGAGGGGAGGCCTTGTTCTGTCATGCATCCCAGAAAGCTGTCATGTGAGCTTGCCTGCACTGCCTTGCCTCATGCTGTGTGCAGGAACTTGCCATTCCCCCAGTCCTTTGTCTTAGACCTGTTGCTGGACAGAATTGCTTAGGCATGTTTGTTTGTTTACACTACCTCTACCCTGGAGGCTATAGTTCACCTATAGGCTGACTCTGTTATACTGTAACAAGTGTGTTAACTTGGTTGGATATTGTGCAACGCTCTATAAAATTAGATCCGTGCCTTCAGAGCTTGATCTCCAATGCCTGAGTAAGCGCGGTGGGTAAGGCTAGGTAGGGTAGGCATCATTCGTCCTCACCCTCAGCAAATCCGTCTCTGAACATCTACAACAGAAGACTTTAGAAATAAAGACCCAGGGAAAATTACCTATTTTTACCCTTATTGTTTATATTTATGTATAACCTTGTAGAAATGTGAGTAGATAAAAGAATGTGATCTAATGTTCTAGACTAAGGGGACACCCAGAAAGATTCCTCTTTCCTTTGGTCTTTCTAGGTAGCATCTCTCACACCTCACCCCCATTTAGAAGTCTTGCAGAATGAGAGTCCTCAAAGAAGGGAGCAGATCATCCAGGGTTTTTTGGCCCGCTTTAGGGGAAAGTATTTGTACATCTATGACTCAGTCTTCACAAGTGACTTAGAGGTAGGAGACAAGAAGAGTGGAGAGGCCTTTCTCTGAGACCTTCAGGTCTCCTCTAGTACACAATACTCTGCGTGTCACAATGCCATACTTTGGAACATCATATCCTGAGTCTTAACATCTGTGCTATATGACCATGACTTTACTATTCCATGCCTTCACCATTATGACTTTTACTATTTCAGGAAGTACCCCCCTGGGAGGATTAATATTGCAACTGATATTACTACTCATTTTAGGAACTTCTTATAGGATCCACCCAGTCTTTACTGTGCTGGGTCCATATCTCCCAAACATACCCTTATACTGAAGATCTTCTCTTTTAGTCAGCTGTTCATGGTTGTGACCAAAATATCTAATTAGAACAACTTCGAGGGGTTGAACGTTTACTGGGGCTCACAGTTTTTGAGATCTTGGTCCATGGATGGTCAAGTCCATTCCTCTGGACTCAAGGAGAAACAGTGGATTATTAGAGGTGAGTCCAGAGTAAGAAAGTTGCTCAGTTCATGGAGGCCAGGAAGCAGACAGAGGGAGCTATAGGAAGATGCATGCTTCCAGGGCATACTCACGTCCTCCAGCCTCACCCCGCCTGCCTACAGTTATGGGCCAGTCAGTCCATTCAAACCACGATGCACTAATTAGGTCATAGCTCTCACAGTCCAATTATTTGACCAATGACTATTCTTTCTTTAACAGGAGATTTGGAGGGACACCTCATAACCAAAACATAATGCTTACCTTAAACCACCACTACGAAATTCTAACAAATAGCCCAATTCTGGTACTTCCCATTTTGAGGTGCCACAAAGACTGTACTCCCCCACTCCATAGTGTCTTTCTATGAGTTGCTTTGGAGATATTTTGGAAAGCAAGCATTTTGAAAACGTTAACTATTAAAATTCCTATTTTTTTTCTTTCAAATAGTTTTTGGTTTTGTTTTACATATTTTGATAGCCTTAAGTTCTGTATTTCTTTGCTTTTTTAAGCCAAAATAGTAGTATAAAATTTGTGTATAATTTATAAATATAAACCCATTTTCATATTAAGCTATTGAATAAAAAAGAGAAATACACCTCAGTTAAAAATATGCATGTTTTCCTGAACAGAATAGTCACCTAGCTCCCTTAGTATCAATTTAAGGATGATTTCCAACAACTGTTTCCTTATGCTAAAAAGTTTCTTTTTTCTTCCTTAATTTTTCTGTATTTTCAAAGTTAATGACCTCGTCACCCCCCACCTAGGCTGCCAATTGATTCTAATGGTCTCATTACTGACTTTCAAGTTATCTTTGTTTCATAGTTAACTGCTTTTATAAAGAACTGATTTAAATATATTAGGCCTCTCCCTAAATTTAATTCTTATACTTTATGAAGAACTCTTAAACAGGTTCAAGGACAGGCATAACTTGTGTTTTCATTATCTTCTTTAGCAACTCTCAAATTTTGCTTTACTTAAGGATCCCAGTGAGACAGGCAAAGGACAGGTAGATAGTAAATGATAATGACTGAGTCAAAAAGATGAGGACTGATTATCAAAGAAAAGGAAATGGTTTGTTAACAACTCCATCTCTCACTTCCCCAGCTCAACCAGCTGCTAACACCTCCAGAGATCCCTCCTGATGGGCACATATACTGAGAAGAAAGAGAGGGTGGGGGTCTTTTTCATAAAGTAAGACACACCCACTCCCTGGGGGCACCCACCTCAGGCCAACTTGTCTCTGGAGAAGTCTGCTATATCAGTTCTATCTCTTGCTTAAATAAAATGTGCTTTCTAAGCTTGCCTTGGTGTTTCTCGGGTGTTTGATCTTTAACATGGGCAGGGGATGAAGACCTGATCCTGATTTCCAAGACCAGCATCACTGAGAGGTAATTGGTTTAAAAAAAAAAAAAAAAAAAAAAGATTCAAACAGACACTAGTCCCAGCCCAGGCTGGTCCCAGCCTGGTCCCAGCCTGCAGTCTAGCACCTCTACTTCAGTTGATCATCTATCAACATGTGGAGGTGTCTGTGCCTACTAGCATAGATTATGCCCCACCTGGAGGTCACCATCCCTAGTGGGGCAGTACCCTTCTTACATTAACACATTATCAAACTCCTCCCAGGTATCAGTCTACTGAAGACTAGGCAGTTTGAACAGTACAATGTACTTTTATTGTAGTTTTTTTACTAGTAGTAATATTATGATTATTCTTATTATACCTACTATTATTTCTACTTTTATTTTATTAATATTTTCCTCACCCTCTCTATTTTCCTCTTATCTATGTCTCCTTGGAGACTCTCCTTTTTCTCATGCTAACAACCAATTTCTTTTAATTCCGCTTTCACTACTCCTATGACATGGTACCTCTATAGACTTACTTCTTATCTCATTAATGTTATATCCTATACCACTTCCCCATCCTCTTTGTCCACCATTAGAAATTGTGGTCCTTATTGCTAAGCTGTAGATGATAATCGAACTCATAATCTCTGTTTATTAAGACAATATGGTTAATATCTTAAAAGGGACCATTTGAGTTAAGGATACATATTGCTTGTACAGTGTGCTGCTAATACCGATCTCTCACTTCAAGGTGAGATATTGGAAACCTGCAAGCACACTGTAAGTCTATAGGGGGGAAACTGCAATACCTCAGATTTGTACTGCCAGAGGGAAAGATACATGAGCAACATGAGAAAACAAGGGAAGAAGGTGTCCCAAACAAACCTAGATGCTACATCAATAAACTCCAATGACAGTGCAGCAAAAGACTTGTCAGAAAGGGAGTTCAGAATGTACATAATTAAAATGATCAGAAAAGCAAATGATGAGATAAGAAAGCAAATGCAGGCAATGAATGATTGCACCAATCAATAGTTAAAAGAGCAAATGCAGAAGCAAAAGATCATTTCAATAAAGAGAGAGAGATTCAGAAAAAAGCAAACAAACAAAAAAACAGAAATCCTTGAAATGAAGGAAACAATAAACCAAATTAAAAACTCAGTAGAAATCATAACCAGCAGGCTAGATCACTTGGAAGACAGAACCTCAGACATTGAAGACAAAATGTTTAATCTTAAAACAAAGTTGACCAAATAGAAAAGATGGTAAGAAATCATAAACAGAACCTAAAAGAATTATGGGATATTATGAAAAGACCAAATTTAAGAATTACTGGGATTGAGGAAGGCACAGAGAAACAAATCAAAGGAATGAACAATCTATTCAATGAAATAATGTCAGAAAAATTCCCAAATCTGAAGAATGAAATGGAAAATCAATTACAAGAGGTTTACAGGACACAAAATGTACAAAATTACACAGATTCACACATGATAATGAAAATACCTAACATACAAAATAAAGATAAAATTTTAAAGGTTGTGAGAGAAAAGAATCAGATTACATTCAGGGGGAAACCAATACAGATGTCAGCAGATATCTCAACCCAGACCCTAAAAGTTAGAAAGGCCTGGAGCAACATATTATAAGCTCTGAAAGAAAATGGATGCCAACCAAGAATCTTATACCCAGCAAAACTTATATTCAGATTTGACAACGAAATAAAATCCTTCCATGATAAACAAAAGCTAAAAGAATTTACAAATAGAAAGCCTGTACTACAGAACATTCTCAGCAAAATATTCCATGAGGAATAAATGAAAAGCAATAATGTAAGTCAGCATAGCCAGGAACTACCCTAAAGGAATAGTGAAATAAAGGAGAAACCAAGTCAAGTTAAAAACCCAAAATAAACCTAAATGACCGGGAATACAAATCATATCTTAATAATAACCCTGAATGTTAATGGCCTGCACTCATCAATCAAAAGATATAGACTGGCAGATTGGATTAAAAAGAAAGACCCAACAATATACTGTCTTCAAGAGACTCATCTCATAGAAAAGGATAACCACAGACTAAAGGTAAAAGGATAGGAAAAAAACATACCACACACATGGATTCAGTAAAAAAAAGTTGGGGCATCCATCTTCATATCAGATAAAGGGGCCTTCAAACCAAAATTGGTTTTGAAGGGATAAAGAAGGACATTTCATACTGCTTAATGGAAGCATAAATTAGCAAGACATAACAATCAGAAATATTTATACCCCAAACAATGGTGTATCCATGTATGTCAAACAAATCCTTCTCAATTCCAGGAACCAAATAGACCACAACACAATAATACTAGGTGACTTTAACACACCTCTCTCACCATTGGACAGATCTTCCAAACAAAAATTGTACAAAGAAAACAGAACTCAATAGCACAATCAATAATTTAGACTTAACAGACATATATAGAATATATATAATCCATCAATTAGCAAATACACTTTCTTCTCAGCAGCACATGGACTCTTCTCTATAATAGACCATTTGCTATGTCACAAAGATACTCTTGGAAAATACAAAAAAAATAGAGATTGTACCTTGTATTCTATCATATCATAATGGGACAAAATTAGAAATCAATGATAAAATAAAAAATAGAAACTACTCCAACATCTGAAGAATAAATAATGTGCTATTGAATGATGCATGGATAACAGAAATAAAAAAAAAAAAAACTTGGAGGTAAATGAAAACAAAGATACAACATATCAAAATTTCTGGGACAGTATGAAAGCAATAATAAGAAGAAAATTTGTTGCATGGAGTGCATTCAATAAAGGAAGGAAAAGTCAACAAATGACCTAACATTACAGCTCAAAACCCTAGAAAAAGAAGAACAGATCAACACCAAAAGTAGTAGAAGACAGGAAGTAATTAAAATCAGAACTCAAATCAATGAAATTGAAATAAACAATTCAAACAATTGACAAAATAAAAAGTTGGTTCTTTGAAAAATTAAAATTGATAAACTCTTAGGCACACTAACAAGGAGGAGAGAGAAAATGAAAATTACTAAAATCCATGATGAAAAAGGAAATACCACGACAGACACTATTGAAATACGAAACATAATTAGAAGCTATTTTGAAAATCTATACTCCAACAAAATAGAAAATCTCAAAGATATCAACAGGTATCTAGAGACATGGGATCCACCCAAACTGAATCTGGAGGACATACACAATTTAAATAGATCAGTTTCAAGCAATGAAATAGAAGAAGTCATCAAAAACCTACCAACAAAGAAAAGTCCAGGACCAGATGAATTCTCAGCTGAGTTCTACAAGACCTTCAAGGAAGAGCTCATTCCAATACTCCTCAAAGTGTTCCATGAAATAGAAGAGGAGGGAACCCTTCCAAACTCATTCTGTGAAGCTAATATTACCCTGATACCAAAACAAGACAAAGATACATCGAGGAAAGAAAATTTCAAACCAATATCCCTAATGAACATAGGTGCAAAATTTCTTAACAATGTTTTAGCAAATCACATACAGAAACATATTAGAAAGATAGTGTACCATGACGATGTGGGTTTCATCCCAGGGATGCAAGTTGGTTCAACATCTGGAAATCAGTAAATGTAATTCAACACATCAACAGACTTAAAGTTAAGAATCACATAATTAGTTCAATAGATGCAGAAAAAGCATTTGATAAAATTCAGCACCCCTTCATGCTCTAGGAAAAAAAAAGGGTAGTAAGAATATTCCTCAACATTGTAAAAGTTATCTATGCTAAGCCCAAGGCCAACGTCATTCTAAATGGAGGAAACCTGAAAGCATTTCTCCTAAAAACTGGAACAAGGCAGGGATGCCCTCTTTTACCACTTCTATTCAAGATTGTCCTTGAAATACTAGTATAACAATAGACAGACCAAAAAAATTAAAGGGATATGAATAGGAAAAGAAGAATTCAAACTATCCCTATTTGCCGATGACATGATATATTTATTTAAAATATTCTATATTTAGAGGAGCTGAAAATTCCACCAGAAAACTTCTGGAACTCATAAATGAATTCAGTAAAGTAGCAGGTTATAAAATCAATGCTCATAAATCTAATGTATTTTTATTCATAAGTGATGAATCCTCGGAAAGAGAAATTAGGAAAACTACCCCATTCACAATAGCCTCAAAAAAAAAAAAAAAAAAAAAGAAAATATTTGGGAATCAATCTAACAAAAGAGATGAAAGACATTTAAACAATGAGAATGACAGAACACTAAAGAAAGAAATTAAAGAAAACCTTAGAAGATGGAAAGATCTCCCATGTTCTTGGATAGGCAGAATTAATATTGTCAAAATGACCATACTACCAAAAGTACTACACAGAGTCAATGCAATTCCAATTAAAATCCCAATGATATACCACATATAAATAGAGCAAGCAATCATGAAATTCATTTGGAAGAAGAAGAGACCCAGAATAGCTAAAGCAATCCTTAGCAGAAAGAATGAAGCAGGGGGTATAGCAATATCAGAACTTCAACTATACTCCAAAGCAATAGTATCAAAAACGGCATGACATTGGCACCAAAATAGACAGGTAGATCAATGGTACAGAATAGAGGACACAGAGACAAACTCACATAAATACAATTATCTAATACTAGACAAAGGTGCCAAAAACATACAATGGAGAAAAGATAGCCTCTTCAAGGAATGGTGCTGGGAAAACTGGAAGTCCATATGCAGCAAACCTATCTCTCACCCTGCACAAAACTCAAATTCAAAATGAATCAAGGACTTAGGAATTAGACCAGAGACCCTGCACGTAATAGAAGAAAATGTAGGTCCAAATCTTCATCATGTCAGCTTAGGACCAGAATTCCTTAACATAACTCCCAAAGCACAAGAAATAAAAGCAGGAATCAATAATTGGAATAGATTCAAACTATAAAGCTTTTTCTCAGCAAAGGAAACAATCAACAATGTGAAGAGAAAGCCTACAGAGTGGGAGAAAATCTTTGCCACATACACTTCAGATAGAGCACGAATCTTCAGAATCTATAAAGGACATAACAATTTACCCTAAGATTTCATCTTACCCCAATCAGAATGTCTATTATCAAGAATCCAAGCAACAATTTGTGTTGGCGAGTATGTGAGGAAACAGGTCCACTCATATATTGCTGGTGGGGTTGGAAATTAGTGCAGCCACTGTGGAAAGCAGTATGGAGATTCCTTAGAAAACTTGGAATGGAACCACCATTTGATATAGCTATCCCACTCCTTGGCCTATATCCAAAGGATTTAGAATCAGCATTCTACAGTGATGCAGGCACATCAATGTTCATACCTGTTCAATTCTCAATAGCTAGATTGTGGAATCAAACTAGATGCCCTTCGATTGATGAATGGATAAAGAAACTTTGATATATATATATATATATATATATATATATATATATATATAATGGAATATTACTCAGCCATAAAGAAGAATAAAATTATGACATTTGCAGGTAAATGGATGGAATTGGAGAATATCATGCTGCATGAGATAAGCCATTCCCCCAAAACCAAAGGCTGAATGATCTCTCTTATAAGTGGATGATGATACATAATGGGGGTGGGGGGTGGGAGGGAGGCAAGAATGGAGGAAGAATGGATTTCATAGAGGAAAAAGAGGGGTGGGGAGGGGTTGGAGGGAAGGGAAAATAACAGAATGGGACAAACATTATTACCCTGTGTACATGTATGATTCCACAAATGGTACTACTCTACTTTGTGTACAACAGAGAAACAGTTGTACCCCTTTTATGTACAATGAATCAAAATAAAAAAAAAATCCAAAAAAATAGATTCAAGGTAGAGTCCAAAAGTCTACATAATTTTTCCCCAAACAACTCAGTTGATTCTAATACAGTTGAAAAACAATAATTTATATATTTAAACTCTTTCAAATTGTCTTGAAACTTTTTGTAATATTAAATCTACTTGAAAGTAAAACACTTTTTAGTATATATGCCCCTTCTCATTATTATATTTATTTAAATTATTGTGCTGGCTAGGAAGCTGGACTGTTATTTTTTTCTCTCAAAAGAAACTATAATTACTCTTTTTGTTCCTTATCAAAAGACATTGGACGGATTTAAAAAAAATCTTCACCTTCCTTTATTTAAAATACTGTCCCATCATTTTAAAAAAATCTATTTTTATGACTTCTTTGTCAGTTACCTTTGTCACAACACGGTCAGCTGTCATCTCATATCTCTATCATATGCATTGTTTGCCATGTGCTATTTATAAAAGCGTCTCCTCACTTAAATCATCTTACATATGGCTACCAATTTAATTTTTCAAAAACCTAAATAAATAAATAAATAAATAAATACATAAACACAAAACACTCTTATTTTGTGTAGAAATGTATCATGGTCTCCTTTTGACCTTAACTCACTGTGCTCTTCCTGATTCTAAGATCCTAGGAAGTCACTCTGAGGTAAACTTCAGTGTACAAAATACTTATTAAGGAATATTCCTAGTATCAGTGTCTGTGGAGAAAAGGAAACCAGATTGGCCAGACAGTCAAGGGGGCAGAGAGTGAGTATAGTCACAAACACCAATTGGAGTTTCTCAAGAGCCAGATTTGGCCTCCACTCAGTTGGAAGACCAAATCTTTAGACTGTGGCAACCATGAGTCATAGAATTCAGCAGTCACAGGAAAGGAATATGGCCTTCTAGAATAAGACACTCCTCTGCAGTACAGTCTTGAAAGGCCTGGTATTGAACTGACAGCAACCCCAGAAGTTCTGAAGGAAAGTTCATCAGAGAGGATCTAAAGCTCTGAAGGAAAGTTCATCAGAGAGGATCTAGCCTGCACATCTGCACATTCACCACCTCCTGGTCCAAATGGAAAACTTTGCTATACTTCCTGAAGCAATATTGTTATCCCTATCCTTGATAACTTCACTGAACCTGTAAGAATCAAAGATTAATTAACATACCCATCAGTAGAGCAGCAATAGATGCTAGGTAATTTTATGGAGAAAAGTTTGACATCTGCTAACTCCCTTGCCATGATAGAGAACAGAGAGATGTGAGTGGTGGAAACATGACCTCAAGTGAATAATTCTATTAACTGGGCCCAATGTGCTCACCCCTACATGCTTTCTTTTCTTTCTTGTTTTGTTTTCATTAAGTAATTTGTCCTCAACAGCCCTGCCTGACTTAAGTCAACAGGATATATTACATTCCTCAGCAAACAACCTGTTATCTGCAGGAGAAATGCAGCCCTGAAATGCTGATACAAAGAACATAAGCTACTCTGAAGAGGGACCCTTTTTGTGACTTTTATATAGGCTATATCCCAGAACTTGGGTAAATAAGGATAATTCCCCCAACCAAAAGCTCTGTAAGAAGAGATTCCAATTACGACTGTTTACCATGGGCCGAAATGATCTTCAGATGTCATTACACAATGGGGACTTCAAAGTCTAATGTCATACACCTGTGAAGTCAAAAGTCAAGAGGTGTACCTGGGCAGGTCTCTCAGGAAGCTTCCTGGGACCCCCATTCTTTTCTTTCTGAAAGGACAGACTCTCTCCCTTGAGAGTGTCCTCTTTTTCCTCTTTCTATCCCTTCAAATATACTCATGCCTATTAATCTGAGCAACATGTCGGAAGTTTTTCTGGCATGATTGCGAGAATGAGGGTTTGAAGAAGAGGATCTCTGTACTGTTTTGTGGAGGACCTCTGTTCTGTAACAGCAGGACACTACAAATTTGTAGTCAATATATCTGTCTACATTCACCCAACAGATCTCAGCTAAATATCATCCATTCCGTTCTATCTTATTATTTGGGAGGATTGTTTTCATTATAAAACATTAATCTTGCTGTTTTTCACCATTGACTATCCAGTCCTTAGCAGATTAAACTCTACTAAGTAGTTCAATTGTTGTGATCATAAACAAAATATGGAATTAAAGTATAAATGGGATTTTATGTATTCTTTTAGCCTTTTTACATTAAAGACTTTTTCACCATTTAAATTCATTTTTTAAAATTTTCTCTAGAAGTAATGAAAAAATGTTTTCAAATATTAGTTTTGTCTACATAAATATGCAGTAAGTTTTTCTGGACTAAAATTTATTCTTAATATTTACTTCTCATACAAGTATTTAAATTAATGCTGGCCATAACACAGAAGCTAAAAAAATATTTGCTAAGGCAAAAAGAAAAAAAAAAGAAAAAGAATGAGACTATAAATAAAAGATATAAATAATCATACTAACTTAATTATAAAAAGCTAAATTTCCTCTGGCATGGCCAAGAGAGGTCAATTCTCAGTTGTAGGTGCATTGTGGAAACATGACCACAATGTACTATAAAGAGCAGTGTGTTGCAAGGACACTTACTACAAATTAGACCTTTAAATCCAATCACAATGTTATGCCTAGGTTTAGATCACTGAATAGTTCCTCATTTTTTAAAATATGAAAAGTAAAGGAGATGTAAAAGTAGCATTAACTATAATCAAAATTTGATTTAGAAGAAAGGGTAGGTAAAGAAAAAAGTGATATCTAAATTTTAATTTAAAAAAATAAATTTTAATTTTTGTACACCAGTATGAGGCAGTATATTGTATGATTAAAAGAGGAAACTTTCCTCTG
Source organism: Sciurus carolinensis (assembly GCF_902686445.1). NCBI lineage: Eukaryota > Metazoa > Chordata > Mammalia > Rodentia > Sciuridae > Sciurus > Sciurus carolinensis. Next base: position 84,347,777 of record NC_062213.1, read on the forward strand.
TTTAAATTCAGACCAGAGCACTGTGTACTGGCAAAATGAAAAAAAAAAATAAATAACAAACTGGTGTTAAGAAAATTAATAAAGTGGTGCAGTCACAATATCTTCTACCTATAAATACCAATGTATCCTCTGTTAACTGATCTCTGTATTACTGTGCACAAAGTGCAAAAACGAATACTCTTATTTCTGTGAATGAAGATGGTGAAAAAATAATGTCAGTATTTAGGATGAAAAGACATAAACTGTAAGACATTTAACATCATTGGTACATAATCTAGCAATGCTCCCACCCATCATAAATGACCATCTTCAAGACAAACATAATATTGTGTGAAAAAAGTCATAAAAAAAGTAAAACCTGGATTTTACAGACATAGTCTTCTCTAATAAGTAGCTCTGAGGAAGAGCACAATTTTTCCACAATGTCGTCTATGTCTTCTTCCCTAAAGCAAGACAATATCAGCCATTCTAGACATAACTGATGAGAGGAATAGATAAAAACAATTAATTGAAGACTGGGAATATTACTTCTGAAATGCAATAGATGGGGAATGAGTATAAGTCCTCCAATCAGTGAATGTTTGCAACACAGGATAACCCTGCATTTTTGTAGGGAAGAATTGCAGATACAGGAAATCATTAGAAGAAGAGACAAAACTAAAACATCTAAGCAGTGCTGGGAATTGAATATCAACAGCATCACACCTCAACTTGTTCTGAACATGTGGAAAGGAAATAACAATCTTGTTTACAGACAGAGCAGCACAGAGGGGTGAACTACTGACTCACTCTAAAGTAGAAGTGAGGAAGAAAGGACCAAGAAGTAAAAGGAAGAACTTAAGAGCAAAAAAAAAGAATGGTTATCATAAGAAAGCACAGAAATAACAGTCATCAGACCAAGATTTAAGATGATTTGCATGAGTTATGAAAGGACTGCAAGAAAGTTAAGTACAGAGTAGCAAATTAAAATCCACTTTGGAGACTTCCTGTCTAGACAAGATAGCCTAGACATGGCTCTGTTTGTGAAATGAATGCATAAAGCTGGAAATATCACAGGATGAAACAAACAACAACAAAAACCCTCCAAAGTGGAGGAAGGTTGATTCCTTTGGGACTCCAGAATTGGTACAGTAAAGCAGAGAGACCTATTCTGTTTCTCACTCAATGATGACTTTGACCAAGAATTCCTGACACCAATCTGAAAGCAGCAGGTACCCTTGTGGGCTCATCCTCCTGATGGAATGGGAACTTCTCTGACAACACTGAGAGCCAAGAGTATCCATCAGGAGTCCTTTGAACAGTAAGTGTCTGGATGAAAGGGTCTTTTCCACACTAGTTTGAGGCTTGTCAGCTAGGAGATGCTGGGAGACCATGTTGTCTCAGCATGAGGAACACCACCACAACTGGCCTGGCAAGCATGCCCAGACTTTTATGGGCAGGGGAACCACAAAAAATTGCCTATGAAGGGAAGCCTGTTTACTGTTGTGAGTTGAGATTCCTGTTCCTCACTGGAAGACATTTTACTACTTCCCTGGGAAACCTCTTCTGCCTTGCAGGCCATAATGACATGGACCAGTGAAATACCATGCAAGACCAGATAAACCAAGCAGATCAGAAAGTTTCTGAATATTAAACTAAGACCAGAAAATAAAGCTGTCTTTGGAACATCAGCCCACAGAAGGCCTATACCTACACCTGAACTTAAACATGGTGAGTGCTTGTTAAAATGACCGATTCAAGCAGGACCCAGAGTCATTAAATATCTTAAAAAGTCATTAGAGAAGTAAAAAAAATCACCTATCACACTAAGAATCTAGAAGATCACAACTTAAATAAAAAAGACTCTCAAATGACACCACTGGAAAGATGAAGCAGTTGTTGAAATTATTTGAGAAGTATAGCTTTCATAGAAATGCTTTAGTGTAGCAGGCGAGACCCGGGGCCCAGGGTTACGCCACATGCATCCAAAGATGGCAACTGGTGGAGAGCCAAAGGGTGTGCTGAATGTGCCTTGAGAAAAATAGGAAGCGTTTACCATTGGCTGTATGATAATTAGTTCAGCCGCCTAGCGCGTTAACAGATATATCTTACACATATGCTTGAGCTCATGATCGCTGGACCTTTAATAGGATTGGATGGACATATCTGGTTATAGTTGCATATGCATGAGGCCGCTTATATATTGAGGGTGTTATCCGAATAAAGTGGAAGCTGCTTCATGAACCTCTGAAGAGTACGTGTCGTTTGTCCCGCTCGTTGGCGGCGGCAAGCGGCACTTTAGCAATTAATGACAAGTTTCTTTTAAAAAAAATAAAGATTAAAAATTGAAGCAAGGAGATAAAAGTAATTTAAAAAGAGAGCCAAAAGGTAGAATCAGTGTATTTGAAGCAATAGCGTTTGACCCAATCTGAATAATAAAGAGTAAATATTCTGAAAAATGAAATGTGCTCAACATCAGGAACTTGTGAACTTTAATAAATATTTTATCTTTTATATCATTGGAAAGTTATCAAGGAGAGAAGAGCATGGGACTGAAGTAGTGTTCAAAGAAGTTATGGCTGAAAACTTCTCAAGTTAGGTGGGAGATACAGACTTACACATCCAAGAAGTTACATGACCCAAAACAGGATATTCCCAAAGAAATACATGCAAAAACACAACATATTCACCTTCTGAAAAATGACAAAGGAAAAAAACCTGTAAACAGGAAAACAAATGGCCCATCATTTCCCTGAACACCAATTTGAATGAAAGTAGATGTTCATCTGAAACCATTGCCGCCAAAAGGACATTGCACACTGATTTACAATACCAAAGAAAAGAATGGTTGACTACGTGTTCTATATCTGGTAAAATTACTTTTGGGGAACAAAAGTGAAGAATAGGAACAAAAAAGGAATTTGTTGCTAACAGTTTTATAGTTAAAGATTGGCTAAAGTAAGAAATTCAAACGTTAGGTAAATGATAAAAGAAAACCTTATGTATCCTTAGGAAGAACAGGGGACACAGCAGGCTTATGGGAACATACTACTGTGTTGCTTTCCTTTTCCTCTTGATGCCTACAAATCATCTTTGCTAACTGAAACAGAAATTATAAAATCATCTCATCCCCAATGCCTGACAGAGAACAGTAACAGGAAGTATTTGATAATTATTTGGGGCAACAATTATAGTTTTGGCTTTGTTTGCCTGTTCACAGATAATGCTTATAGTAAGATGAATTATATCAAAACATACTTTTTCAATTAAAAATTTGGCTGAGTAAAGGAAATTTCATGTGGTTCAACTAGTGATGCCCTGTATTTTGGTTCGTAAATGTTTGGGACTGCTTTGTGGTTCCTTAATATCCAGATTGCAGACAAGAAGAGTCTTTCTAAGCAAATCAAATCCTGATTTTTTTTTTTTTTTAATCAGGATTTCCAAATGCGGTGCCTTTATTTTGGTAAAAATAGCTGGCTTACATCGACATCATGATTTCACCTACTACTTTTTTTACCACTGAAACTTCACACAAAGCACAAGGTACAATAGCTGAAATTCAATCAAATGTTTACCATTTAGTAGTACGTCCCACACTTTCCATCTGGATTATCTAAGTGCTCATTGCTTGTAGTTCTGTGTCCATTTTAATCTTAAATTCTGTCATTTGCAATACTCTGTTCTGAGACATGAAATCTTTAATTAGTCAGAATTTCCACTTGCAAACAACCACTTCCACTCTATTTTATGCTCAAGATTATTTACTAAGCATCATTTTGTTCCTTATCAGGATGACTGAAGAAACATGCTGAAGAGGAAGCTTTCAGGAATGGTGCTCAATATTCTGCTATGGAACTGATGATTTAAAAATGTGCATCATCATTTACCTAACATAGAAGGCCAGTAATGTATCATAACCATTGTTCTTGTGGCTTCCAGCAGCAGCAGGGTTACTTTCATATCAGAAACCAGAGTTTGCAAGCACAGATGGATCCCCACCCCAGCTGTCAATAAAAGCTGAAAGTTTTTGCTGACACCATCACTGGAAAAAAAAATCTAAACAACTCTATAGGTTGCCTCAGTCTCACATCTGAACTTGCACCTAAGCACATTGATTGGTTGACTCTAAATGACATGTTTACAAGCAAATAAAAGAGAGAATGCTAAATTGAGTAAATTTACGTTGTGAGGCAAACACATTGTGAGGGAATTTCCCCAAATTTAGAATTTCTGTTCAAAAGATCAGCCTAACTACATGCTCTTGTCTTTCCTCTTAGGTGAAAATATGTACTTTCTTATTTTAGTCTTAGTATTTGCTCTCTCTATTTTGGCAACTACAAAGTGGATATTAACACCTTTCCTGCTCTATTCCTGTAAATGTAAAGCCCACATACTAAAATAAGTATAACTATATACTTGTATATCTACATGTTTTAGAGACCCAAATTAATATGTTCAAAAATAATTTATACTCTACATTTCCGAACTTAATTATCTTCCATTGTTCTTAGTAAAATATATATATATTTTACCTCTAAAACCAGTGGTCACTTTCATGTTTTCTCTCACATTAAAATCTGTGAATAATTTAATACACTTCAGTTTCTCTAACCAGATGTCCAATTACCAAACTCTGCCAATTAAAAATTTTCAAGTGTGAACACTTTTTACTATATCTAAACTCCAAACCTTACTCAAAGGTCTCCTATTTTCCCGTTACTCAGTGTTTCCTCCTTTAAGGAAGTGGCACGGCACTCAGCAGGATCAATATAAATGAGTTCTGACATTCTTCTACTCAGTAGCTGTCCAGTGGTTTCTCATAACTCACTTTGTATATCACCCATATTCTTCAATGTCATCAAAAATGTCTTTTCATTTTATGGGACTTAGTTTCATTTTAACAAATCCCTCCTCCCACCATTCACACACATTTTTTTCTTAAAATAATTATGCCACAAATATTTCTTTTAGTATTTCAATTTTAAAATATTTCCTTCAATAAAACCCTATTCATATGATATTTTCCTCCTCTACCTCCTTCCTTCAATTAAATTCATTTTTTTCTCCTGGTTCTATAACAAATTTGTTTCCCTAGGCTTCCTTTATTACAAAACCAGTTAAGATTACTCTATTTTATATCTATTAGTGCCTGGTGATTTGTGCAAAGTGTCTGTATGTATAAATGCGCAATTTTTTTTGCATTTTTGTCTCTTTCACTAAATATAAATTCCACAAAGGACAGATAATTCTATCTACCTTGAAGCTCTATGGTACTCAAAAAATATGTATGAAAAGAATAACCAATCGATTCATGTTACTTTCTGTTATTGCAACAATAACAACAATAAGCCTTAAAATAACCAATTTATGAAGAAGAATTGATCATTTTGGTTCAGAGTTTGACTGTCTTTCTTTGGACCTGTGGAAAGGAAAACCTGATGGAGTAAACTGTTCATTTGCTGGGAAAGTCTAAGGAGAGGAAGAGGAGGTACTGGATCCAGCTTCAATGGCACAACTCCCAGAGGATCTACCTGGAAACCCCAACTCTTAAAGTTTACATCACTTTTCAATAGTGCCAACTTGGAGACTAAGACACATAAGCTTTGGGGGCATTCCAGATCAAAACTGTAGCAGCATGATTATTTAGAAAGCAAGGAAAATTTTCTTCCAATTCTGAAATTATGTGCATATATGTGTGCATGTATATATCCATATATATAATGCGTGCATATATGTGTATATGAAGGAGTTAATGTAGAACTCAGACCATATTAATCATCCAACCAGAAAATGCTATTATTGATAGTATAAATTGCACTGTTGTTGGTAGACTTCCACTCATTAATTAATTGAATGAGAAAAATTGATTAAAAATTGATGATTTTAATTTAGAAGAATCTATATACTTTGAAAAATAAATATATCTGAATTATCTTTGAATATATGTTATTCTAAAAACATTGAGTTACAATATACGCTAAGGGACAAAACACTGGTGATTTCACTCAAGTTAGTGATGTTATGAAAGTATTAATATTCCTATGTACCTATTGTGATATCTTCAGGCTGTAAGAGACCAGCTTTCTACAAACCATTTAGAAGAAATAATTATGATTTTAAAAATAGCACTGAAAATTTCCCAAGAAATGCATTAATTTTTTGTAACTTCTACATTTATAATCATTCCTTTAACTTGAATTAGTTGGTTTGGGGCTTTTTTCCTGGTTATTTAAATTAATACATTTAATTGAGCAACAAGTTTAAAAATCATTGTTAAAATCTCCACCAATTAAAAACAAGAGATAATCATATTCAATCAAATAAGCATCATGCATGGGATTAGAAAGAAAATTTTAATTCCTTGACATGAAGAATTTCCTAGAAGGATATCTGTTAGAAATGGATTATACCTATGACTATGGAGATAGAAACAAATGGTCCAAACTATTTTCCTTTTTTGCTGAATTTAGGTGTGTGAAGGACAAATGAAAAAAGGAATAAAATAAATAGGGAGTGTCAGTGCTAACTAATAAATACATTAAATAATGAGTTTTGTATCTAAGTGTGATAGCCACTCTGTGTATTACAGTCATATTCCTGGATGAATATTTGGTCAATGCATAGGTACCACTTTTCATCACCTCAAGCAACACGTGTACACAGTGGCTGTCAACTGTAGGATGTCTCAGGATTACTGAGGACCTTGAAAAATACAAACACTCTAATCCCATTCTCCCTGCACAGCCTGGATCTTTGCATTGCTAACTCTCTGTGAGATTCAAATACATATGAACACTTGAGAACCAATGTATTCCAGTAATCCCAGAAAACAAAATGACAAACAGTAAAATAGTGAACTCTACATAATTTTCCAAAAGAGTCTTTCTTACTTACTTAGTGTGGAAATTTTGTGCCATTCTTGAATTCTATTTCATACCTCTTTTTTTTAATCTCTTGGTACATTAAAAGATACATACTTTCTGGAATTTTCAAATGTCCGGGTGTTTGGCACTATATTCTAACGTACAGATTATTGACAGAAACACGGCCTTGCATAGGTAAATGCTGCCCGAAAACACACAGTCTACTCCAATGCTTTTTGCAAATTTAAGGTCTCAGCAGTCTCTCTTGGCATGGTAACTGTTTACAGAGGTTTGGCTTGAAGGAATTACTAGTAGGTAAAGAGACAAGTGCAAGTAGATAAATAGTCCATGTTTGCTGCACTGGAAATACAGAATTGTTTTATGTTTTAATAGAAGACCAGCGTTCATATTAATATATGAAAAGAAATATTCAATATCATTTTGATATTGCACGTTGACTCTTGCTATTTCAAAATTATCTGTACAATTAGAACATTTAAGTAAGTTGTTGCCTTTCCAGAAATGCAGGCTGTTCCTTCCTTGCACTGGTGTTCACAAGGGGAGAAAATTAACACCTGGGAGTACCAAATGAATGTTTTAATTCTTACTGAATTGCATTACCAGAAGAAATAGATACCTAATAGGCAACGGACAATTGCTTCGTATACAAAAATATCTTGTATGCAGCACTCAATAGAGATTTATGAATTAAAAGTATGTATTCTTACATTTAAGAGAATACTATATTTTGAGCAATGAGTGATCTGAACAAGAAAAATTTATATCAAAAATAAATTAATATTTTAGAATAGTTAAATTAAAAAGTCAAATTAAACAAGTCAAATAGTTAAATAAACAAGTCAAATTTATGTTTTTACTTCTTTCCATCTTATATCTATTTGAAATTTAAGACTGGATGGGTATAGTGCCACATGCCTATAATATGAGAAACCAGGGAGCCTGAGGCAGGAGGATGGCAAGTTTGAAGCCAGTCTTTGTTAGCCCTGAGCAACTTAGTGAGACCCTGTCTCAAAATTAAGTATGTAGCTCATGGGTCCAATTCCCAGTCCAAGAAAGAAAAAAGAAATTTAAGGCTAGATATTTTTCAAAATTTTCATGCAAGACTAACATGCATAATAATATGCATAAATAAAAATTTAATATTGAAACATTTAAATATATTATCAGTAAAATGTTCAATATATTGAGAACATTTATTTACTAATTTGTATATTTTATTTACTAATTTGTATATTTTAATTAAAATTATAAAGGACTATGCATTCTAAAATAGTGGATATAAGATTATTCTGCTGGAAAAATATTTTGAATTAAAGATTCAATCAGATTGACAATTGTGATTAAATGATAAAAATTAATTTAAGAACTTTTAATATGTATATGTTATTTTAAATAAGTACTCATCATTGAATAAATGCATCACATAATTGTGGTAACATTTTACTGAGGTATTTAAATGTAAAATGACAAATCATAACTATTTTTTTGAAAATATATATGGACTATGACAAATTATGAATGCAATATTAAAGTTAAGATTAAAGTAAAAATGAAAAGACATAAACTCCCAAATCTTGATTTTACTCATATTCATTCTGCCTAATTTAATTCTACACATTAGATCATGGTAGACCCACAAATTTAAAATTGGGATTTTATGTTTTTAAAATCTTCATATTTTGGAATTAATAAAATGAAAACATTGAATTAAAATTATGGTTTTTCTTTTACTTCTGAACATATTTATGAATACACAAATATGAAATATGCATTTATGTACACAGACTTATAGATTCAAATATGTTAAAATAGATTAATTTTTCAAATGTTGCCTTGTAGAGAAAGTAAGCAGTAAAAGAAAAAAGGTCATTCTTAAAAAAAATAAACACAAGAAAATAAGCAATTAGATCTTTAAAATAGCTGATTGCTAATTGCATATCAAGCCAAATGGAAAATCAAGCACACTGTTTTCTAGATTGGCTACGACTACAGGAAGAATTCTCTCAGTATTTCCCTTTCTTAAATTGTTTTATATTTAGGTTCAGGCCACTGGCCAATAATATAGGAGCAGAAGAGCCTTGTGTAACTTTCAGAATTAGGCTGTTGTAGTGGATGTCAATTTCCTATGCACTCTGTTTTAAGATCTGAACAGCTGGAACCAATGAACTAGGAGATGATAGGTTTGTAGAAAACAAGTAGCCTGGATTTCTGAGTCACTGTTGGAAGAACAACTGGCTCCCAACCACAGCAGATCATGATTTGAATGTACAACAAAACTTTTTTATACTCAGTCATTGTGATGCAGAGTTTTTTATTTTTTATTTTTTATTGTTGCATTATGGCCTAGTCTATGCTACTAAGGCAAATACGGACAGAGATAAAGCTAAGAATAACACTTCACCTTGTTTCCTATGCCTATTACTTTTAAGCTATAAAAAGTTTTCCTGTAAATACTTCATTTGCATTTTGCATTGATATTAAATTTAAAAATTGCTATATAAAATTACAACTCTTATGTATACAGTTTCTATATGTATGTTGTTTCATCACTTTAGACATCACTTTCTCCATAGTTTTAAAATATGGAGCAATGATCTTAGGTAATATTAGTAATACATATAAATGTGAAAATATACACAAATTTTCTTAGTTGTTATATGTGTGTCATATTATGCATTCGTGCTCTCTTCTATTTATATTTTGATTTAGTGTTTCTATTTCTCAATTTTATTACATTTTAAAATTTGGTTTTGAATGAACTTTTCTTATTTATTTGTTTATTTATTTATTTTTGGAGATGAAGGAGATCAGATGGGGTTTCCTTTTGAGTACTTTCCTATATGGCAAGATCATATACCTGTATAGATTATTAATTTGACTTACAGACTCATCTTCTCTCAATTTTTGTATTTATTCACTCAATGGAAACAGTTATTGAACAAGTGGTTGTTGAGTGTATCATGGGTACTGGTCATTTAGGATCATTTATGGATGAGTCAGCTTATGTCCTACCTTGGTCTATGCTAGGCATTCTTCTGAAAAGAATTTAGATTTCCTTGATTCTGAATATCTATTTCATCACATACAGACACACACACACACACACACACACACACACACAGTGTTTTCTCCTTAATTCTGCCATCCTTATCTATTATTATTGCTTATTTATTTTTTCTTGTCATGAAAACTTCAGGGAATTCATCCTTACTTCACAGTAGACTCACCTTTCCTAATACTTTAGTTGCATGGAAAATGAAAAGATTCTTTACAGTGGTGTGTTCAGAGCACAGAGCCGATTGTCACAGTGTTCTGTTAATAAATCAGTCTAACTCATTCTGGGGGAAAGACCTTTTCCTGAGGTTTCGGAATCAGGAGGATAAGGGCCAGATAGAGATACTCACCTGCAAATGGTTCCAATATTAGAAAGTACTTGTATCTTGTGTCTACAGTCATTCTACCCAAAGTCCATGTAAACCAATTCAGGTTCCTTTTTGCTTAAAGAACATATTCTAGACTTTATTCCACTCTCAGGTTTCTTTCTCCACATCATTTTTCATGAGAGCTTGTCCAGCCGCATTTAATTTATGATAGATTCCCTGGTTCCTGTGGATGAGCTCCTACTATGTCCTAGAATGCCTTTAAAAATCTAGGCACAAAGGCCAAGCAGTGTGCATGCCTGTAATCTCAGAGGTTCAGGAGGCTGAGGCAGGAGGATCACGAGTTCAAAGCCAGTCTCAGCAAATAAGGTGCTAAGCAACTCAGTAAGATCCTGTCTCTTACTAAAAATACAAAAATAGAGTTGGGGATGGTGGAGTGTCTTTAGTTCAACCCCTGGTACCTCCCCGCCAAAAAATCTGGGCATAAAGAATGGATTGGGGGGCAGCAGTGGTTCTATTCAGGGAAACTCTTCTGGGAAGAGGTACCCTATGCTGGTGATGTTTCCTCCTATTTTCATTCCAATAAATCTCTGGCACATGGAACCTCTTCTCAGTTTCGAATTCTCAGAAGATTCAGCAGAAAAAACAATTTATAAACTCACAGTATGTTTTTAAATGGAAATTCTACATGATGATGGGAGATCATTTCTTCTAAATGTATTGGTGATATTTGTTGATGATACTGTCCTTGAAGCCACCTATTTAAATTATGCAGAATCCTTTCTATATCTTCAATTTATAATCAATATGTTTCTCAAAAAGTTTGTCCATAGGTCAATTTGTTTTCTAATTTTTCATATTTTTTCTTTTGCATTTGTCTGACATTATTCAAAATACATGATGTTTTTTCTTTCTCTATTTTGTTAAGTCTCATCACTTTCAAGTTTTCCTAATTATATATCCATTTCTGCCATCCATCTTTCAGAACCCAAAGGCACCATCTGCCTAAAATTTTATAAGTACTAATGTCAAGACAACAAAGACTGTATATTAGTCTTAGAAGCTCAGTTGGATTTTTTGTATATGTTTTCATTGCACAAATGTCAAATGATATAAACAAAGATTCCCTGAATCCATTCCCATTATGTCCTCATACTTACTATCATTTTCTAAGATGAAGGATCATTAAAACTGTTATAACATAGGTCAATCTGAATTTAACTAGTTGTTTATGATTCTTGCTCTTCGGAAATACTGGAAATAAGCATTTAACTTTATTCTCATCAAATCATCAACTATATACACAAATGGACAGATGATAATTTTGCTATCATTATTTTTCCATTCAGTCCAATTTTTGTGAAACCTTGAAATAAATAATACTCACACCATGGGAGATGAATGGACTAAACTTCTTTCATAACATACACATACTCTTACTGGTTTCTAGCCTGCATTATGCCTAGAATAAGCTATAAAATTTCCTGGTTAACTAGTTTCATTACTGAAAGTCATAAAACAATCACTTCTAGTGAATAGTAGTTTTATTGTTTTTTTCGTTTTGTTTTGTTGTGCTGTGCTTTCCTACCAGAGAAACACTATTCCCATTGTGAGTACATCCACCCCATCTCCCGCGCGCGCGCTTCGTCCTCCCCAAACAGCTGCAAGCATGTCTCTACATGGTGTATAGCATTTATCATTTATTTCTACTTTCCAACACTTTTCCTAATGTATTGCTGTATGATCCATAAAAATTCAAATGATTATATTGAATGAATATAATAGTGAATAATTAGTGAATGCATGCCTGAGGAAGTGAATAAATAAATGGAACAATAAATACCAGAATAAATTCTCTGAGAAGTTTGGGTTTATATCTCTTCTTGCAACTTTGGTACCTGATTCCTCAGTGGATTCATCTGAAGAGAACTGACCATGGGGATGGTAAATGGTAAGGAGCAAAAGGTCTTACTCTAGATAGATTAGCCTCTTTGCATTACCTTCTAAGAACATAAAGATTTCTAGGAATGCAGTTTATGATTCCTTCCATGAAATGATGCCCTTTCTATACTATACTGATCATTCTAATAATATTAGTGTTGACGTTAGAATTTCCATAATCATTTACAGAATACAAGGTCATTCTTAAATTAGCATCCAATTTCTTCTTCATAATATGTTTATATAACTCCTATTTTCCCCAAAGTTTTGAAGGAAATTTTCTATTAGATCAAGATTGCCAACACAAAGAAGTCAAATGCAACTTGATATATCAATTCTCTTTTAAAATTACAACTGCAGTGCCTGTTCAGACTGGTAACATATGGACCATATGTCCCTCCAGAATTACCCCTCTGCCATCATTCTGGAATTTTAAGAGCCATTGCATCAGTAATGGCCTTGCCAAAGATGGCATCAAGCTGTTTGATTTCTGGAGATTTAGAACTATTTATTTTTCTGGGCTTGCTTTACCTTTGCTGCAAATGTCGATCCTGAAAGCATCCACAGTTCTTAGCTTTTCTCACTAGGCATGGTCTTCCTGTATAACTTAACCATAGCTCTCAGCTATGCAACCCCAGCCAAAATGCCCCCAGGTCGCAAGCTTAATGAACCCACTGCCAGCCATGTGTCTGCCAGTCACTGAGGTTTTTCTTAGACCAGGAAAGCAAAACACAATGAAGAACATGTATCGGAGCCAAACCTCATCCACCCTGATGATAGGTTGCTGTCTTCCAATCAGAATGATAGTTTATCTTAAAACTCTTATTTACGTGTTATAGTCACAGTGATTTCACAAGTCTCTCTCTCCCAAAAAGTTACTATACTTAAAAAAAAAAAAAAAGTCCTGCTCTGTAAAATTATTTTGCTAGATTTATACATAGAAACAATTTTGGGGGGAGATACTGGGAATTGAATCTAGGGAACTCTACCACAGAGCTATATCCCCAGCCATTTCTGTCTTTTGAGACAGGGTCTTGCTAAGTTGCACAGGTTGGCCTTACACTTGCTATCCTCCTGCTCAGCATCCCAAGTAGCTGGGATTACAGATGTGGGCCACTGTTCCTGGCTCATAGAAACAAATGTTAAACATGGTATTTTTCTTCATGACGTAAACACACACACACACACACACACACACATACACACACACACAATAGCTAGGTCAATATCTCTATGTACATATAATGAAATGAGCCTCAGTTGAATCACTGCCAATGGAAGAAGCAGAAAGCCAGCACTCACTTACACCTTGCTTTTTTTCAAGTCTCAATCTTGTCTTCAGAGGCAAATCTCTCCTGATTTGTGTTAATTATTCTCTTGCCTTTGTTTAAAACATACTTCAATTGTGTATGTGTGCATTCTTTTTTTATTGTAAACAAATGGAATACATTTTGATTCTCTGTACATGGATTAAAGGCATACCATTCCTGTAATCATAAATTTACACAGGGCAATGTTGTTTGATTCATTCTGCCATTTTTCCCCCTTCCCCCCCATCCCACCCACCCTCCTTTCCCTCTGTACAGTCTTTCTGTCCTCCATTCTTGCCTCCCTCCCTAACACTATCCCTAAACCTAACCCTAACCCTAACGCTAACCCCTCCCTCCCCCTATTATATGTCATCAACCACTTATCAGCGAGATCATTCATCCTTTGGTTTTTTGATATTGGCTTATCTCACTTAGCATGATATTCTCCAATTTCATCCATTTGCCTGCAAATACCATAATTTTATCATTCTTTATGGCCGAGTAATATTCCATTGTATATATATGCCACAGTTTCTTTATCCATTCATCAAATGAAGAACATCTAGGTAGGTTCCACAATCTGGCTATGGTGAATTGAGCAGCAATGAACATTGATACAGCTGTATCTCTGTAGTATGCTGATTTTAAGTCCTTTGGTATAGACCAAGGAGTGGGATAACTGGGTCAAATGGTGGTTCCATTCCAAACTTTCTGAGGAATCTCCATACTGCTTTCCAGAGTGGTTGCACTAATTTGCAACCCCACCAGCAATGTATGAGTGTACCTTTTTCCCCACATCCTCGCCAACACCTATTGTTGCTTGTGTTCTTGATAATCGCCATTCTAATTGGGGTGAGATGGAATCTTAGGGTAGTTTTGATTTGCATTTCTCTTATTACTAGAGATGTTGAACATTTTTTCATATATCTGTTGATTGCTTGTACATCTTCTTCTGTGAAGTGTCTGTTCATTTCCTTAGCCCATTTGTTGATGGGATTATTTGTATTCTTGGTGTAGGGCTTTTTGAGTTCTTTATATATTCTGGAAATTAGCGCTCTATCTGTAGTAAGAGTGGCAAAGATTTTCTCCACTCTGTAGGCTCTCTCTTCACATTACTGATAGTTTCCTTCACTGAGAAAAAGCTATTTAGTTTGAATCTATCCCAATTGTTGATTCTTGCTTTTATTTCTTGTGCTATGGGAGTCCTGTTAAGAAAGTCTAATCCTAAGACGACATGTTGAAGATTTGAATCTACTTTTTCTTCTATAAGATGCAGGGTCTCTGGTCTGATTCCAAGGTCCTTGATCCATTGTGAGTTGAGTTTTGTGCAGGGTGAGATATAGGGGTTTAATTTCATTCTGTTGCATATAGTTTTCCAGTTTTCCCAGCACCATTTGTTGAAGAGGCTTTCTTTTCTCCATTGCATATTTTTGGCCCTTTGTCTACTATGAGAAAATTGTATTTATTTGGGTTTATGTCCATGTGCTCTATTCTGTACAATTGATCTACCTGTCTATTTTGGTACCAATACTATGCCGTTTTTGTTACTATTGCTTTGTAGTAGAGTTGAAGATCTGGTATTGCGATATACCCTGCTTCGCTCTTTCTGCTAAGGATTGCTTTAGCTATTCTGGGTTTCTTATTCTTCCAGATGAATTTCATGATTGGTTGCTCTATTTCTTTGAGGTACATCATTGGGATTTTAATCGGAATTGCATTGAATCTGTATAGGACTTCTGGTAGTATGGCCAGTTTGACAATATTAATTCTGCCTATCCAAGAGCATGGGAGATCTTTCCATCTTCTAAGGTTTTCTTTAATTTCTTTCTTTAGTGTTCTGTAGTTCTCATTGTAGAGGTCTTTCACCTCTTTTGAGAGATTGATTCCCAAGTATTTTATTTTTTTCGATGCTATTGTGAATGGGGTAGATTTCCTAACTTCTCTTTCTGAAGATTCATCACTTATGTATAAAAATGCATTGGATTTATGAGCATTGATCTTGTAACCTGCTACTTTACTGAATTCACTTATGAGTTCTAAAAGTTTTCTGGTCTAATTTCCAGGTTCCTCTAAATATATAATCATGTCATCAGCAAACAGGGGTAGTTTGAGTTCTTCTTTTCCTATTCGTTTCACTTTAATTTCTTTGGTTTTCTAATGGCTCTGGCTAGAGTTTCAAGGATGATGTTGAATAGAAGTGGTGAAAGAGGGCATCCCTGCCTTGTTCCAGTTTTTAGGGGGAATGCTTTCAGTTTTTCACCATTTAGAATGATATTGGCCATGGGCTTAGCGTAGATGGCCTTTACAATGTTAAGGAATGTTCCCACTATCCCTATTTTTTCTAGTGTTTTGAGCATGAAGGGATGCTGTATTTTATCGAATGCTTTTTCTGCATCTATTGAAATAATCATGTGATTCTTAACGTTAAGTCTGTTGATATGGTGAATGACATTTATTGATTTCTGGATGCTCAACCAACCTTGCATCCCTGAGATAAAAGCCACTTGATCGTGGTGCACTATCTTTTTAATATATTTTTGGATGCGATTTGCTAAAATTTCTTGAGAATTTTTGCGTCGATGTTAATTAAGGATATTGGTCTGAAATTTTCTTTCCTTGATGTGACTCTGTCTGCTTTAGGTAACAGGGTGATATTGGCTTCATAGAATGAATTTGGGAGCGCTCCCTCCTCTTCTATTTCATGGAATACTTTGAGGAGTATTGGAATGAGCTCTTCTTTAAAGGTTTTGTAGAACTCGGCTGAGAACCCATCTGGTCCTGGACTTTTCTTTGTTGGTAGACTTTTGATGACCTCTTCTATTTCATTGCTTGAAATTGATTTATTTAAGTTGTGTATGTCCTCCTCGTTCAGTTTAGGTAATTCATATGACTCTAGAAACTTGTTGATGTCTTCAAGGTTTTCTGTTTTGCTGGAATATAGATTTTCAAAGTAGCTTCTAATTATGTTTTGTATTTCACTCATGTCTGTTGTAATATTTCCTTGTTCATTCCGAATTTTAGTAATTTGAGTTTTCTCCCTCTTTCTCTTTGTTAGTGTGGCTAAGGGTTTATCAATTTTGTTTATTTTTCAAAGGACCAACTATTTATTTTGTTAATTTTTTCTATTGTTTCTTTTGATTCAATTTTGTTGATTTCGGCTCTGATTTTAACTATTTCCTGTCTTCTACTACTTTTGGTGTTGGTCTGCTCTTCTTTTTCTAGGGCTTTGAGCTGTAGTGTTAAGTTGTTTATTTGTTTATTTTTATTTCTTATTTTGAATGTGCCCTTGAAATAAATCTTCCTCTAAGTACTGCTTTCATAGTATCCCAGAGATTTTGATATGATGTGTCTTTGTTCTTGTTTACTTCTAAGAATATTTTATTTCCCTCCTGATGTCTTTGGTTATCCATTCATCATATAATAGCATATTGTTTAATCTCCAGGTATTGGAGAAGTTTCTGTTTTTTATTCTGTCATTTATTTCTAATTTCAATCCATTTTGATCTGATAGAATACAAGGTAGTACCTCTATCTTCTTGTATTTGCTAACAGTAGCTTGGTGGCATAAAATCTGGTCTATTTTAGAGAAGGATCCACAAGCTGCTGAGAAGAAAGTGTACTCGTTCTTTGTTGGATGGTATATTCTATAAATGTCCGTTAAGTCCAAATTGTTGATTGTGTTATTGAAATCTATGGTTTCTTTATTCAATTTTTGTTTGGAAGATCTATCCAGTGGTGAGAGAGGTGTGTTAAAATTGCCTAGTATTATTGTGTTGTGGTCTATTTGATTTTTGGAATTGAGAAGGATTTGTTTGATGTACATGGATGAGCCTATGTTCTGGGCATAGATATTTATGATTGTTATGTCTTGCTGATTTATGCTTCCCTTAAGCAGTATGTAATGTCCTTCTTTATCCCTTCTGACTAGTTTTGGCTTGAAGTCCACATTATCTGAAATGAGGATAGATACTCCAGCTTTTCTGCTGTGTCTATGTGCAAGGTATGTTTTTTTCTCATCCTTTCACCTTTAGTCTATGGGTATCTCTTTCTATGAGATGAGTCTCTTGCAGGCAGCATATTGTTGGATTTTTCTTTTTAATCCAATCTGCCAGTCTATGTCTTTTGATTGATGAGTTGAGGCCATTAACATTCAGGGTTATTATTCAGATATGATTTGTATTCCCAGTCATTTGACTCACTTTTGTTTTTTGACATGATTTGATTTTTCCTTTATTTGGCTATTCCTTTAGGCTAGTTCCTCCCGTTGTTGATTTGCATCGCTATTTTTCATCTCTTCCTCATGGAATATTTTGCTGAGAATGTTCTGTAATGTTAGCTTTCTTTTTGTAAATTCTTTTAGCTTTTGTTTATCATGGAAGGATTTTATTTCATCGTCAAATCTAAAAGTAAGTTTTGCTGGGTATAAGATTCTTGGTTGGCATCCGTTTTCCTTCAGAACTTGGTAAATGTTGTTCCAGGCCCTTCTAGCTTTTAGGGCCTGGATTGAAAAATCTGCTGATATTCTTACTGGTTTCCCCCTGAATGTAATTTGATTCTTTTCTCTCGCGGCCTTTAAAATTCTATAATTGTATATTAGGTATTTTCATAATAATGTGCCTTGGTGTGGGTCTATTGTAATTTGGAATTTGTATATTTGGAGTCTTGTAAGTCTCTTGTATCTGGTTTTGCATTTCATTCTTCAGATGTGGGAAATTTTCTGGTATTATTTCATTGAATAGATTGTTCATTCCTTTAGTTTGTTTCTCTAAGCCCTCCTCAATCCCAATAATTCTTAAATTTGGCCTTTTCATGATAGCCCATAATTCTTGTAGATTCTGTTCATGATTTCTTACCATCTTCTCTGTTTGGTCTACTTTGTTTTCAAGATTAAATATTTTGTATTCAATGTCTGAGGTTATGTCTTCCAGGTGTTCTATCCTATTGGTTATGCTTTCTATGGAGTTTTTAACATGGTTTATTCTTTCCTTCATTTCAAGGATTTCTGTTTTTCTGTTTTTTTTTTTTTTTTCAGTTTCTCTAACTCTTTATTGAAATGATCTCTTTCTTCCCGTATTTACTCTTTTAACTGTTGATTGTTGCGATCATTTAATGCCTGCATTTGCTCTTTCATCTCATCCTTCAATGCCTGCATTTGCTCTTTCATCTCCTTATTTGCTTCCCTGATCGTTTTAATTACGTACATTCTGAACTCCCTTTCTGACATATCTTCTGCTGTGCTGTCTTTGGGTTTTATGATATAGTATCTAGGTTTGTTTGGGACATTTTCTTCACTTGTTTTCTCATATTGGTCAGATATCAGTGGGACTCTGAGATATTGCAGATTTCCTCTTTGGTTTACAGTGTCCCTGTAGATTTCTAGTATATCACCTCCCAGCCTTCAGTAGCCTGACATCTTGGAGGAACTTGATAATGCAGTGCTTTGGAAGAAAGTTGCTCCTAGCCTGCTACTGTTCCAGGGTTGGTGGCTGACTCTGGGTGGAAAGCCTCTCGTTGGACGGCCTGCTCCAAGAAGCTGGCTGTGGACGGAGCCTGCCGCTGGAGGGAGCAAGGCTGCTTGGGGAAGTCTTTGGCTGCCCTGCCCTGGTGCAGAAGCTACCTGTGGGCTGGGGCCCACCGCTGGGTCTGGGGCTTGGAGCTGGCTCTGTGCAGAAAGGCTCTCACTGGTTTGGCCTGCTCCGAGAAGCTGGCTGTGGAAGGAGCCTGCCGCTGGAGGGAGCAGGGCTGCTTGGGGAAGACTCTGGCTGCCCTGCCCTGCTCTGAGAAGCTGCCGTGTCCAGGCCTGCCACCCGGGCCTAGCTTCACCTGGTGGGAGAGACTCACCCCACGGCTCTATGTTAGTCTGAGTCTCTCATTGCCTCCCCTTCTTGAATCCTGGGTTCTGGAGCGATGGGAGATGCAGTCACCCTCTACTCCGCCATCTTGGATCTCTCTGTATGTATTCTAAGATCTATATTATTCAGCTTACCTTGTAAATATTCTTTCATATTAAACATAGCTTTCCTCAACTTTTATTTTTCTTTCAATATTATGATTTTCAATATTTATCTATTTGATTTTGCATTTATAACTTATTCACTTTTCTTATGGGTAATGATTACCATCCTGTACCATTCTATTTTGTAATTATAATCACAAATTTTATGTGTATATATGTCCGGTGATTGATACTTGATTGTTGTTTATGAACAACACTGTTAAAAACATTTTTGTACGTGTTTTTAAAATTGGATCAAATTGCTTTCTAAATTGACTTTACACCCACACTCCCATCATGCTACCTAGTTTTGGCCAATATATTGGTTGTAAAATATCACTCTCTTCATAATTTCATTTCATTTCTCTGAATATAATTAAGTTTACTTTCATACGTGTCTGTGAAAACATTGCTTCTTTTGTTGAGAAATGTCAACTCATGTATTTTGCTGATTGTTATAGCTGTGTGTTTCATTTCCTTTATGCTTTTCAGGCATTTTCATGTGTTGTGACTATTAATTCATTGGTCACAATATGTTGTGTAAATATCCTTGCCATTTTGTATTATTATGTAGCTTTTTCTTTCCCTGAGAGCATAAAGAGGATTTTTTATGTTTTCTTCTAAATGTTTAAAGCTTTGATTTGCAGATTTATCTTTGATACTGTGTATAGCATGAAATCACACATGTCCTTTATTTTTGCATATTGCATTGATTAATTTTACACCCTTTAAAAATGTTTGCTTCACCATGACCTAACACAACAAATCACACTAAGGGTACTGCTTGATGAACTCTACATATGGCTACACTCTTGTGATCATTACTACCTTTCTCAGTTACCATCCTGTAAGACAGAAGGGACTGAGCACCCCAGAAGTGTATCTCATGTCTATTGCCAGTCAATGAACATGGCACTCCATGAAATAATCACTATTATGTCACAATCAATTTCAGATGCATATTCTTAGACTTTTTATGAGTGGAAACATACAAAATGTCATCTTTTTCTGTCATACATTCAGATAAGAGTTTGTGCTTCTCATGGTAAGCAGAGACTTCTGACTTAGCACATTTTTATTTCCTTTTAAAGCACTTAATTCAAAACATTCTCAAACCATTTATTTCTTTTATTTCAGGGTGAGAGCTCATACATATAGTAATCCAGTGTGGAATTTTCCAGCAAGCTATGCCTATCTAATCTAGGAACTATGATTCACTAATTACTGAGTTAATGCCTCTTTAATTGAAAAAAGTATGTATCTGATTTTAGCAGTAAAAATGTGAAGAAATACTGTGGTGATGGTAGTCAAAGTAGAAATTCATATATTAATATTCACACATACTCTACTTCAAATGACTTCTTACATACCCTAAGGTGCAGCACTTGCAACTCTATAAATAGTTATCATTGCTATATGTTTACATTGCTGACTGTAGTTTAAATTCCACTCTTTTCTTGGGGGATTATTGCTTCATAGATGTGTTAACATTTACCCTAAAATACAGTTAGTTCTTGATCACCAAGACACCTGTCTCAACCCTAATCCCTACATTTCTCCCTGGAAGAGAGAGAGAAAAAAAGTGAAAAATCAGTATCTTTGTGCTAAACTATGAGGGTAAGTTTAGGTTTTTCTTGTCTACATAAAAACAAATGCAGGTACGCTCTCCATCATGATGTTTCAGCTTACATCAGAACACATCTATGATGGTCACAAGAAATTTTATCATCTAGTCACATCATAGGTGTTGCAGTATTTCAAGTGCACTGTGATGTGCACACAAAGAGGTACTTCTCAGAATATGCTGCATCCATACTGAGTGGTGCATGACACTATGTAATATCTACTTCAGGTCATCTGAAAGCATTACTAGGAGTCTGCCATTAATCAACTTCATGGGAATTGAAGTCGGAATTGTATTAAAACAAATCAGGGTTATAGTCAACTTTCACAATATAGATTTGTTGTAACACTGATTTCTTTGCCTAATGGAAGAAGTACTTTCACTCCCAGTTCCAACCTGGAATATTTTCCTGTAATAAAGGAGTTTGATTTCAATATGACATAGACCACTATAATTCTAGACAGAAAGACAGAGTAAGCAGCCTGTATGCTGGTCCTATCCAACAGTCTCTACCCATTGAACATGTAAATAAGAGAAAATCTACATTTAGCAGGAGGATGGTCCTTATTCTGATGATACTAATTTGGTGGTTTGAGTAGTTTCAGAGGCAAGTATCATGAACTTCCAGGGAGATTAATGAGGGAAACAACAAATCCCAAAACTTAATAATGTGGGACAAAAACAACAGATGTACACAAAAGAGAGTAGTTTTCTATCTTCTTCACTTCAATATGTCAAAACTGCTTCAACTGCACACATAGATCTCTGAATTCCACTGTATGCAAATGATAACTCAATATAAATTATTTAAGAAGAAGCAGAAGTGTTCTCCCTCCCTCCCCGCTCTTTCAGTCTGGAAGAGACACAATATCACAGTTTGCCTTCACCAGAAATCTATCTTAGCAAATTCTGCTAAGATTCTTCACACTTACTCTTGAGCTCAGAATTGACAAAAACTAAACTTGAAACCTTTTTACCCACTTTTGATTTTTAAAGCGTCAGTGAGTTGGGTTTAATCTGCACTATAAGATCACACAATCAACCTAATTACAATTTTCTACATACTAATATAAAACATCTCCTATTAAATTATTGAACACTAGTTAAACAATCACTGAATTGGCTAATGATTAAAATACATTTTGTTGAGTGTATTTGAAAGACAATTAGGAATCAATTTTATTTTCGTCTTCAATTAACCTGCTTCAAAAGGTATTGTAAATTAGTTTTCTGCTCATTTTCAAGTAATAAAGCACTGCTTTAAGTTTCAAACACAGTCCCAATTTACTCTTTTACTCAAGGACCTGGCTGTGGGTAAGAGCAATGATTCCAAAATGAGCATTATTGTTTATTTTCTAATCCCTTTGCCCCTTTACTCCAAGTAAATGGCTGACTATGCAAAAGAGGGTCCAAATATTTTTTTAACCAGCCCTTACATCACATGACTTCAACACCTCCAGTATTGAGAAGTTGAAAGCTGATTCTTGCCCCTATGAATATGAGGAAGTCATCTTTTTTCCTTGAGGCTTTGCTATGGTTTGGATTTGGTTTGAGTGTGTCCCCCAAAGTTTCATGTCAGTGAAATGTCAGTGACATGACACTTGGTCTGCAGTATGGCAGTGTTGGGCAGTGGTGGAAACTTTAGGAGACAGAGCTTAGAGAGAAGTAATTAGGTCATTAGAACTCTACCCCTGGAAGGGATTAACACTGATCTTTCAAAATGAGATAGTTACTGCAAGAGTGGGTTGTTTTAACAACCTGATCCACTAATCTTTCTCATTTTCTTTTCACCAGGTAACTGCTCTCTCCCTCTCAAGTGTGTTCCTGCAGTAATGTCAGCCACCTTGAAGTTCTCACTGGTACCAAGGTTGTGTCAGTGCCAGTCTCCTAAACTCGAGAACTGTTTTCTTTATGAAAGACCTAGTCTCAGAAAATCTCAGTTATAACACTGTCTTGCTTTTCCCCCCAACTATCTTCTAAGAGATGCTATTATTACTTCAGGGCCACATCTTCCTAGAGGGAGAGATACACTTGCAGGTAGTTTCCTGTGCAAAGGTTTATGGCAATCCATTGGGTCGCTTCTTAACACATAACTATATCTGTATTCTCTGGACCCTGCTGGCTCTCCAATGTAAGAAGATAAGAGTAATACCCTTACTTTCTTATCCCAATGTGAGAAAAAACACCCAACCTTCATCTCTTGGAATTGCCATGTGTGGGTCAAACATGCATTCCCTGCATCTCTACTGCAGAGTGAAACCATACATAGTCTCCCTGAAATGTAATGTAAAAAGAATTCATATCACTCTCTATGGTGATAATTATGGATTCTTGGGCAGAGTCACATTCCTTTCTTTTCAGAAAAGCTACCTCCAATTTCTAGATCATTTCACATCTTCCTTTCACATTTTACAACCCCTGAGATGGTTCTTGTCCAATTGTTCTGCATAGTGGATTTTAATCTTCCTTTTGAATTTTCATATGATTTTGAATTTGGTACCTTAAATTCAACTTTCTGTTAATTTCCTCTTACAGCACATTTGTATTGAGGCATTGCCCTGGAAAAAAAAAAATGCAATTGCTCATTACATAGTATATTATCCAATTTAATTTCAAAATGAATAAAATTAACATCAATTTATAGCACAAAATGGAGCACTTTTTAAAACATCTTTTGTTAGAATCTAGAAATTTTAAGAGATGTGTTGGGCTGTCAGGTTCAACTTCATCAAGCTGGATCTCAGAACTTTGCAGTGTAATTTTTCACACTCTCCCATTGCACTGATCCTGAGGGAATATATATGAAGGATTTTCATCATATCTACTCCTTTCTAGCAGGCTTTCTAGTGATCTGACCATTTCCAACTCTATGCTTTTCTATTCTACCCAGCATAACACAAAGTAAAATGCCACGTCTATTTCCTGCCACTCTGACATTTGACATGTCTCTGTTGGAGTAGAGGATCCCACACTTGACACAGTCTGTTGGAATAGAGGACTCAACACTTGCCACGGTTCTGTTGATTGTCCTCCCTCTTAGGGGCCATCGGTGTGGAATGTTTCCATGTGGAGTTGCTTTTTAATATTAATAATAAATATATCATTCCAAACTTATTGGAAAAACATTGGGAAGGTTTACTGTATTGGGACACAAAATAGTGCACAATGAAAATTTAGCAGTAATACATAGATTAATATATGAAAATAAACAATTGTAGTTGTGCTCGAGTTTAAAGGAGACTGTGATTGCTTTAGTATAATAATAGATGGACACAGAGGCATTCCTCTGAGCTTGGATGGGGAGTTTAGCCTTTGTTGCTTTCCTAGTTTTAGTAGCTGATTCTAGAGATATTTTACATAATAAAAACATTTAGGTTAGTCATAAATATAATTTGTGCTTTCCTATGTTTAGTCTAATTCTTTGAGAATCAGAATAAGGTTGTAGTCCGCCATTATATGAAATTAAAATAGACTAAATATTAACTATAATTTGATATCTTTTCCCTTTAATAATAGTAAAAACTTTTCACTATTAAACACTGGAGATCATGGTGGTGGCGGTTTCTCAGGAAATCTAGTAACGTGTTTGTTCTGTAGGTTAAGTTTGGCAGGTCATGGTGCCTTCAGTTTAGCTTGGAGACAAGTTTGTTTCAGTTTAGCTGGGAGACAAGGTTGTTTTAATCTAGCTGGGAAATAAGGTTGTTTTGGTCTGGGCTGTCATACAGAGAGAATGTGTACTTTGAGAAGAAGCATAGATTGTACTTTTTAAGATTTTTCTTATTATAAACTAAACATAAAATGATATACTCATTACTAAAGATAAATATCTATAAAAAGGCTGGCAGAAAAATAAAGATTCAAATTCAGCCTCAAAATGTCTGGTGTCTCTGTGTGCTGTTTCTCCACCGCGTGGACGCCTCCCATCCACCTAGGACCCCAACTGTGCTAGGGTTGGAACCCAGCAGTAAAAGAAGCAAGAAAAGTCATGGTGTCAGTGTGAAGTGTTTCACCTCATGATTTGAGTGCAATGTTCAGGACTTTCTGTGATAGCCAATTTATATTACCTCTACTCCCAACAGGAAGCTAAGAGTTGACTATATCTGTAGGTTTTGAAGAGGTACAGTGGCACAGTCTGGTGTCTGCCCTGAACAAGAAATGCAAAAGGGCATATTAATGACACGTCCTTCACAAAGTCATTGAAAACCAAGAAACAGCAATGTAGCAACACTGTGTAGGATTTGTTTAGTTTTATTGTGCTTTGAATTGAACTGTAACTCCCCAAATCAAAGATATTTACATTCTCTAGTGGTGGAAAGTGAAATATAGGCAGACAAATTGCAGGAAAATATGGTAAGTGCTATAAAACAGGCTTGAACAGAACTCTAAGTGGAGGAACTGGTAGTGCCCAGACTGAAGAAGGAATGGAAGTCATTCTATTTACATGGAAATAAATGATCTAACGGTGAACAATTTCAATGGATTTGAAATGGATTGCACCCAACTGTCATTATTTTATTCTGTCTGGAATCATAAAGTATGTGTAATATCATTAAATGTAATCTAGGAAATTAATATCAATCAGTTAAACAAACACAGGTTCTTCTTTCTCATTGTCATTTTTATTGAAGCGTCTGACATGCTCTGAATTCTGTTGTGGTTTATTTCTTTAAATTCAGTGCATTTTTATATCCCAACTTCCTGTTACCTTTAATCTTACATTTCTCTACTTATTTCCCAAATCAAAGAAGGACATTAGACTTAACTATACTTGTCTCTGACTCTAGTAGTTAACTTTCTTATTTGACAAACGGATACCATTACTAGGTATTTATTCAATAATGTCTTCCTGTTTTCTGAATTGTAGAATTACAAAAACATCTTTTCCAGAGAGAAATAAAATATATGTGAAATAACTTACTTATTTTAAATTAGTCTAAGAAGAAATTATAAGTTAAAATTTTACAAAATATTTTGCATATATCCATGGCATGTTTACATTTTTATTGGTTATTAAATCGTAAAATTTGATGGATAGATATAGTTGGCTATTCATGAAAGATAGGAGACTAGCTATTTACTACTCTTCTAATAATGATTATCTAATGACACAAATGTATTTTCAGAGTTAAAGTTGTTAAATATTCTTAAGACATCATTTGAATTCTGGTTCCATAAGGATAAATATCAAAAATATTTAAAGTTGGAGACCATGATCTATGCATTACATGAACTCTGAGAACTAAAAAGATTTACGGGGTATCTGATTGCATACAAATGAATTGCAATATAGATGAAAGGAAGCAAAGACATCAGTCAAAGAAGATATAAATAATATACCCCAGTAGCTACTCACCATTTCATGGCCTTGAGTTCATTGATACAGGTCATCTTTACATATTGTTTTAGAGTAAAATGTGTAAGTCATGTCAGCAATCAGGCATATTTAACTTTCATTCACTCATTTAGCAAATATTTATTGAGCAGTGTGTCTAGATGATGAGAATAAAATATGAATAGACATGACCTATTCTTTAATAATTTTGAGTGCACAGGTATTCAAATACTCATTTTAATAAACATTAAAGTTGCTCTTACACATTAACTATAAAGGATTGGAGGAGCACATGGGAAGAGCTGACTCTTTGCTCTAGCCTAGACTAAAAGAAAAAAAATTTAATCACTTGTCTTGGAAATGGATTGGGAAAAAAGATACTTAGTCACACAGAAGTATGAGTCTTATTTGACCAATAAGATTAAGGTGAATACAAGTATTCAGACACTTCAGATGAAAGCACATGAACAGGTATTAACAAATCACATTGTGCCTCCTTGGTATGAACAATTAATATTTTTCTATTGAAAATAAAATTTTCACAAAGAAATCACATAGATATCAATGATAATCTTCCTCTCCCACCTCTTGAAAAGGTAAATGAGGTTCCGTATAATCTGAGAATAGAGTGATACAGAGTTTAGAAGAATAATGGAAAAGTTATTGACATCTAAGTGAAGCCTTTTCTACAATGATTAAACAGAGTGTGAAGTGTATGAAGTTCCATGGTTCATGCATTCCCAGTATAAAAAGTAATTTCATCTGAGTGAAGCCTTTTCTACAACGATTTAATCTGTACATGTTGGACAACAGACAATTCCTGAAGAATTTTAAGTGAGCTCACACCATGAAATTATCTTCTATACTTTGATGGAGTTGTAAATAAGGATATAAAAAAGGGTGAGAAGTGAGATAGGGAGGCAAGACCAAAGATAGGGAAATAAGTTAGGGGGCTGTCTTCATGATTTCTGGGGAGGAGGAGCCATTTACATTAGGCATAGAATGAATCAGGGAAAATATAAATAGTTCTCGTATTTGACCTGGAAATTTGACTGCAAATATTTATTTAAGTACATTTGCATTTTTTCTGGGTATCTACTTTGACTTCCAGTTTCTTTATGGATTGACATTACTGGGAATCACTGATTCTTCTTTTCTGTTTTAAATATTTAGGTGATATTTGGTCCCTTGAGATTATAGCAGTCCTTAGTACGATGACTTGAACTCCTCTGGTTTTGGGAGCTGTTTAATTGTGCTGGTGTATAAACACTCATGGTATAGTGTGAATATTCCATATTTTCAGACCACTTTGGACCCTTCACAATGTACACGTTCAAATTGATTTACTGTTTTTGACTTGTTTATATTCTACACAGAACTGAGGCATGAACTGAAAGTCAACCAAGTATGGGTCTGACAAATAATAGCATGATCAATAATATGATTGCAAGTCACGCAAGACCTTGATCATTCACCTCTTTTCATCAACACAAAATAGCAGTTCACAGAAATCTATTTTATTATGTCTGATCCAGTAGCATGCTGGTGCTGCTATGGGCTTAGGAGAACTGATAGTTAAATGTTCAGAAGTTTTGTAAGCTTCTATTAAATATTTAGTAACTTGAAATGGGGCATGGTGGGAACATTATGCAATGGAAATCTGCAAATGTTACACATTACATTTATTTCCCCCTCCCTGAAGGAGTTCTAGTTTACCAGTTCACCATTGTTTGAATTCATCAACTGCTATAACAAAGTTTGATAAAGCACTTGGTCAAATGTTTTTAATGTAATTACCAAATTACACTACAAACACTGGTATCCTGTTGTTTCTTTAATAATAATTTGAACATTTTCTATTTGACATGAATACTTTTTTAATAAAGAAAAAAAATGAAAATAAATTATGATTAATATCGAAAAACCAAACCTCATTTTTGTTGTTCACCACATGATTAAAACAGATATTGCTGATTGAATATATGCATGTACATCCAGAAAAATAGCATAATTATTTATTCATTAATAGCTATATTTTTCAACAGTTTTGGGATACTAACACTTTGTTTCTTTCCTATGACAATGACTTTGCAATATCATTTTATATAGAGAGCATAGAAAGGTAATTCAGTTTTTCCTCAAGCAAAATTGATTGCAATCTCTTTTTTTCTATTTATACTTTGAATGCATGAACCATGGAACTTCACGCACTTCACACTCTGTTTGCAAAGTGCTTCCAGAGGTTTTAAGTGGAAGGCACTGTGATTCACATAAGTAAATTCTATTAAACCAAAACTGTATTTCCCCAGGTTCCTCCGTAATCCCTTGACTTCTCCAATATCACTCCACATACAAAAGAAAGTGTGAAAGAGAAAAGAATGGAAAAAGACACCTGTCTGTAGCAGTTACTGTTCAAATACCAAACTTCTGGAAAATGTTCAGAAATAGAAGTATATGTGCACATTGCTTAGTCCCAGTAGAGGCCATGGAAGAAGTAGTGGAGGAGAGAGATCTGAAGTTTGCTATTTCTTAGGTGATCAAAAAATGCATTTATGCATGTAATGAGTTGATTGGTTGTTAGTGGATCCCTGGAGCCGAGTGAGGAGAAGACCACTCTGCTATAGCCAGAAAGAACATTGTGTCCCTTTAGCAATGGACTGAGGAATAAGATGCATTCTTTCTGAAGAAAAATGGCTCTTTGGAAAATGAAATGTCTGCCAAGGGGAAAGTGACTGCACTTCAGGATGGTTTAAAATTGTTCTGTCTTATGTGCTAGCTACTGTCTTGCTATTAAGCAATTGAAATATGGCTAAATCAAAATGAGATGTGGAATAAGTGTAAGATACACATAAAATCTCAGATTTACATGGCTCTCATAATGTATCTGTAGTTTGGTACTGTTTTATATAGTTATTCATAGGATTTTTTAATATCTGAATATATCTCAGAAAATGACAGTTTTAAATGATAGAAAGATGGAAGATGCATGTGTGGAATATTAAGAAAGCTCAAATAATTTCCAGATTGACTATACCATTCTACAGTCCTACCAGTAATGCATGAGAGGTCCAGTTTCTCCACATTGTTGCCAAAATTTGATAAAGTCATTATTTTATTTTCAATTCTTACTGTTCCAACAGGTAGAGTTTGATATCTCATCATGATTTTAATTTGCATTTTCCTAAGGAATCATGATATTGAGCATTTTTTCATTTGCTTTTATATCTTTACCCCAATTCCCGAATGGAGTTATTTGTTATTTTGCTGTTGCATTATGAGAATTGAAATGAGATATTTAGTATTATATATTCAAAATAGTAGTTCTTTGTCAATTTGTGATTTAAAGATATCTCTCCCAATTTGGAACTTCACTTTTCATTCTCCCCATAGTTCAAAAGTTTTCAAATTTATGAGGCTTCATTTATCAACTCTTTTTTCCTATGTATTATACTTTCATATAATATCTAAAAATCTTTATTAATCCCTAGATATGGCAGCTTCTACTCCAATATTATTTGCTGAAAGTGCAGTGCTTTTTACACTTTGCATATAATTCTGTTCTACTTAGATTTACCTTTTGTTATAAGAAGTGGATGGTCAATTATTGCAACAAGTTTTTTGAAGATTGGCTTTCCTCCACTGAACTGCATTTGAACTGTCAGGGGGTGCTATTTCTGTGTTCTCTTTTTCTGCTTTATTAATGCCTTTGTGAGATCTCCACAAATAATAAAAAAACTCTTATTACTAAAGCTACATAATTTGTCTTTAAATGAGATAAACCTATATTCCACTCATTTTCTCAAAATTGTTTTAATTTAACTAGTTCTTTTGCTTTCCCTATTAATTTTATAAAAGTTCTGCTATTTTTATAGAATTCGCTTAAACCTGTGTACATATTTACTAATTTGAGTCTTATAATTCATTAACATATATTTTGACTTATTTAAATTTTCTTTGATTACTTTCATTAGCCTTTTATAATTTTCAGTATAAAAGTCCTATACATATTTTGTTAGTCTTATACTTAAATATTTCATATTATTGAGAAATTGCAAATAATAATTTATTTTTATCTTTGGTCTCTTTAATTTCACAGTTAAAATGTACTAGTGGAATTTGCATGCTGACCATGTATTCTATAACCTTCCTGAACTCACTTATTTGTTCCAGATATTTTTTTTCTTTTTGATTCCTTCAAATTTTGTCCTTAGACCACCATGTCATCTGAAAATAGGGACAGATTTATTTCTTCCTTTTTGAACTTTTTATCATTTATTTCCTTTCTTTGTTTATTTTTTGCACTGGTAAAAACATTTTGGGTTACTCCGATAACATTGGTCAGTGAGTTCACACTGTTCCTTATAATAGAAGGAAACATTCCATAAGACCTTTGC